>NC_071355.1:133034999-133362499 GCF_943734655.1 Sabethes cyaneus
GATAATGCATTGAATAATTATGACATTTTGCTCATATTAAGTTTATTGAAGAGTATACGTCAGTTAAACAACGATTTGTAATTTTATAACAATATGGCGTAGAAAAACGTACACGTGTACTACAAAATGCGACAGCGTGAGTAACCAAAGGTTAATAAAAATTGATGAAAATTATTCAAGAAAACTCTGTTGATGTGAATCAAATAGAATGGCATTACAGGAAATAATGCATAGTTCAAAAACCTATAAACTAGACCTTTACTAGGCAATATATGTGTTAAAGAATAAGATTTCCTTTTACAGCTTACTTTTATTTGCACTTACTCAGATTAATAACAACTTACTTATCCTTACTCAGCAATTTCATGAAAAAAGGATCTATCAAAATTCAAAAGAGTTCCTATTTTGTTCAAATTTTGTAAACTTATTCAATTTGAATGTAAACCAACGCACTACGCAACGTTAACCAATAGATGAATTATGTTCTGAAGACGTGTCGACTTTTATCTCAAATAGCAAGTAAGAACGTATAACAAAGGCTCCTTTCACCACTAGGTAGATTAAATCGGTTTTTTTAAATGCATCCAAAAAAGTACAGTGTCTCTACAAAAGTTGTAGAACACAGTAAAATAAGCAACTGTGCTGTACATAGTAACTATCTATCTCTCACTGGTTGCGAAATGTAACGATTTTTTTTTAAAATGAGATATCGAAAAGCGGCTACGTCACAATTTAGAAAATTAATTTTTACACGTCAAAAAAAAATACCGCCAAATCGGTCCTCTAGATACTGAGATACACGCACCGCCGCTGAAAATCTCCAAGTACTCGATATTGCAAAACTAGATCATTGGTAGTCGTAGACATCATCGGCCACATCTAAACACGTCCGGGAACGTTCCGGATCGGAGATCAATTTCTAGATTGAACTTTACTAAAATAAAACTTGTGACAAGTACTCAAAATTGCAAAAGTAGTGCATTTGTCGTCATATAAAGTGTCCAGGATTACATTAGCCACAGCCGAACACGTTCTAGGAACGTTCCGAATACCAGTTTCTAACTTAAACCAAACTCCAGAATGCGACCCCGCTATTATCTCAAAATAACAAATTACAAATAAAAGGAAAACATTTTTGGATTGCTTTGAAATATTGTACAAATTTATCAGTATATTATATAGACATGCGTATGTATTGATGATAACTACCATAGTGTTATCAAAAAGTTGAATTATGTTCCGAATACGTGTCGAATTCTAACTCAAATCTCAAAGGTTCCTTTCACCAATAGGTGGATTAAATCGGGGTTTTAACTAAATAATAACTTCGCTGAATATAGTATAGTTCTATTTATGCTAGTTCAAGAGTTGTAGAAAAGTTTAAAGTCAAAATACCCCAATTTTGACCCCGAATTACTCGACTATGCGCAGACGGTGGTAAATTAAACAAAGTTGTTTAGAAACAAAATGATAAAGTTACTAAATTCAGAAGGTTTCAATGGAATCCCGCAATATATGACCAACTAGCAGTAGAAATTAAAACAGTTGGGCTCCTTCACACATGAGTTTCACATTTCCTTACCGATAGTTTCACCCCCCCCCCCCCCCCCCGGGTGTCTTCCATACTCTTTTTAGACTGAAATAAAATTTGGCCACCAAAGGGTTAATATTCGAAATTTTATCTCAAAACCCTGCCTAAAGTAGATCTACGCTCGCCCTTCAATCGTGACTGGAATAACAAATGTGTATGATCGTTTTTCTCAATAATGGTAAAATGGATTATAATACATCATAGATTAGTGTTCTCTATATTTAGTTAAAATAATTGTTATCCGAAATTTCTTTTTATGAACAAAACATATTTAAACTGGTAATTCAACTCCTGCTGTAATTTCTAACTTGTTATCGGAAATATTGACATGTCTTGAAAAAGGAAAGCTTACACCGCTATCGTCACGCTTTGTTATCAACTTGTACTTCTTTCTGCAAACGTGGAGGCAGTTCTCGATATATTGCTTCCGGCACATTATCTGAAAAGAAATAAAGCAAATTAAAATTTGTTGTACTACTGGCATCTTCGCTAAATAATGTCTTAATCGGTTCCTTCAAGTGTTAAATAAAGCTTTCTTTGAATTTCTGAATTTCTGCACTGGTACATGCTTAAAATTGTCAGTTGGTAGATAAAATTGAATATCAACTTGCTCCCAATTGACAGTGCACAGTGGTCCAGCAGCGAAAATTAAGTGGAAAGTTTTTTGTGGTTCAAAATAGCTCCCCACAATGTTCAGCAAAGTTGTACAACTCTAATAGACAATTAATGCGAAATCAACGACTAAGTTCCAGTTTGGCTTGTGAACACATAATCCATAATAACTTTTTATAAGAAAGAGATAGAAGGATAACTTCTTCGACAAAGTTGTAGCTAAAGATTATATAAGTAACTTTGCCAAAGACATAGTAGGCGTATTTCTAGGCGTTTCTAACTTACATGGTGTTTTATAAAAAGACCTCTCAAAAATCACTTTTTCGCTGATTTCTGCTAATGCAATGGTTTTATTGCATCATAATGTCTTGCAAAGTTGGTTATCTTATCAAAAGACATATTTTTGTAGAACATTGTATGTTGAAAACTCATACGTATAACGAGTTCTAACGTTTTTCCTGCGTTTTTTTAGTCTTTTTAGGAATAGAATATCTCAAAAAGGGGCAAACGAAAAAAATCAAACTTGGCCGTTTCTGAAAGCTTGGAGTTTTATCTCAAACATATGTGAAAATAAAAAACTGGTTTTTTCTCTAACTCGAGTAATTTCAGTTTAATTATTTCATGTTTGACCATTTTCTACTATGCAGTATTTTCTAATATCTTCTTGAACATGTAAATAGTAAAAAAGAAATTTGTCGTACCATGACACAATTTCTTCTGATTGCCACGTAAAATAGTCTTCGAACACCGGATAAGTTTAGAGATCTAGTTTTTTGACCTTGTGCTAGTTTTCGAACCACTGCTGAAATATTCATCAAATAAGTTTTTATAACGGTAGTTTTTACAATTGTTTATTGTCAAGATATATGGACTTCGCCCGTCATCCAATCCATACATATAAATATAAATTATAATACCAAATACAAAATAATATAAAATGCAGTGGTATTAGTGTACATGTAATTGACCTCTCAGAAATAGTCAGAAAGTTTTTTCTTAATAGTATCAGACGACATGTTTAAGTTTAGTATGTTTCTAAAATTGTTCATTAGCTGCATACAGCGGCAGGCTGGTTCATTGCGCGCGTAGTTAGTTCGACGGTGGTTTAGAGTGAAGGGCCTTGGTCTCCACAGAACTACTGTACTCTGGTTAACAGTTATCCTGGATTTCAAATAATCACTGTCGTATCGTCCTCTCTGCAAATGGAGCTCAGCACCAGCAGTTTTTGATAAATATCTATCTTACAATTTTAATTATTTTACAAATAGTCATGGAAATCTTCATTTGGATATATGCACATGAAATTAAATTTTATATTGATATTTCTGATTCTAGTCTAAAGTAATCTTTTAAATTGCTTTAGTGTCAGAAAGCTGAGAAGTCTTCAAAGTTGATGTCTTATACGTATTCAGGAACAGGAACATGACTATGATCGTAGTAAAAAAGGAGGAACATTTTCAAGCAAATCCTATTAGAGTCCTGGAGTTTTTTGTCAAAAGATTTGAGGGTACCGTTACTGTTATTTTAAATTAGTATCTAAAATGTTCGTGAAAGTAATTCGATAGTTTAGGAGATTATTTCCCATTCAATTCCATATTAGCTATATAATGTTAGTACACGGCGCAGATATTATTAAGGCCACGGCACAACTCATAGGGTTATGAAGCGAAGAGGTACAGGAAATGCGAAATAAATGTATTTGTAAGTTCAGGGAATTTCACGTCAGAAAATTTAACCGGATTGCCAATTTGGAGGATGTGTTCAAACGCCTCCTGCTGTCGTCCGATCCAGTCATTGCAATACAAAATCGTTCTTATTGTACACGTACTCTGGAGCTTCCACCAAGCGCAAACCAATTATTAATATAATAAATTATTATATTGCTAACAATAATAAAATATTTCGAAAACAAAACATTTATTGAATCTCTCAAATAAATGACTACGCTTTTTTTTCCAAATCAACGATATACTGATATAAGGTGGTTGAAGTTCGAAAAGGATCTATAGGTTTTTTTTCTTTTACCTCTTTGCCTGTTTTGATATACTTACCTGCTATTAAAAAATGGCATAAAACTAAAATAACAGTTAACAATATTACGTATGAAATAACCAATATTTGTTGCTTTTTTATTGAAAATTAATTTTAAAACATTATTGATGGTAGATTGAGCATATTTGCAAAATAATGAAAATTGAAAGATAGATATTTATCAAAAACAGCTGGTGCTGATAGAAAACTGATGTCATATCTGGAGTTCGAAGACTATTTTACGTGACAATCAGAAGAAATTGTGTCAAGATACGACAAATTTCTTTTTTACTATTGACATGTTGACTTTAATCGTCTTCAAGAAGATATTGGAAAATACTGCATAGTAGAAAATGGTCAAACATGAAATAATTAAATTGAAATTACTCGAGTTAGAGAAAAAACCAGTTTTTTATTTTCACATATGCTTGAGATAAAACTCCAAGCTTTCAGAAACGGCCAAGTTTGATTTTTTTCGTTTGCCCCTTTTTGAGATATTCTATTCCAAAAAAGACTAAAAAAACACAGGAAAAACGTTAGAACTCGTTATACGTATGAGTTTTAAACATACAATGTTCTACAAAAATATGTCTTTTGATAAGATAACCAACTTTGTAAAACATTATGATACAATAAAACCACTGCATTTGAAGAAATCAGCGAAAAAGTGATTTTTGAGAGGTCTTGTTGTAAAACACCCTGTAAGTTAGAAACGCCTAAAAATACGCCTACTATGTCTTTGGCAAAGTTACTTATATAATCTTTAGCTACAACTTTGTCGAAGAAATTATCCTTCTATCTCTTTCTTATAAAAAGTTATTATGGATTATGTGTTTACAAGCCAAACTGGAACTTAGTCGTTGATTTCGCATTAATTGTCTTTTAGAGTTGGACAACTTTGCTGAACATTGTAGGGAGCTATTATAAAACGCTTAGCCGCAAAAGTAAGTTTCCACTTAACTTTCGTTTCTGGACCACTGTGCAGTGGTTTGAATGCTCGGAATCGTGAACTTTTTTAATAACTCTTTTCAGTGTTTTTTTTTCAATATGGCGTCTTCGGAAGAATTTCTGTACATCAATAGACGCAACAACTGGTGGTTCCAGATGTAGTATTAGTTCGGAAGTCAAGCACAGGTGGCACCGCAAAATTTAACTTTCCTATTTGATGATATAGAGCTATAGTATGTTCAAGAAAGTTGTAAATAATCTTATTATGAAGCTTTTTGCCGAAAACATTATTCCTCCAAGTATCACAGTTTTTGAGATATTAAGCGTCTTTTATGACGGTCCCCAAAAAACCGTTTTTTAATAAGGTACCCAGGGGCAAGTGGGAATACGGGGTAAGTGGGAACGACGCTCATAACTCTCTTCAATCTCATTTTCTCTAACTGAACCTTTCTAGAAATGGAAGATACAACTCCAACGCATACATTAAAATTATAGTTTAATTATAATTAGCTTCCAAAACTCCAAAATTCAATTTTTAATTTGGGCGTCATTTTCAATTTGCGTTGCAAGTTGGACGCACCTTTCTATAAATGATAGTATGGTCGCAGGTTTTCATAAATGTACATGTTTTTCTGACAGTAGGTAAACATAATGAATATATTAACAAGTTACACCTGAAAACTAGTTGTATAATTTGACAAACGGCATTACATATATGGGTCGAAATAAGGGCGGCACTTCAAAGCACCCGGGGCAAATGGGACCTAATATAAATAAAGAGTTTCAGAACAAAACTTCCAATCTTAATACAATTTTTAGATGTACTATCGAACATTCTCAGTTCATAATATTTATATCGGTAAAGTTTTAAAATAAAACCGAAAAGGACTAAACCAAGAGGACCCAAATTGAAAGTCCATTAACATGGCTTATGAGGGAGCAAACTGTTACATTCTGAAGATTCATAAATGATGTTAGTTGACTCTGGGAAGGCAGAGTAGTATAATCAATATATATGGAATGCCAGAATATATAGTTTGTATATATATATATATATATATATATATATATATATATAAATGAATATGAATATATATATATATATATATATATATATATATATATATATATATATATATATATATATATATATATATATATAAATGAATATGAATATATAAAAACACAGTGGAGAACGCACTGATGACAGCACCAACCAGCGCACAGATAAATAACAATGAGCAACTTTGACAATGAAGTCCCGATTCACAGACTTGATACAGATTGTTAGCATTTTGTTTACCACAATGAGTCCTATAGAAAAACAGCGACACTGGCATTCTATATATATACATATTGATACTACTGGCAGAGTAGATATAATTAAGCAAATCTTCAACAGGATGTCCAACAATAATGCGTTATGGTTGTTATAACGTAACTATTTCTTATGATAGTTTCACTAGTAACTCTATCGTATTGGGCATGGTAGAACAAACAGATCATAATCGTATTTTTAAGCTATTAAAGAATGGTTAAACATAAATTACGTCTCGCAAGAATTGGATACAACTACATGTTCAACTACATAGCGTTACAATACTGCATTACTGCGTAATTGCGTACGAATTGTGTTTCATATTAATTATAAAGTCGCCCGTTATGCTTTGGTAGTGACCTGTTTTTGTTGCAGCATTTTTGGATGAACCATTAGTGGAAACATTGTCTTTGGTTGCTTTTTTCAATGCCTACACGTTCCTGTTTAATAACATGCACAGTTTTCTGTTATATTAAGCTTTTTAATCAAATTTGAATATAAGTCTCACTTGCCCCATTTACCGGGGCAAGTGGGACCTATCGCCAGGATTTTGAAAAATTCTCTTCACAGATTCATTTTATGTAAATCGATAGTCCTTCTTTGCAATTAAACCTTCGAAGTGATAGCACTGAAGAGTTTCTGTGTCGCTAGAATTTTAAAATTATCGCAGGTGTTAATAACAGTGTCGAATAAATTCTAACTATGCAATTTTTAGGTCCCACTTGCCCCGGGGTACCTTATAGCTTAAAAACTACGGTATACGGAAAAATCATAGGGGTTGTGTACAAGACACGACCGCATATATAGGTGACGCAGGACTACGTAAGTGTCTTTGTAGTGAAGTAGCATATATTCATGTTTGTAATCATTCGAATCTTCATGTATACATGCTATATGCAACATATAAACATGCTACATGCGTTGTATGTAACATTTATCAAAGTAGTAACATTACATACGTTCACATCAGCTTGCTATTCTGAAGATAGATAAAGAAAACATTTACAATATATTTAAAGGGTATTATGCGTTCGACGGCTTTTGATTACAAAAATATATTTTTTTCTATATTTTGCACTTTCCGAGCTCCACGAGGTGAGATTGTGCGGAACTATAACGATCGGTTCGGAGTGTGAAATTCACATACACAACAAAAATGCGTTAGTGTACATCAATACACTTGCATTGTTTAATAGGAAACACAATATTTTGACAATTTAGATTGCATTATCTTTTAAAGAGCAAACAGTGTCGTAAGTCTGCTAAATGATTAAATTTTACTTTTACTTTTCCTCTAGAAATTTTAGATCCTATGGATAAACTCTTTAACATGAGACAAATATGCTTCACCTTACATATAAAGTCGGTTTTAAAGGTTAGACTGATTGGGTGTCCTTTGGCCGCAGTATCTCGAACGAAGTAAATAATTAACTTTGTTGAATGATCAAATAGATAAGTCTTCTGAGATTTTACGCCCCTTAATTTCCCCTTTCTAAAGCCTGGAGACGCTACTACATATTAAGTAGCTGTCTATAAACCACGTACTTATTATTGGTTGTTGTAGACCCCCCGAGTAGTTTTCGTGCATACATTTCATTATAATTTGTAAGGTGCGTTGTTTTTGTTCGTCCCCAAGATTCTAATAGCCCACGTGGTTCATGGTCGGCCCCATACGTACTAGTTTATATTGTTCTACATGTGTATTGTTCATAGATACGCTACTGTTTATTTGTTAGGTATTTAGCTTAACTTTATGGTTTTGGCACAATGTCACCCCCTAGAAGGGGTGAGATTGTGCCAAAGTTCATGTAATTTTAATATTATCAATGTTCATTGTAACTGAATTATCTCTCTGGCAGTTGTTAACTAAACATTGAAGTATATAGGGGAAATGTGTATAATGTGCCCTCCCCCCCCCCCCCTAAGAATAAATGGATATATCTCCGTTATACTTCCCCAAATTAACGTTACAACTACGTGTATTCGTTGGTATTTAAGCTGACAACCAATTGCAATTGTTTATTTCATTTAGTATTGTGGAATAAACATGCTAGGAATTATTTAATAAAAGCACCTAAATGTTGTGTTTCTCGTCTGAGCGGGGTAAAATGCCCCACCTGCGGTATAATATGCCCAATGTGGTAATTTGAGTATTTCTACCAGTGACAGGCCAACCCTATTTTGTAGAAAGTAAAACTATTTCCTTTGTTTTGCAAAATATCGTTATTTTATGTAAAATAAACCTAGTTTCGGCCTTCTGATGCACTTTTTCTTTTCTGCAAGGGGCACATTATACTGCAGCTGTGGTGTTTTGTATCGGATAGTTGAATTACCTAGAATTTGGACGTTGGTAATAAATTATTCCCACCACGGTTGATCTACAATACTAATTGTATTAAATAATGTCAATTGGCTTCAACTAAGATCTGTTTACCTATGTTTATAGCCACATTTGCAAGCGGGGCAAATTGCACCACCGTAAGTGGGGCATATTGGCCTGCTTTTACTTATTTGAAAAAATATTAAATGCTAAAGCAAATCAAGCGTTTCATACCGTTATTTTTGGCAGGGATGTCTTTTTGAAGGTCACTTTACGCAATCGAATCGCAACAACCGGTTATTTACAGATTTTGACAAGAAAATAGCTTATGGAAATGACGCCAAAAGTTACATCGGAAGCTGCTCAAAAACAAATTTATTTTTGTTTTGTTTTTACAGCATGTGACAACTGTCAGACTTGCATAGTAGGCTAGTTCCATCAAATACTATGGTTTCTGGGTGGTTTTGAATTTTGATTTCGCTTGTTTAGCGAAAAACGAAGGGGGGGGGCACATTGGCCAGGGGGGGCACGTTATACACAATTCCCCTATTGAAAAGCTTTGAATCAACGTAATCGCTAAATTGTGTGTATAACTAGTTTTTATGTCTCAGCGCGTGTGTTAATGTGAAGCGAGCGGTCATACTCAATCGATGCTCTAACCCAAGGTGAGTTAAAATAGGTGATCTAGTTTTCACAGTTTGTAAAACAGAAGTGCGCGGAACGATTGGTTAGCAACCATCGACGTTGTTTATACATTCAATAGTTTCCGCTTTGAAAATTTCGGTGATCGTCAAGGGTAACCCAGCGGGGGTGAAAAACAAATTTGAACATCAGAAAACCTCTCTTGACTAACCTTACTCTAACCCACGGGCAGCTTCATAAAGATGCCGCCTTTGATTATTAAGTGTAACGTGTCGTTGAAGCACGCGCGTTCGTCCGCTCGTTTGCATTAACGTGCGCGCTTTGATATAAAAATTCATAGCTTCTACAGTTTTCGTTTCTCCATTTCCAAATTATGCATGCTTCTTCGGGAAAGAAAAAAATCGAGAAAAAAAGTTCCAACTTTGAAAAAATTGCAATTGTTTATAAAAATGCACTATTTAAAGCCTAGTATCGACCTGAAAAGAAATGTGTAAAAAGATAGGCCAAGAAATGCTAAAGAAAAGATTTTCCGTTTGCGATTTCTTTACCAGTATGCACCTCACAAGAAATATTGTTTTACTTTCAGAAGGTGCAGTTTTACATGCTAGTGAATTGAGACGTCAGTTTTCCGTACGGAATAATATACCAGGATTTTTTCTTGAACTGTTTTCTTTTCAGCTGGATACTAGGCTTAACTATTGAAAAAGAATCGAGAGGAGGTATGGTATACCAATTTTGAAAGCTTGTGGAATAGTGAACACATCTGGTAGAGTCATTTTTTGATATTACAAACTATGTTTATAATCAGTATTTAAAAAATAGTGATTTTTTTTCGGATTACAATACTTTAAAAAATCATATCTTGCGAATTCCAACAGTAACATCGAAATAAAAAAATACGTGTCGATTTTTTTGGACAAAGAACGTAAAAAAAATATTCCGAAGAGAAAAAAAAATTTTGACTGTAAATTTCCCGTGGAATGACCCATACATATTTGTATAACTCAACTTACCATTACATCTGTATACCAAATCTGACCAAATTATCATCTCCTGGGAAAAACAAAATACTCCAAGACGTCCACCTTTAAGCGTGGTGTCATAAATGTTTCCGGAATCAGCGACCATTTTCTCACCGTCAAATACTCGAAGTCGAATTAATCCAATTTTTGGGCGATGCAGCAATAACCAACGGTACGCAGTACGTTCTTTCCAGCCGACGTTCCTTGGATCTTTCCATAACAACTTAACTTGGTCCTTCGTATCTCCCGTGTGCCATAAGCTGTTACGGAGCATTTGTCCTGGTCCTGTATTACTGTCAATCAGCTTTAATTGAATACCAGGTTCAGCTGATGCTCGAAATGGTGTTGCTTGCCAGTAGGTTTGAATATTTTTTTTCCACATTACAGCATAAAACTTGTGGTTATCTTGGTAGCTGAATATGAATCCAACGTAATCGTCATCAATTTCTGTGTCAATGAAAAAAGTTCCTTCGAAATCTACGCCTCCAAAAGCATCATAGCTAAAATATTACTAAAAATGTACATTTCAATCATAACACAATTTAGGTTTATTTACCCTACAGCTAAACCTGGGTCACTGTTTTGGGTTTGAACAATTTCCGCGCCTTTATTGTAAATAACCCAATTTGGGTCGATTTGTGAATCACCTTCTGGATCCAATACAACTGTTTGATAAGTTCTAAAGTCCGTTGAAAATATTTTCGAATTATTGGGACAATTATCCAGATAATTTGGAATCAAATCCAAATCGAAATCTTCTTCACAAATGTCACCGACGCCATCATCTGGAAATTACAAATGAAAAGTGCTTTATGAAGTTTTTATTTGTACAAAATCTATCTTACTATTTGCATCAATTTGATCCGGATTATGAACAATTGGGCAATTATCATCACCATTGAGGATGCCATCGTTGTCTGCATCAGAATCACACAGATCACCTCTACCATCTCCATCTGTATCCAATTGATCAGAGTTCGCTAGTTTAGGGCAGTTGTCTTGACTATCCTGAATTCCGTCTCGGTCTCTATCAATGTCACTATCGCAAGCGTCTCCGATTAGGTCATTATCAGAGTCCATCTATAAATAAATATTGAATGTCAATTCCTACAATCAAACATGCAATCGAGATTTGATGAAAACGATCATATGATCGATATAATCTATACCTATAAAAAAGGATTTCTGTCTGTCTGTCCGTATGTTCCTTATAGAATCGAAAACTACTGAACCAATCGGCGTGAAAATTTGCATGTAGAGGTTTTTGGGGCCAGGAAAGGTTTTAATGATGGTTAGAGAACCCTCCCCCCACTAAGAGGGGGGGGGGGCTCCCATGCAAATGAAACACAAATTTCTGCATAACTGGAGAACTACCCAAGCAACCAAAAGTTCGAATTTCACTTAAGGAATAAACTTGAAAGTTCATATTTGGTTTAAATTTAGTTCCGCAGAACTTTCTTGCTGAACAACCAGACACTGCATTTGTAAACCGAACTTCATTCTCATTAAAGTACCGTTAATATCTGTAGCAACTTGAAAGTCCAACATGCAGCTTCAAAGTTCAACATACAACTTGAAAGTAACTTAGAGTTCGGATAATGGTGTCTAAGGAAGGTTAACAAGCTTGATGTCTATGGAGGTATAGCTTGCAAAGCTGGCAGCTTTACTTGTAATTAACCGAACTTCAAAGTTGCTTTGAGTTCGCTGCATAGAGCGCTAAGAAGCTTCTGAAGAAACTTTGACAAAAGTTTATAAAACAGCACTTGTAGTTCTATTTTTATACTTTTCCAGTTTCTACCTCCGCCTCCTCCTAACTTTTGTAAAGTCGGTTCATGCGATTAAGATAGACCATTTAAAAAAAAAGCCTAACTAACACCGACCGCTACTGGATTTAAACCCGAGCGTTCCTCGTTGCATGCCTATCCTGATGCATTGCGCCATCTCTGACGCCGCTAGTGACATGAATTTTGCCGATGAGTTGTTCTTAAGTGTAAGTTCGTTTCGGGGCTGTGATAAATGAGAAATTAGCACATCGAGTAAAAACGATGCAAATCGCATATTCCAGCAACGGAGCAGCGGTATGCGTCTAAGTTACCGAAAAGAAGTACTCGAGTTCAAATCCCCGAGGTTTTTATGTTGGTGGTGTGTGGTAAGTAAGAATAAATTAATATTTATAAAAAAACAGTCGATTATTAACCGAAATTAAATACCTTAGTTAATGAGAAATGTCATGAATCTGCAAAACAGGAAGAAGTGGGAAAATATTCCCACAATCTTTTTTATTTTGAAAATTATTGGAGTTTCTTTTTGGGCTGAACAGTGTTCTATATAGCGACTTAAGTGAACTTTTTGCGAACTTTCTAGTTCTATTAGAAGTTACTTTGTATTCCCTTCGAAGTTTAAACATCAAATACGAACTTGAAAGTACGGTTAATTACTTAAAAATGAAGTTGAATAGAGTTCTATTCATGATCATTTCGTTGGCTGATTAAGCCAAAAATCTCCTTTTATCGGAACTTTTGGTTACTTGGGTAATCAAGCAAATAGAACAACATTTGGCATGTGGGTGTTTTCGGTGACAAGAATTTATTCTATGGTAAATTGAGACCCCTCCCCTCTTTATAAGGGGAATTATAACTCTTTTTTTCTATGATGAATTAGAACCTCTCCCCACTTTAGGAGGGGGGGGGGGCTCCTATACAAATGAAATACAAGTTTCCTCATAACTCGAGAACTAATCAAGCATATAGAACCAAATTTGGCATGTGGAGGTTTTTGGAGGCAAAAATATTTTCTATGGTGAATTACGACCCCTCCCCACTTTGAGAGGGGGGGGGGGAGCTTCTACACAAATGAAAAACAAATTTCCTCATAACTCGAGAACTAAACAAGCAAATGGAACCAAATTTGACATGTAAGTGGTTTCGGAGGCAAGTTTTTTTCTATGGTGAATTGAGACCCCTCTCCTCTTTAGAAAGCGAGTTATGACCCATCTCCCCTTTAAGAGGGTGGGCTTCCATACAAATGAAATGCAAATTTCCTCTTATCTCGGGAACTAATCAAGCAAATGGAACCAAATTTAGCATGTGGGAGTTTTAGATGACAGAATTTTTTTCTATGGTGTATTACGATCCCTTCCACTTTTAAGAGGCGGGGCTCCCATACAAATGAAATACAAATTTCCTTATAATTTGAGTACTAATCAAGCCAATGGAACCAAATTTAGCATGTAGGAGATTTTTGAGTCTTGAATTTATTTTATGATAGTTAGAGACCTCTCACCCCTGTGGTAGGGGGATATGGACTCTCATACAAATAAAACAGAAATTTTTGCGAAACTCAAAAACTAATCGAACTCGAGAAATTCGAGACTCTTCCATAAAACATTAATCAATAACAAGACCACAAAAACTATCTATACACTCAAGTCTTTTTTTACACGGTTTGTTTTTTTGATTACTCAAGAACGGTGCAATTTAGGGACCATTTAGAAAATACGTGATTGAGTGTAGTAACACTAGATCATTCAGGACGAGACGGCCGCGAGTGTTGCCGGCGACCCGCCGTCGGAAGCGCCGCCCACTGTGGGGAGGCAACTCCTCGCAGAAATCACGACTGTCTAGGTTTATTTATTTTCCTAGGTCTACCTGGGTTTCCTGGAACGAGCGACAGCGAGTAAGGAGAGGATCGCGAAATGGTACTTTTCCCAAAAAAGTTTTCTGTGAAATGGTACATTGCGCTTAAGGTTTTTCGCAAAACGCTATTCGGCGTAATGTTATACAATCATGGCGAATATTACTATCCGCTTTCTGGCTATGCAATGAGGGGACAGGGGAGTTGTTTTCTACTTTACTGTGAGGAAAACTAGCAAATTTGTATATTAAACTACCCATTCCAGGTAACTAATAAGCCTTAACGTAAGCAGCAAATCAGTGTATCTGGCAGTTTATACTGCACGTTATTGTATGTTAGCTTTTTGACTGCATAGGTGTTGTAAATTGGCATCCAAAATTGTATTCAAACTCTTCGTGTCGGTAATTAGCTGTAAATTAGCATTGCCAGCACTATAAGAAGGTTATCAGTAAAGTAGCTGTATATTTTGCCAAAATAGCATTTAAGTAGCATTTAAGGCGACTTAAATGCTTATTGGCCTATATTTGAATAGCATTGGTGATGCTTATTGGATACCTGGGATGCTTTCATAGTTACGTAACAGCCAAAATGAATCATCTAAGGTTGAACTCCTCAGAAACTTGCAAAACTCAGATTGTGACAAAGATCATCCGAGATTCATGATTTATGCACAACACAGGTTAATTTGTGGCAATACGAAGTTTGTCGGGTCAGCTAGTCTTATATAAAAATTGTCTCATATTTAGTTGTTTTATATCGAGGTTGTTTTATGTTGGGGTAGTCTTATATAGAAGTAGGGGTATTAGGGGCATAATGAGCAGCCTAATTTGTTGGCTGATTTAAGCACCCAAAATGACTGAATTTGTAATCATTGTCATTGCAAAACATACATTCACTAACGATAATTATAGGCATACGGTTGACAAATTGAAATATAATTGATTTGATGACGAAAATTGCAATTTAAACTTATGCTTCAAAAACTAAAAATCGGTCAGTGTGTGGGGCAAAATGAGCACCCCCTGGGGCATAATGAGCACCCTTATAAACACATGCTTGAAGGGTGTATATAAGTACAACAACCACACACATACACATACACACACACACACACACACTCACACACACACATGCATATACACATACATACACACCCATACATACACAAACATAAAACGTTTCAAAACGTCGAAAAAACTATTGACCGTAAGCCGCTTGAAGCCAATTGAGCCGCGGAGGTTGCCTCTGCATACAAAGCAACACAAAGCATGTTTCGGATGACGCTAAGGCTAGCTGTATTTTAGTGTTGAAGACATATGCATTTCCGTTTCCCTCTGCCAGCTGGTATACGAGGATTCTGATTTCACGGGTAGTAATACCGTAGCATCAAACCTCCATTTACAAAATATGGACCACCAGTTCTTGTTCTGCAGCGGGAGTGAAAACAGAGAGTTTTGAAGGAATCAATTTGGTCCACCTCTTGCCCCGAGATTGCCCTTTCGTATGGCCTCACATACCGAGCTAATGCCTGCCGCAGAATGCCGTGGAACTAGGCGACTTATTTTGTGGATATTCCGTCTCGCCTTATAGTTGTCAAGGTCGCTTGCAAGGCCTTTTTTGACCAATTATGTCTTCTGGATTCTCTTGGCATATTCATACCATCACTGTAAACAAGCATAGACGCGATAAACAAAGAAACTGACAGGTTAGTTAATGCGACACAATGCTCGTTTCACCCCACCTAAGGGTGCCCATTTCGCCCCCAGTCAAGTAGTTAAAGTAAAAATGGGGTTTTCCACTAATTATAGTATAAAAGCAAAACTTCAATGAAGGTGAAATTTGAGATACAATGCATACATTATGTTGCAGTGTGCACTTGATAAATTAAGATATTTAAATGATCGTAAAAGCTTATTTGGTAGTGCACCAAAATTATAATTTTTTCAACGTCTGAGAACCTAGTTAAGTTTTTTAATATAACTCCGTGTTTTAAAAGTAGAGATCACTCATTTTTTGATAAATTGATACTGTAGTACCTACAGCAGTGTTTCGCATGCCATATGATGTTACAAAATGCGTACTTTCGTAGAAAAGAGGGGTGCCCATTTCGCCCCGTGTGCTCATTATGCCCCTAATCCCCCTATCCCTGTAAGTTGTTTTTGATTTGAGTGAGTACGAGTAAAAGTATTAAAAGTATTAAGTAATAGTAATCGTAAAACGACTAGTATAAGGTACCCCGGGGCAAGTGGGAATACAGGGTAAGTGGGAACGACGGTCATAACTCTCTTCAATCTCATTTTCTCCAACTGAACCTTTCTAGAAATGGAAGATACAATTCCAACGCATACGTTAAAATTATAGTTTAATTATAATTGGCTTTCGAACCTCCAAAATTCAACTTTTAATTTGGGCGTTATTTTCAATTTGCGTTGCTAAATAAATGATACTTTGGTCGCAGGTTTTCGTAAATGTACATGTTTTTCTGACAGTAGGTAAACATAATAAAGATATTAACAAGTTACACCTGAAAACTAGTTGTATAATTTGACAAACGGCATTACATATTTGGATCGAAATAAGGGCGGCACTTCAAAGCACCCGGGGCAAGTGGACCTAATATAAATAAAGAGTTTCAGAACAAAACTTCCTATCTTAATACAATTTTTAGATGTACTATCGAACATTCTCAGTTCCAAATATTTATATCGGTAAAGTTTTAAAATAACACCGAAAAGGACTAAACCAAGAGGACCCAAAATGAAAGTCCATTGACATGGCTTATGAGGGAGCAAACTGTTACATTCTGAAGATTCATAAACGATGTTGATTGACTCTGGGAAGGCAGAGTAGATATAATTAAGCAAATCTGCAACAGGATGTCCAACAATAATGCGTTATGGTTGTTATAACGTACCTATTTCTTATGATAGTTTCACTAGTAACTCTATCGTATTGGGCATGGTAGAACAGACCATAATCGTATTTTTAAGCTATTAAAGAATGGTTAAGCATAAATTACGTCTCGCAAGAATTGGATACAACTACATGTTCAACTCCATAGCGTTACAATACTGCATTACTGCGTAATTGCGCACGAATTGTGTTTCATGTTAATTACACAGGTCTGCAAAAATAAAAAAAAATTCAGATGCATGAGATATTTTAGGTGAATCATATGTTTTTTGGGGTGCCGAATCCAAAACTGACTTCCGTTTTTCTCCATCACGTACAGATTTTTTGCAAATTATGCTTCTTATATGGAAAAGTCACAAATTAGATGGAAAACTTATTATCACAGATTCGTATTAAAAAACCTAAATAAAATCTTTTTCTGTTATTTCAGTAAATTTTTACTTAATAAATACAGGAAAAGTACTACTGGACTGTAATTTTTATATTTACTCTTTTTTTGCCCTTCAACACTGGGTTAATGTACTCAGGTACGCTCACTTATGCAAATTCAACTGCTGTGCCACACAGAAGCAAAATCTGTAAAAGATATGTAAGAAGCATTTATAGAGCTGAATATAATCTACAATTTTGTTGAATAGAGTAGTGCATTATTTTTTCCATTTATGAAAAAAGACGGCCTTTAAGCCTTGTTTTATAAATAGAACGTTTGTTTGAGCAAAGGATAAAGTTGCAATAATATTACCACGTAAATACAAAAGTAATGGAGTACTCAATTCAGAAAGATTGTAGATTGCATTCAATTCTACAAATGTTTCATACATGATTTTATCAAATTTGCTTCTATAAGGCAGTACAGTCATCTGAGCGCAGGTGGATGTATTTGAGAGCACCAAATTTGCTTTAAAATAATACTCTCCATAGTTTCTCCATCGTGTATGATTTTCTTCCAAAACATGGAAGGGTTTACATTAATAAATACAATTCTGATGTAAAAATCAATTTTTAATATAATTTACATTTGGGATATTTCTGCTGCTTTATGTCTAAAACCAACTTTTAAGATTTTTCAACAAGTATTACATGAAAACGTGACGTGATGGACAATTTTTATTATTTTTTCTGAATTCAGGGGACAAAAATCTATAAGAATCAGTTGAAAAATCCTATGCAGTTTTTTTGATGCAGACCTGTGTTATAAAGACGCCCTTTGGTAGTGCTTTGTGCTTTGGTAGTGACCATTAGTGGAAACATTGTCTTTGGTTGCTTTTTCAATGCCTACACGTTCCTGTTTATTAATATGCACAGTTTTCTGTTATATTAAGCTTTTTAATCAAATTTGAATAGAGTAGGGCGAGGCATAAGTGCGATGTTTGAAGTTGTCATCAATTTTCGTGAGATATAAAGAAGGACAACAACATAATATATTTTATAGTGATGCAGTAACGCAATGTCTTCACATTCAACTATAAATCATGTGCGGTAATAGTGTTTTACAAAATAAATTCTTCTTTCTTCTGATCAAGTACAGATTCGCACTTTTACCCCAGTAGCGGGGCAAAAGTGCGAATACCGCGGGGCAAAAGTTCGAAGTTAGAATCCATGAAATTAGCCCAGCAGTAGCTAACAAAACCATATTATCTTCAATCTGCGTTATGTTTCGGTAAGGAACAGTCTCAATTTGTACCTTTGTGCTGGTGTATTGCAGCCTCTGTTAGTTCGAAACTTTTCCAAACGTTTGTTTTTTGTTCCATCAGTGGAAACACATTGTTTTTCTTCGGCCAACATCTGTAGAGCACACAGTTTTCTGCAGATCTTTCATTTCTAGTATCTGTAATATAGTGCCTAAAGCTGTATATAATTAGTTATACATTTTTGCCTCGTCCATGAATCGCACTTTTGCCCCGTCCGTGAATCGAACTTTACCCCGCTAGGCGCTTGACGGGGTTAGATTAAATTAAATTTATTTTAATTTAAATTTTCACCGTATTTTCGTGACAGATATGTGAGTGATGTAAAAAGCTGCTACAAATTTTCAACAAGTAATATCCTCCTGTTGATATCGTATTTGCCGTATAACGAAAAATTACATCAAAACCGCCCCAAAATAACATTTGCACGTAACTCAGCAACTAAGCTTTGTAAGCAACCAAAGTTTACGTCAGATTCAAGCTGTCAAAGTAGTTACCCGTCCATGCCAATGTCGAAAATTTACTCGGAATCTGCACCGATAAATCATTGAATCGCACTTTTACCCGCATCGCACTTTTACCTCATTTACCGGGGCTAGCAGCGGGTTAGCATCTTCGGGTTCTATGAAATGAAGCATCTATGAAGATCACATTGAGTAAATGAATTCCTCCGAAATTTTTCTCGACTAAAGTTTTTGTACCTAAACTTTTCCATTAAACTTTAGCTAACATCGGTGACAGGAAAATGTGGATGTAGCTCGAAGATCAATCGAGGTCATATCGTTAGGTGTGAAATTCTCTAATGGTGAAAAGCTGGGTAAAACCTCTTCCTTGTAAAAGTGCATTTCAACATTTTAAAATCTCGTGTATTGAAAGCAAGAAACGCAAATTCAATGGTCATTGAAGACAGCGAATTTCGTAACAACAAGAATACGGGAAACAGCAGCTACTGCTCTAGAAGAAGATATTTGTAAAAGCACAGATGGAAGTGAGTAAGTTGGACGAGAAAATTTCAATAATTTAATAATTTTTCTCACTTCTTCGTTGATTGAAAAATAATTTAAATATGAATGAGCGAAACTCATTTTGAGATAAAATTATATCGCAATATGAAACCTAAAATTTCATTAAACACCTATAAAAGTCAAGAAATTTACTTTTTGGTACCGAGTTGCCAGTCTGCTTTACAATTACTTTCAGATTTTTTGCATTTAGTTCATCGTCTGGCTTTCTCCATACAAAACGACAACCATCTGAGCCAAAGATGTAAAATTTGTACTCATCTATTAAATTTGAGTCTAAATTTAACATGTTTGGTTTGTATAGAGAAAGCCAAACAATGAACTGAGCAATTTAGTCATCATTGATGGCATAGTGGATCAGACATTTTGATATTTTAAAGAAAAATTTGAAGTCAAGTGCCAACAAAATGGGATTTAGGCAAAGGTTCAAGTTTTACTAAGATTTAAATTAGGAAGTACTTTTTCGCCGGAAGCAGGGGTGCGTATTTAACCTATTTCCTCCCAGCGTTGCGAAAACGCAACGCACTTTCATTCGATTCTAGAGAAGGCCCGGTTCAAGATATCAACTTGGATCCTGAGAAACAAAGAAAGATTGGAAAAAAATCTAATCGACCTGTTTTTGCTCAAAGGTCAGATGTTACATGTAACATAATTACAGCTGTGACAAAACAACAGGTTTTGCTATTTTTCAGACAGTTAAGGAAAAATGCTCATAAAACTCGATTTTACCTCTATTAACCCATTATGACCCAGCGTATGATATATCATACCTCGTCTTCAAAACCTGTTTACTGCTGAATTTCAATAGTTAGCATTATTAATATATCACTACAAGAGAGATAAGACATCAATCTGATGTGTGTGTGATATAATTTGTCAGTTTTTGTCATTTCATCTGTATTTTCAACAGTGCAAAGTTGTGACAAATGGCGGAAAAAAAGTTGAAAAAATGGCGAAAAAATTTTTGTCTCCAAAACGCATGAAATAGTCTACATTTAGTAACGAAACAATACCTGACATGTAAATTAGTATTTATATGTAAAGTCTATCACAAAATTCGGTATGAAATCTGTAAAAAACTTTGTAATTTGTTTGTTTGAAACTGAGCCTATAAAATATTTAACCTTCGATATTTTTGCGTTTCCCGACACATTCGAGCCATAATATAATAGATTACAGAGTTTCACTTCATTTGGTCCAAATTTAGGTATACCCGGGTCATAATGGGTTAACGCTTGAGCTATCAATCAGTGTTAGTAAGAATCGGTTGCTTGCCAAAAAAACTTTGTTTCATAATTTTGATTATTTTTGTAATTTTAAGATAGGTTTGAAGCTTTGCATTGCGAAAATGCAACGCTAGGAAGTAACGATATTCAAAATTTGCAACGGGAACGTTTGTTTTCGTTCGTTCGCTGCGGTGTTTTATTTGTTGCTTTTTAGTAAACAAATGAATGTAAATCTTATCTTTCGCTTATTTAAAATATCCCGGAAACATTATAAAAGTTTACATAACATAGAATTCGCAGCTTCAAACACTGATGGCAGATGGAGAAGCCGTTGTGATAAGAGCGTAATAAAATTGTTAAAGTATCTTTGCCTCCGGAATATCTGAAGGAATTGAGTGATGGAAACGCCAGTTTCATGGATCCAAATTTACAATCTTTTCGGAACGTGTTGGTAGGTATTTAATCATCTGCGATGACATGCATTGTCTAGTGCAAAGATGGTCTCCAATCGAAATGTTTCGATATCTATCATAAAACATAACATGTAATACTCTAAGTCGTTCATTTAATCTTTATTAATACTCAAAATCACCATAAAAATCTCAAATTTGATTCAACGGTAAAAAAGTATGAAGCATTTATATGCATAACTAGCTGACTCGACAAACTTCGTATTGCCACAAATTAACCTGTGTTGTACATAAATCATGAATCTCGGATGATCTTTGTCACAATCTCGAGTTTTGCAAGCCCCCCAGTGGGTGGCGCTTCCGACGGCGGGTCACCGGCAACACTCGCGACCGGCTCGTCCTGAATGATCTAGTGTTACTATAGATAGTTTTTGTGGTCTTGTAATTGATTAATGTTTTATGGAAGAGTCTCGAATTTCTCGAGTTGGATTAGTTTTTGAGTTTCGCAAAAATTTCTGTTTTATTTGTATGAGAGTCCATATCCCCCTACCACAGGGGTGAGAGGTCTCTAACTATCATAAAATAAATTCAACACTCAAAAATCTCCTACATGCTAAATTTGGTTTCATTTGCTCGATTAGTTCTAAAGTTATGAGAAAATTTGTATTTCGTTTGTATGGGAGCCCCCCCCTCCTAAAAAGGTAAGAAGTCCTAATTCATTATGGAAAAAATGGTTGCCTCCAAAAACACCCACATGCTAAATATGGTTCCATTTGCTTGATTAGTTCTCGAATTATGAGGAAATTTGTATTTCATTTGTGTAGAAGCCCCCCCTCTTGAAGTGTGGAGAAAATATTTTTGCCTCCAAAAACCTCCACATGCCAAATTTGGTTCTATTTGCTTGATTAGTTCTCGAGTTATGGGGAAATTTGTATTTCATTTGTATGGGAGCACCCCCTCCTAATGTGAGAAGAGGTCCTAATTCATCACAGAAAAAAATCTTGCTTCCAAAAACACCTACACGCCAAATTTGGTTCTATTTGCTTGATTAGTTCTCGAGTTATGAGGAAATTTGTATTTCATTTGTATAGGACCCCCCTCCTAAAGTGGGGAGGGGTCCTAATTCATCATTGAAAAAAAATTGTCTCCAAAAACACACACATGCCAAATTTTGTTCTATTTGCTTGATTAGTTCTCGAGTTAGGAGGAAATTTGTATTTCATTTGTACAGGAGCCCCCCCTCTTAAAGTGGGGAGGGGTCCTAATTCACCGTAGAAAATTTTCTTGCCCTCGAAAACCTTCACATGCCAAATTTGGTTCCATTTGCTTGATTAGTTCTCGAGTTATGAGGAAATTTGTATGGAAGCCCCCCCTCTTAAAGGGGAGAGGAGTTATAATTCCCATTATAAAGAGGGAGGGGTCTCAATTTACCATAGAATAAATTCTAGTCACCGAAAACACCCACATGCCAAATTTGGTTCTATTTGCTTGATTAGTTCTCGAGTTATGAGGAAATTTGTATTTCATTTGTATAGGAGCCCCCCCTCTTAAAGTGGGGAGAGGTTCTTATTCATCATAGAAAAAATTCTTGCCTCCAAAAACACCTACATGCCAAATTTGGTTCCATTTGCTGGATTAGTTCTCGAGTTATGAGGAAATTTGTATTTCGTTTGTGTTGGAGCCCCCCCCCCTCCTAAAGTGGGGAGGGGTCCCAGTTCATCATAGAAAAAAATTTTGTCTCCAAAAACACACACATGCCAAATTTGGTTCCATTTGCTTGATTAGTTCTCGAGTTATGAGGAAATTTGTATGGAAGCCCCTCCTCTTAAAGGGGAGAGGAGTTATAATTCCCCTTATAAAGAGGGGAGGGGTCTCAAATTACCTTTGAATAAATTTTTGTCACCGAAAACACCCACATGCCAAATTTGGTTCTATTTACTTGATTAGTTCTCGAGTTATGCAGAAATTTGTGTTTCATTTGTATGGGAGCCCCCCCTCTTAGTGGGGGAGGGGTCTCTAACCATCACTAAAACTTTTCCTGGCCCCAAAAACCTCTACATGCAAATTTTCACGCCGATTGGTTCAGTAGTTTTCGATTCTATAAGGAACATACGGACAGACAGACAGACAGACAGACACACAGAAATCCTTCTTTATAGGTATAGATAATGAAGGTATGCAAAAACGGTATACCCTTAACGCCCAGCGTTGCGTTTTCGCAACGTTGCGTTACGGGACACAGGGTCAAAATTAAAAATACATGTCAGCGGCTTTTTCTTAGTTGACCTAAAAGAGAATTTTCTTGAAAGTTTCAACTTTCTATCCCTGCTGGAAAAAGTGTGGGGCTTAATGGTTTAAACGAATATAAGCGAAGTCGTGTCGCGTTTACTCTGTACGGGGCCTAACAGCCGGCTGCGAAGTCTGTCGATAAAGAAGGGTAATGTCTAATGACGGCTTAAGCCCAAGGCTTTTTTAACGTTTGATCAACGTTCAACTTGATATTTTTGATACAATAAATGCAATGTATCCATTCTAACTGCATTAAATAGTTCAGAGAAACTTTGTTTAACGATATATTTGATTCACTTTAAAAATAATAAAAATAATAAAAATAAAAGGTGTGGTCAAAATATATAACGATCTGCCATCTGCTCAACAACAATTTAAACCTCTAACGGGTAAGACCGTCTGTAGACGGCCTTCGCTTTTAAAGCTCCAGAGCCACATACGAAATTTGTCTTGAATTGAAAATATGAAAAATATGTTCAAAACAGATTTCCTGACCTTTTGATATTGATATCACAACATTCTGACCTTGCGTTCAAAAGTTATCATCTTTCAAAAACGAAAATTCCGAAAAATTCCGAAAAAAATTATGGTGCGAATATTCCCTTTTTTGCTTTTGAAGAAAAAGAACATCTAGAACAAAATGTTCGACCTCAAATTTTTGACGTAGGACTACGTCTTACGGCAAGTTTTGAGATAGGGTGTCATTCCAAAAAATCGAAAAATGCGAGCGTCACGAAAAATGAAAGGTTTTGAGCGCTAATAGCTCAGCGGTTTTCCGATCGACTTTCAATATTCTTACTCCAATCGATCGGAAAATCTTCTAAGAATTGACTCAAATGAAGAAAAGTATGGATTCTTGATGTTGAACTATTGAAAAATTGAAAATAATGAACCTATGTTTTACCAGAATTCTCGCTTCGTGATTGGTTGGAAGATTCTATACGATGATCTAAACCTATACCAATTTGATATCTGTGCTTGGAAAGTAAGCCAAAACAAGTGACAAAGCTTCCTTATTTCAACAAGATTTCTTAACACCGCGGTTCAGCCTAGACCATTTTGATGTCCTTGCTTGGGAAGTACGCCAGAGAGAGCGACAAAGCCCCCTCGTGCCAACAGATTTCTTACAAACGCGATTAAACCTAGTCCAATTTGATGTCTGTGTTAGGGAAGTGTGCCAGAAAAAATGACACAAGTTCGTTGTCGCAATAGATCGCAAATTATTAACTGCGAGACGATTAAACCTAGGCGATTTTGAAATCTGTGTTGGAAAAATGTGCTACAGCTGTAGTATTTTGTTGCAATATGACTCTGTATGAATACGCATGCTTACCGTTTCATTAGAAGTGTAGTGAAAAGATGTGCTGTTGATAAAATAGGATTGAATTTGTAAAATCCCTTCAACGTGGGAAACCATGGATAATAAAAACAATCTTTAATTTCAGTAAGGTAGCAGGAAAGCAATAGTTTGTGTTCTTGATTTTGTTAAATTGTTTTCAAATGCACAATCTTTTGAGAATTGAACGTATGCAATGTTACTACTTTGATAAATGTTACATACAACGCATGTAGCATGTATATATGTTACATATAGCATGTATACATGAAGAATCGAATGATTACAAGCATGAATACATGCTACTATCACTATACAAAGAGACTTACGTAGTCCTGCGTCACCTATATATGCGGTCGTGTCTTGTACACAACCCCTCTGATTTTTTATATGAGTAATTTACATGCTTTATTTCAATTTTGTGATATATTTGAACTGAAAAAATATTTGGGTAGAGCGTTAGGCATGAAAAACGAAAAAGAGAAATTGGACTTTTTCATTCCTAGCGGTACTCCAGATAAAGATTTTTCCATGAAAATCAACACTTGAGCTTGTTTTGAGTGTTCTTTCATGATAAAGTAGTCATTTGCTTGATCGCATCGGTTTTACGATGTTGCCCGTTAGAGGGTTAACAGTTTATTGTTTTGGAACGTGATAAAGGGAAACTATCGTTTATTCGATTTGCAACTAATCTCCACTAATATTCTTTTTGCTAAACATAAGTTTCATTGATATTTTAAACAAAAAAGCTCAGCCGAAACATTATGGAGGAGAAAATCCAGAAATATCTTCGCGATATTAGAAATAATGTCCCTGTAAGTACGTTTGTTGTTTTTGTTATGCAAATTGAGGATTTTTTATTCTTTATTTGTAATAATGCAAAAAATGTACAAAATATATTAAAAATGCCTCAAAAAACGGGCTGGCCAATATGTATCTCAAGTGGCCAAAATATACACAGCATGGCCAAAATATATTTTTGAAGTAGGACTACTTCTTTGATTTCTATATTGGGGTGCACTCTAGAAAAACGAAAAGGGAACATGTAACGAAAAGTGGTTATGGTTTGCACGCTTATAACTCAGTCATCCGTCAACAGATTCTAGAGATATTGGTATCAATCGATTGGAAATTTTTCAAAAAATCCATAACAATACAATAGATTCCATGTTTCCCAAAAAGACGTTTAATAATTGAGAAAATATTAGACGGATATTCATTTTTTCATTATTTTCATGTTTTTGCCTTCCCACGCCAATGCTTCCCTAGCACAGATGACAGAAATATATACGAGATGAGCTATGGGTTAAGCTGACCTTTGACTGTATTTAATTTACGCTCTATAGAATCCGCTCGAAAATTGTTGAACTTTAGCGGTTGCTGCTTGCTCGGAATAAGGCATCAAAGACATTCAAATTCACCAAGCAAGACGCCAACAAACCGAAGAAGCCACCGACTCGTCCGCCAGCGAACGATATGGTTTTTGCTGCTATCAATACCCAGTAAAATCAATGGATCCTCGCTGCAAGCCGTTAGAAGTAAATCGCCGCTAGCCGCAATTGTGACGTTCCAAGGTTGGACACGTTTGTGAAAAAGGTTTTGAAATTAGCTGTCGAAAAGCTGGTCCAAACAAAAAGAACTGGCGCTTCCGATTTGTACAAGGTTGATAAAACGGACGAAAACAATATCTTTGCTAACTGCTGCAAAGGCGGCTCCGACTAAAGCTGTACTACTGGAGTAAATATGCGGGTGCCCCCGAACAAAAATCTACTAAGCCAATGAAAACCGTAGCAAAGGCACCGAAAGCCCCAGTGAAAGGAAGTCGTTCCAGCGGAGAAGGTGCCCGAAAAAACTGTTGCCTAGATGTAAATTTCCTTGATTTGCATTACTAATATCTGGTAGAAAACAATCAGTTCTTTTAAGAACTACTGAATAAAAGTATACGAAGCAGTTAAATTGATTTTTCTCACATTTTAAAGTGATGTTGGCAGTTTAGTATGAGCCCGTCAGAAATTACATGTATTAAGACAAACCTTCCGAAGAATACTTCTGAACAAAATTGTTCATATACCTACACAGGCAAAATAATACGAATTGTTATATAGTAACAGAAGCCTGACCAGATACATTTACTATAGGCCTGTATACTTTGGTACCTTCCGAGACGGCGCGCTTGGCAAACTCACCCGGCACAACCACACACAACTGTGAGTGCACGTCTGCCATGCCCGTTGCCGTGCCATCCCTGTCGGCATTAAATGAAAAAAAATAGCGTTGCTCTCCTAGTGGCGTGGCTTCTTCTTCTTTTTCCTATTGCGCTTTGCGGCCTTTCCACTGGTTTTCGGTGGCATGAAGACGATGCTTCATATTAGGTTGCTCTGCAGAGACTGGTAGCTCTAGGTAGAGTACGGTTTCGTGGTACCGCCTTTCTTTCGTGTCTATGATTCTCTGCCCTACGTTGATCCGCCTTTGTTACAACTTGCTGCCGTTTGCTCTGGTATATAATCAGAAGTAAGCCGGCGAACGGCATCATTTTCGCATTGGCATTGGTACGGTTGGCACCAGACAGAGAGTTGCGATTATATCTCCCTCACTGGACTCGGCAAACTGGTAAAACGCAGCGCAGCGGCAGCCGATCATTGTTTGGTGTAGAGTGCGCCGAGCGCGTTGGTACCAGAGCATCGATCTATTATCTGCTATATTGGAATATTTGGTTGCGGGAGCGGAAGAGCTTGAATTAATGGAAAATGCTCTGTGCGGTAACCATTGTCTCCATTGCCCTGGGAGGTGTTGTTTCAAACATTCAAGCCATTCTGCTGGGCGGATTTTCAACCACATAAATTACCACAACCCGTCCTTTTTAGGACGAACGAATTTGTTTATGAAGAGACGAAAATTTTCTGTATACTAAATTTCTTTAATTAAATTTCCAAATGTCGCTGGTTCTTTAAATCATGAAGAATTTCTTCTGATTTGATCTATAAAACGTTAAATATGTGGTGACTCACCATGCGGTCTTCTAACTCATGACGTTGCTTTAATTTTATTTTTGCTAAAAAATTTTGCCTTCTCTCGCCAATGCTTCCCTAACACGGATGACAGAAATATATTGGAGAGAGCTATGGATTAAATTCCCTTTGAATCAAAGGGATCATAGTTTGATTGTATTTAATTAACGTTCTATAGAATCCGCTCGAAAATCGATGAGCTTTAGCTGTTGCTACTTCCCCGGAATAAGGCAACGAAGACATCCAAATTCACTAAGCGAGACGCCAATAAACCGAAGAGTCAACGGATCCTCGTTGCAAGCCGTCTAGAAGTATATCGCCGCCAGCTACAATTGTGACGTTTCAAGGTTGGACACATTCGTGAAAAAGGCTTTGAAGTTAGTTTTCAACAAGAGAAAGCTGGTCCAAACAAAGAACTGGCGCTTCCGATTCCTTTGCCTACCAAACTTGCTAGCGAGAAGCAAGATTACTAAGTCAAAGAAGACCATAACAAAGCCACCGAAAACTCCAAAGCCAAAAGAAGTTGTTCTAACGGAGAATGCGGTTAGAAAAAAGTTGCTGCCAAGCAGTAAATTTCTTCGATTTGTATTATTAACAGCTGGTAGAAAACAATCAGTTCTTTTAAGAACTACTGAATAAGTATCCCTACTAGCACAGTTGTTATAAACTAGTTGTGGTAACCGAGTAATGACTAATTTCAGTCATAAATAGGTTGCAGTAACCAGAAATGACAAAAGTGTGCTACTTGGGATATGAAGCAGTTGAATTAATTTTGCGAACGGCATCATTTTCGCGTTGTTTGGGTTACAAATAATAATGAGAGTTACGATTTTATCTCCCTGTCCGGATTCGGACGCGGCAAAGGTGGTAAAACTCGGCAGCAGCCGATTATTGTTTGGTGTGGAGTGGAAGTTACGCCGACCGTGTTGGATTCGAAACATCGATCTATTATTGTCAATTGCAAGGAAAATTGTCCAATCAATAAGTGCGCAATCGCTCATAAAAGTGCTATTTTAGCTTAAATCGTTTCGGTCTCTTCGGCGCACTTATTGCTTGGAAGATAACGAAAAAGTGCGCCGAAGATCGAAACGATTTAATGCAAAATAGCACTTTATGAGCGATATCGCACTTTGGATGGTACAATTTTACTTGCAATTGACAATAAGCGGCTATAATAGAATATTATATAAGCTAGAAAACCCAAATTTTGGTCGCGGAAGCAGAAGGGTTTAAATTGGTGGAATGCCCATCTAAAGGACGAAAGTTGACAATGGACACTACGAGTCAGAAATTTGAGAATTAAAGATTAACAAACGGACCTTTTGAGGTCCACCATATAAATTAGCTGAAGAGTTGAAATTATGAATTTCTCACATGTAAGAACACAATTCTTTAATGCGCAACTTGTACATCTATATATGAAATTCATACAAAAATCACCGGCTTTAGTATTGAGAGACGAATTGCGCTGCATTCGTAGTCCTACTTCAAGCCTGCGCCCGTGCCACTAGGCATGGACCCTTGTACTTTTTGATAGTGAACGATATGATTAATTTTAACGCAGGTTTTTTTTCTCCATGTGTGGACTCAGTACTGCAACCAGTATAGTTGATCTATTGTAATATCCCCGGGTGTGTGCTGTATGACCTGCACTGCATTTCTTTTTGCTATAATCGCTATTTGCTGTAATTTTTTTGCGATATGCTTATTAAATTTTATGCTTGTTTGTGTGTATTGGGGTTTACCCTTTCTTCAAAGCTTGATCTACTTTACCCACTTAGGTGAGACCAGGTAGACTTGATCCCTTGAGAGTTGGGACACTTGATCCATTTATTATTTCTCAGTAAAAACAATGGTTTTTTATGCATAAAAAAGTTGTACATTTCATTCAATTAACAAAATTGTAATAAATTTTTACATTGCAATGAAAATATAATACAACAAGATTCTCAACGGAATAATTCTGTAGACTTCTTTTTTTAGTGAAGCTCAACTCTTTAGCTACGGAGAATTATACTATACTATACCATGCATTAAAATTCTTGAATTGCTTTTCAAACAAAAAATTAGCTAAACAGCTTGACGCTGTATTCATTTTACTATAAAACTTGTATATATTTTACAGAAATAACTTTCAGTAAAACTTACTACGACAGGTACACTTGATCCACATAATTACAGTGACACTTGATCCTTTTATTAGGAAATGAAGAGCTTGGATGCCGTTTTGTCGTAAATAATAAAATGAACAATTCTACATATCGTAATCATTCGTTATGCAAAAATCACATATAGTCCGGAGATGCGGTCAGAACCACCACAAAAATGTTCAATTTGAATGTAATGACACTTCAGCGATATGTGAGAAAACGAAAAAATGCTTCTGAAAAAATCATTTATCAACCGGACTAGGGAGCAGCAACCCGTGTATTTTCCATGGAAGAAAAAAGGCTGCTCGAACAAATAATTCATCTGAACAAAACAATTCATCTTCTATGAAGAATTCTTTTAATCAGGTACCAAAACCGATGATTCCGAACAATAAAATTATCAAAACGCCTAAAGATATAAAACCAAAGGCATCACCACGTAAAAATATACGAAGAGTAAGAAATCGTGTAGACAAAAATCCTTGCAGATACACCAACGAAGTTGCAGCTGGAGGCTGCTCTGATTATTAAACAGGAAATATGTAATGATTCAAAAATTAAAACCCAACGAAAAAGTTCTCGTCGCAATTATAAAAGATGTCCAAAGCTATACTTTTACAGATCGATGCACTAAACGATTTCTAAATACTTTTGATACTTTTAAATTTAACTGTTGTACACTAAACATGAACTATGCCTATTTTGATAAAATTTTCAAATGAAAGCTAAGCTTTAAAAATATATATATTTGGAAATGGATCAATTGTCCCTGAACTGGGGATCAAGTCTCCCGCATGTTTTGAATATGTAAAATTATCTGTACTTTCCAAAATATCCCATATCTTTTGTTTAGCGCTACGTATCACTAACTGATAAATTGTAGGTAGTAAGTTTTATTGTAAACTGCCGAAAAATTAAAAAATAGGTTTTTTTCTAGTGAACCTTTGAGAAATATAAATAAAACAAAATGGGGATCAAGTCTTCCTTGTTTCCCCTATTCCTCGCTGGCAGCACTATCCCATATTATAGCCGTCCCTGGCGAGGACTCCTTCGTTCCTCTGACCAGTACACTTAACTATAGAGCTTTCTGACAGCTCAAGCATCCACACTAGCGAACACGAAATTCCCGTGTATGTACATGATATTTGCCTCATTTTGGAGAAGAGCTGATGCCTGTTTGCCTCATTTTCAAGCACCAACACACACATAAATGGAAAGGTCTGTAGGAGGAACTTTTGCTCTGTCAAGAGGTTTCAGTGGGTAAATATATAGAATTCAGCATAAAGGAAGGGTAAATGAGGGGCCTGAGAATAAACCCATGCTAAAGTCATTTGACATCGAATGGCTTGATTCTTCTACTAAGATTCGAACCCACGACCACTCGCTTGTCAAAGCAGACTCGGTAACCTTGCGGCTACGAAGCCCCCCACGCATGTTTGGGTACCTGCGTGCGTTTCGACATATCTGCTGTGTGAAGGAGGGTTCAAAGTATCTATACTACAAAACATATACCGTGAAAGCACCAGTCGCCGCGCACGTTGGCTGGTACACAAATGCATGTATAAAAATATTTCTTTTACATATTATTATGCAATATACATTTTTGGTTAGTGTTTTTATTACGCTTTCAGGTAAAAATATTAAAAACGTCCTTTCAGGTAAAAATATTCAAAACTAACCAGCAAAATACGACTTCGAGTGCATCATGTACATGTACCAATCCCCGCGCACACAATTTTGCTCCGTTTCCATTGCAGTACACCAATGGTTTAATCGCCGCGGACTTTTCGTACTTATTTATTTCGATAAACATTTATATTATATTCGACTGCTAATATGTTGTTATAAATTTTACTATCATAAACATGTTTTTCAATAGTTCTTTTCTGATATTTGTCTTTTTAAGCAAAATAATTTAAAATATATGATAAATACTTCTATATACATCCAAACGCAAAACAATCCCTCCCTTGAGAAAAACTGTTGTTCAATAGAACATTCTCCATAACCTTTACCTGGTTCTATAAGTAGATGCTATCTTCCAAAGACCCATGCGCGGCGATAGGATAAGGTAATATTTTAGCTGTACCAATGGCCGCACACTCGAAAATACCAGGAAAAATGCAACAACGATCAAAATGTGCGGCATTTCATATGAAGAAATGTTTAGTTCACTTCTTGTTTCCGTTTTTGTGGAATATTTTTGCTATGCGTCCCAAGAAACTCTTAAATCCAAGAATACACTTTTTTAGTTTGTCAGCTAACAAATTTGCAAAGATGGAGTCTTGTAGAATCACCCGCTTGAATTTATTTTTTCTTTGCTTCTTCAAGCGTCGCCTGATTGTCTATTTTGCTTTAACATAAATAGAAAAGGTGTAACAACAGAAATGTATGCATATAATTGTATCTTTTTATCTTAATTTTATATAATTAATGAAAATATTGCCGGGTGCGCGGCTACTGGAACTGCGCGGCGACTGGTGCTTTCACGGTAATGAAATTTTCCGGAATTTCAAATGTTTTCATCAAAAGAGGAAATGCATGTCGTCTACGTGGCCAAAATATATACGTTACCCTCACATGTCCCTAACCGCTTAGTTGATTTCGAGGTACGATGCTCGTCTAACAAGCCAGTCGTCGTATGTTCGCATCTCGGCTTCTGCCTCGGATGCTGCCAGATAGAGTCAGTAGGATTGTTGCACTCAGAGGGGTAAAATGTACTGGTTGGTGACCAAAATCTGAAGACATTTGGCATTATTTCTTGCGACCAGTCATGCGGCAGATTTCTAGTACACACGCACCGAGAAGAAATGCCAGAATAACGATAACATCGCTTGCTCGTCGTGTCGCACAAACTTCGGAGCGGCATAGACACGCTTCAACATTCTAGCATCATGCATGACAAAAGGTGTAGTGGTTTTTGGTATTCTCGTTTGCTGCTTCATTCGTATGCCTACAGCTTTTCCCCAAATAATGCGGATTCAAAGAAGAACGTTCCCAAAATTGAAAACGAACTCTGCTGCATTTAATCATACAAAATCTTTAAAGTAGTGATCAACCACAAAACCGTGCAAAAATTCAACAATTTTCATTACATAAAATTCAGGGGAAACGCATCAATGATTCCACCTTATTCTCTATCGCTTGTCCATACTATTCCAGCTAGAACTGTAAACAAAAAGCTGCGAATGCCTGTCACTTCTATACTGTGACATTTTTTAGACTGGTCACAGTGAAATAAGAATGTTTGCTTATTATCATGTACATATTCCAGCTAGTTTCAACACATCAAGAGATACAGAGAAACAATGCGAAGCGACGGTATTGGCTAAGATTATGACATGGCACTGCATACTGACAATACTGTACAGAAAAAATGTAACCGTTTCGGTCGTTGGTTGCACCTAGGACAGGACGTGCCATCTGGCTTCTTACTCTTCTTTTCATTATGGCCGCCATCCCGTTTGAAAATTCTTTGTACACTCTGCGCTAGTGTTGCCTGCACATATTATTTTAAGATTAACTTCGTTTGCCGAACAACGGCTCCCGAATACGCACAGTTTATGCGACCAAAATCATGTTTTCCATTTCATTTTGAGAATTAAAATTTGTGTACAAACAATACTAACATAGAACCAAGCCTAGAACTACAGAATACAAAAGAAATCAAAATTCGGAAATATTAACTAATATTCGTATTCCTACTACCGTGAAAGCACCTAATTCCGATCACCTAAGGCATGATTCATCTTTGAGTCCCCACTGAAAAATATAGCTTTGATATTTATTTACACGGTATGTGTCTTTAGCAAGTATTTTCAATTATGTTTCATGGAAAAAAAAATGCCTAAATTATTTACCGAAAGTTAAAAAAATGCATCAAAGTTCAGTGTATCAGTGCACTTAATTCCGATCATCATTATAAGGGGTGATTCTAATTCCGATCACAGGTGTATCTAATTCCAATCACGTCGTGATGAGCTGTTAATGGATAAAACTATTGTCAACTCGTACCAAATGGATCTGAAATGTATTGCATTTATGTAGTTTGCGACAATCCCCCTACCAGTCATCTTCTGCTTGCGTTAATGATCATTATTATCATTAGCTTAATATTCATAAAATTTGTGTACTCAAAAGTTCGACAAGCGGATTATGAAACTTTCCTCTTCTTTTATCTTTGTTCAACTGTTACAATTACAATAAAATTGGGCCACATTCGACTTTTTCATAAAGCTTTGATCATAAATAATAGTAAAAATCAAATCAGAACGGTTGTGTTCCAGACATGACCGCGTAGTTGGCGTATAGAACTACGTGAGGCAGGGTTTCAAGAAGAAACCTCGAATATTAAAAAAAAACTTTTTACACCATATTGGTATATGTGTAGCGTAAAATAGCGTAAAGTGAGAAAAAACAAACAATATAATAATAATATTATCTTGCTGTACCGTATTTAGTCCAATGTTATCAAGCTGATGTAATTTGACGTGTCGCAATATAAATCATCCTAAAATTCAAAATTGTCCTCAAAAACCGGGTACCGGATGTTCCGGAACCGATGGTGAAGTGGCCATTAGGGTCCAAAATGTCCCGATTGTTCTTCCACTAGTCTTATTTTATCAAGCCAATGTGATTTGATGTGCCGTAAAATGAATTACCTCAAAGTATAAAAATGTCCCCGGGACCTAGTAGTGGGTGTTCCGGAACCGACGCAGAAGTGGCCATTAGTCATCAAATATTCCCTTATATACCTTGGGTGCCAGGTTTTGGCCATACCTTTCACACGAGGTAAAGAAAATAAAATTCGGATTGAAAATGGATGAATGAGAGCAATTTCAAAACTTGGGTCGTTTTCGACCCCAATGCATAATATGTAACTTTTTTGCTGTGGCTCTTCTAGATGTCGCTGAAAGCTGAAACTCCCCCACAATGTCCAAAATTAAGAAAAGTCAGAAAATTTCAAGTCTCTAGCTCGTTCCGTTACTGAGTATCAAGCTTTGTAAGTATGCTGATGGGCCGAAAACAGCAACTGTCAGCAGTCTGATTTGGGCCCGCTGTCAAATTTTGAGCCCAGGACATGCTGTCGCTGACGTTCACTGCAGCTCGATATAGAGATGTCGATGGGGTGGTCGAAAACGACCCCAATGCACTAGGAAGGTTAATAGCACATGCATCAATAAGATAGTCCGTACCTGGAAGCAACACTATCATGCGGAAAATGTATGTAAAATTTTTAGCTTGAAAACTTTCGTTAATTTTCACTATTTAGCGATTGACAAACAATCTTTTCAAGAAAGCCATACAATTGCTGCATCGTTTATGATCGAAATTTAATTCAAAGAGCTATTAGCGTTCAAAATCTTTCATTCTTTCGTGACAGTGGCAGGACTCCAAATTTTGGTTGACACCCTGCCGTAAGACGTAGTTCTACGTCAAAAAATTTCGAAAATCCTACCATGTTATCATTATCATAAAATCCAAATAGCAAATTCGTTAGCTTGCATTTTGTCAGTTTATAACTTTGATATAGTGATCGGAATTAGAAGCAGAAAAAAAATTATGTTCATAATTCCGATCAATCACTTTAATGGAATAAATTCCGCAAATTCAACATTTTTTCAGCCAAATTTGATATAGAACGGTTACATATGCTTGTATCTATTTGTTATCATAGAATACCGAAGAAGGTAATATGTTTTCACGCTGCTATGATCTTAGCAAATTTGATCGTGCGCTTAGCACTTCGGCTAAGAAAGGGCCTTTTTTGCTACTGCCTGTCGAAATTAATTTATTTTGAAGTGCATGGTGCCCCTAAGGCAGTCATTTTTCAACAACTGACACATGAACACATGGCACAATAACTAAGCGTGCTCATTTGCTACAGATTTTGGCTCAATTTTCTAAAAATTGACCATTTAGGTTGAGTGATCGGAATTAGGAGCTGATCGCAATTATGTGCAGTCACGGTAATGAGTTTCAGCAACACTGATAGCGATTGCGCGTTATATTTTCCAGTCAACGGTTGCTTGTCGCTTTCAGCCAATCATAAATTGAGTCAATTTTGGGTCAACGCCGCGGTTGACACTTGGCACGTCCTGTCCTAGGGTTGCACTGGTCCGGTAACTGTCCTAGGACAGCTGTTCTCTAATAGCCGGCTATGATGTCTGTCGATAAAGAAGGGTCAAGTCTTAGAAAGACGTTAAGGTCCAAGGCTTTGCTTTTACATGTCCCTATTCCCTAAAACTTCTGTTAAATTTTCAAATGTAATTTTCAGTTTCTGTTTTTCCGGTATGTAGACTGTATTTAGCAACTAAAACGATGTTTTGCTTCTATATCAGACGTTTCGTGGCGTTATTCCACCTTTTTCAAGGAAAAGAGGCTGTACGTTCTGTTGTCTAGTGTATGTGTGTACATATCTACTTTGTGATCGTCCATGTAATTTACAAATGGCGTCCTCTTTATGTTGTACATTTAACATAATAATTTGTTGTTATTGTGTCACTTTTTTCTGTTTTTAGTAGTCCGGTAAAACGAGCAGTAAATGTCTGTTAGTATCTCTAGCAACGGTTTGTGTGTCGTTTGTATTTGCTGTAGGTCACTTTGATTGTATTTTATTAATTATCATAATAAATCGTCCACTAGATTAGTTGATTGGTACTTAAAAAACCGCTTGTACAATTTTGAGTCATATACAGTCCACAAAATAAGTCTTCAAGTTTTTATTGTCCGTGTACTTCCTGACGAGAAAGTTCCAGAACCGTGCCAGATTAAATTTTTTCTTTCGCGTAGAATCGGATAGGGAAAGACCGGAAAATTATATAAGAGAGGGTCATTGAAGCAACGCTTAGTAAATATGTGTACCGAACCAAGCTATAAACAGAGCCAGTTATAATTGGATTCGAACCTACTTCACCTCCCAGGCCCTGTGGATCACAGATATTTTACACACGCGCGTCTCACTTTTCTCTCTCCTAACTCAGAACCACATTAGGGAGACGTATTTCTAGTTTCATGTAGACAAAACCAATGTTGGCATATACTAGACCCAAGTTGAATCGAAGTCATTTTTGTTTGATTCACGTTCAACTCAAACTTGCCTCATCGCAGCGTTTAAAGTTTTTTGCGTACCGCATACTCTGATCAAATGGTTCACACTTTGGTATGATACATTGGTAACGTCATGCGATGTAGGGGAGACCAGGTAGACTTGATCCCTTGGGACACTTGATCCATTCATTGTTTCTCAGTAAATACAATGTTGTTTTTATGTAGAAAAAAACAAAGTTGTACATTTCATTCAACTAACAAAATTGCAAAACAAAAATGTAATAAATTTTTACATTGCAAGGAAAATATAATATAATAAGATTTGCAACGGAATAATTCTCTATACTTCTTTTTTTAGTGAAGTCCAACTTTTTGGCTACGGAAAACTGCCTTGACATTTTTGAATTACTTTTCAAACAAAAAATTAGCTAAACATGTTTATTCATTGATGCTGTATACATTTTACAATAAAACTTGTGTATATTTTACAAAATTAATTTTCAGTAAAACTTACTACGACAGGTACACTTGATCCACATAATTTCAGTGACACTTGATCCTTTTGTTAGGTAGTGAAGAGCTTGGAGGCCGTTATGTCGTAAATAATAAAATGAACAATTCTCCATGTCGTAAACATTCGTTATGTAAAAATCACGAATAGTCTGGAAATCCGGGTAAAACGACCGCAAAAATGTTCAATTTGAATGTAATGACACTTAAGCGATATGTGAGAAAGCGAAAAAATGCTTCTGAAAAGATCATTTACCAAACGGACTACGGAGGAGCAACCTGTGCATTTTCCAAGGATGAAGAAAGACTGCTCGGACAAAGAATTCATCTGAACAAAACAGCTCATCTTCTTTGAAGAATTCTGTTAATCAGGTACCAAAATCGATGATTCCGAACAATACAATGATCAAAACACCTGTAAATATAAAACCATTGCCAAAGGCATCACCACGTAAAAATATGCGAAGAGTATGAAAACGAGGAGATACACATCCTTACAGATGCACCAACGAAATAGAAGCTGGAGGCTGCTCTGATTATTAAACAGGAAAAATATAATGCTTCAAAAATTAAAACCCAACGAAAAAGTTCTCGTCGCAAATTATAAAAGATGTCCAAAGCTATACTTTTACAGATCGATGCACTTAACGATTTCTAAATACTTTTTATACTTTTGAATTAAACTGTTATACACTAAATAATGATACTATATGAACTAGGCCTATTTTAATAAAACTTCCAAATGAAAGTTGAGCTTTAAAAATATATATTTGCAAATGGATCAATTGTGCCTAAACGGGGGATCAAGTCTCCCGCATATTTTGAATATGTACAATTTTCTGTACTTTCCAAAATATCTCATATCTTTTGTTTAGCGCTACGTATCACTAACTGATAAATTGTTGGTAGTAAGCTGTATTGTAAACTGCCGAAAAATTGAAAACCCAGGTTTTTTTTCTAGTAGACTTTTGAAAAATATACAAAAAACAAAATGGGGATCAAGTCTCCCTTGTTTCCCCTACTTCGACGATGCGTGCGATGAACTGAGACGACGTATTCAGTATGGATTGCTGATTTTGTGGGTGCACACAGCAAACAAAAGGTGAAAGAAACTGGGTCGATAGTGTTCTTCTGGCCGTTATGTTATTAGCAAACCTAATGCAAATGCGCTTTTATAAGTATTTTAATTATGGTTGGTGAATATTAAAAATAAAATTCAATTTTAAACATTTAAAACAATACGGCCATTAAATCCCAGCATACCGAAATCTTTATTTTTGCTCCTAAACGATTCAAATATATTTTTTATTCTGATATCTGATAACTTTAAGTTTAATCCGTTTAGATTTAAGTTAAGTTTTGTTTATTCACTTGTTTCTGTTTTTTTATTTGAAGCTTGTAAAATTTTCCCGCTACGCTTTTGATTAAAATTACAACATTCAGTTTATTTCGAAAAGACTGTAGGGAACGTGCCGAGTTAGATGAATCAGTGTAAAAAATAGATCTAATGAAACTAAATTATTTGCTTCAGTGTACTGAAATTCCTTTGCATGTGTTGCGAGAGTTCGTCATACGAACGATAAGAGACAAAGAGAGAAATCATAAATCGTTCAATTCAGCTCTTACACATACTGGGGCATGATATATTATAGTAGAATCAATATATATAGAATTTTTCTGTTGGGAAGAATAAATGCTTAATGCGAGAAATGAAGATTCAGGCAAACTGAAAATTCTTGATATTAGGCCAAAAATATAGACTTAGCGAAGGTGAGAGTCGAACTCACAGCTCCCAATCTCTAGTTGAGCGTGTTGTTTAACCAATTACACCACTAAGCCGTCTATACTCTGTGGTCTTATATCAAGGTTTTGTTATGACGCTTGCCTGATTCTATCATTCATTCGCACATTTATCCAGCGCGAATATATTTTTGTTGACTGTATGTGTTGTGACCGCACAGATTGATAGACATAAGCCCCAAACACAATGCATACGGATTTTACTACGTTGCGGCAATTTGACAGTTTTTACATGGGTTTTCTGTCAAATTTCCGCAACGTAGTAAAATCCGTATGCATTGTGTCTGGGCCTATATAGCTATTCGGTTTGCGCTTAGCAACGATAGTCGATAACCGTTCGAGCCAGCGGTTACATGTAGTGTGAGGATCCACTACGTATTGTTTCTTTTTTCTCTTTTCAACGACGTATAGCAGTCGGCTTTTTTTACTTTTCTGTTGGGAAGAATAAATGCTTAATGCGAGAAATGAAGATTCAGGCAAACTGAAAATTCTTGATATTAGGCCATAAATATAGACTTAGCGAAGGTGAGAGTCGAACTCACAGCTCCCAATCTCTAGTTGAGCGTGTTGTTTAACCAATTACACCACTAAGCCGTCTATACTCTGTGGTCTTATATCAAGGTTTTGTTATGACGCTTGCCTGATTCTATCATTCATTCGCACATTTATCCAGCGCGAATATATTTTTGTTGACTGTATGTGTTGTGACCGCACAGATTGATAGACATATAGCTATTCGGTTTGCGCTTAGCAACGATAGTCGATAACCGTTCGAGCCAGCGGTTACATGTAGTGTGAGGATCCACTACGTATTGTTTCTTTTGACGTAGGACTACGTCTTACGGCAAGTTTTGAGATAGGGTGTCATTCCAAAAAATCGAAAAATACGAGCGTCACGAAAAATGAAAGGTTTTGAGCGCTAATAGCTCAGCGGTTTTCCGATAGATTTTCAATATTCTTACACCAATTGTTCGGAAAATCTTCTAAGAATTTACCTAAAGAAAGAAAAGTATGGATTCTTGATGTTGAATTATTGAAAAATTGAAAATAATGAACCTATGTTTTACCAGAATTCTCGCTTCGTGATTGGTTGGAAGATTCTTACGTTGATCTAAACCTATACCAATTTGATATCTGTGCTTGGGAAGTAAGCCAAAATAAGTGACCAAGTTTCCTCATTTCAACAAGATTTCTTAACACCGCGGTTAAACCTAGACCATTTTGATGTCCTTGCTTGGGAAGTACGCCAGAAAGAGTGACAAAGCCCTCTCGTGCCAACAGATTTCTTACGAACGCGATTAAACCTAGTCCAATTTGATGTCTGTGTTAGGGAAGTGTGTCAGAAAAAACGACACAAGTTCATTGTCCCAACAGATCGCAAAATCTTTACTGCGAGACGATTAAACCTGGCGAATTTGATATCTACACACACACACACACACACACACACACACACACACACACACACACACACACACACACACACACACACACACACACACACACACACACACACACACACACACACACACACACACACACACACACACACACACACACACACACACACACACACACACACACACACACACACACACACACACACACACACACACACACACACACACACACACACACACACACACACGCACACACACACACACACACACACACACACACACACACACACACACACACACACACACACACACACACACACACACACACACACACACACACACACACACACACACACACACACACACACACACACACACACACACACACACACACACACACACACACACACACACACACACACACACACACACACACACACACACACACACACACACACACACACACACACACACACACACACACACACACACACACACACACACACACACACACACACACACACACACACACACACACACACACACACACACACACACACACACACACACACACACACACACACACACACACACACACACACACACACACACACACACACACACACACATGTGCTACAGCTGTAGTGTTCGCTTATAATACGACTCTGTATGAATACGCATGCTTGCCGTTTCATTAGAAGTGTAGTGAAAAGATGTGCTGTTGATAAAATAGGATTGAACTGGTAAAATCCCTTCAACGTGGGGAACCATGGGTAATAAAAACAATCTTTAAGTTTAGTAAGGTAGCAGGAAAGCAATAGTTTGTGTTCTTGATTTTGTTAAATTGTTTTCAAATGCACAATCTTTTGAGAATTGAACGTATGCAATGTTACTACTTTGATAAATGTCACATACAACGCATGTAGCATGTATATATGTTGCATATAGCATGTATACATGAAGAATCGAATGATTATGAGCATGAATACATGCTACTATCACTACAAAGAGACTTACGTAGTCCTGCGTCACCTATATATGCGGTCGTGTCTTGTACACAACCCCACTGATTTTTTTCTCTTTTCAACGACGTATAGCAGTCGGCTTTTTTTACTTTTCTGTTGGGAAGAATAAATGCTTAATGCGAGAAATGAAGATTCAGGCAAACTGAAAATTCTTGATATTAGGCCAAAAATATAGACTTAGCGAAGGTGAGAGTCGAACTCACAGCTCCCAATCTCTAGTTGAGCGTGTTGTTTAACCAATTACACCACTAAGCCGTCTATACTCTGTGGTCTTATATCAAGGTTTTGTTATGACGCTTGCCTGATTCTATCAGGTGTAATTGGTTAAACAACACGCTCAACTAGAGATTGGGAGCTGTGAGTTCGACTCTCACCTTCGCTAAGTCTATATTTTTGGCCTAATATCAAGAATTTTCAGTTTGCCTGAATCTTCATTTCTCGCATTAAGCATTTATTCTTCCCAACAGAAAAGTAAAAAAAGCCGACTGCTATACGTCGTTGAAAAGAGAAAAAAGAAACAATACGTAGTGGATCCTCACACTACATGTAACCGCTGGCTCTAGCATTGGGCGATACTGTATCTGTATCGAAAAAATCGATACTTTTGGGCCGATACATCGATATTTTGGATCGATACTGAGTGTCCCGATACCGGTCAGTATCGATGCTAAAACGCCGATATTTGTATCGATACCTTTATAGTAAAAGCTAGAGAAACTAAAATACTTATCCTAATTAATAACCTTACTTATACTAATGCGATGTCCGTTAGGATTTCACCTGCATAACAAACTCGGTCCATGGCTGTTCGCCTCCAATTTCTCGAATGTCCCACACTTTCCAGGACTTGCTCCATTAAATGGAGTCCATTTGGTCTAACCGTCGAGCACGCTGCGTACCTTTGCACCTTGTACCAACCGAATTCGAGGCAAACATCATTTTTACGGAATTGTTTTCCGGCATTCTCACAACATGTCCCGCCCATTGTACCCTTCCAGTCTCAGCAACTTTCTGAATACTGGGTTCGCCGAAAAGCTGCGCCAGCTTGTGATTCATGTTTTTCCTCCATACACCGTACTCCCATACACCACCAAAGATGATCCTAAGCACACAACGTCCAAAAGTGGCCATGGCCGCTGCAGTGCGTTCAAGTCTCCGTCGAGCATTGACCACGTTTCGTGCCCTTAGACTATCGGTCTTATTTGCGCTTTGTACATGGTACATTTGGTACAAGGATGAAGCTTGCCAGATTTTATGGTCTTGTAGAATCCGTAGTAAGTACGACTTCCGACAAGAATGGTGAGGTGCATTTCTCTGCTGCAGTTGTTATCCGACGTCATCAACGACCCGAAGTATACAAACTCGTTCACCTCCTCGAACTTATAGAAATTAAAATAAGAGGTGTACCTAATTAAAAGTACGGCGGCTAATTTTTTTCGATAAATAAACTAACTCTGCAAAAATAGATACATTCCTAGTTCCAGTCTTAAATCAAATTTTAAGTAAAACTTCATTTTCAATTTGAAATCCAATTTCAAGTCGGATTTCTTGGGCGATGTAAAAAATCAAATTCAATTTCAAATCCTATTTCAAGTTCAATTCGAAGTTCCATTTTAAGTCCGATTTAACTCCAATTTCTGGCAAAGTTGTAAGCATAATTTCTAGTCAAATTTTACATCCAATTCAAGGTTAGTTACAAGTAAAATTTTAAGTTCTCTATTGTGTCCTATTTCAAGTTCAATTTCATGTCTCATTATAAGTTCTATTTCATGTGTAATTTCAAGTCCAATTTATATATTGTAGTCTGAATTGGCCCAAACTTAAGTTTAACGTTCAATTTTAAGTGTAATTTGAAATCCAAATTCAAGTTCCACTTTTAGTTTAATTTTAAGTTCAATTTAAAGTCTTAATTCCAGTTCAAATTTAAGTTGAAATTGATGCAAACTGAAGTCCAATATCATTTGATCATCAATATCCCGCATTTTGCACCTTACTGAACACCGCAGTCTAAAAGTGCGACTGGCACAAAAACTGCGACAATGCGAATGTTGTGAGTGAGAAAGAGTAACAACTGCAATGTTGCTGTTTTGTTTTGTCATATACATTGGCATTAGAGAAAATAATCTGGATTAATCCAGGTACAGCTGCAAAGCACAATATCAATTTGAAGTTCTATTTTAAGCATAATGCCATGCTTAATTCTAAGTTAAATTTCAGTTCCCATTTCAAGTTCAATATCAAATTTAATTTCAAGTTCAATTTTAAGTAAAATTTCAAGTGCAATTCCTGCTCCGATTTTAAAATTAATTTCAAATGCGATCAATTAGACAACTCGCAAGTTGCTGAGAACTACTCGCACTTGCTGAGTGAAGCTTTGCTTTCCTCAATGGAGCTAGCTGTCTTGGCACTCGAAGATGGATGTCGTTGGATACGCTAGGCCGTCAACCGCGTTGTTAAGTGAAGAAACCCTGAGTGCATGGAGTGACTTTTGACGGAGATGAACTGGAAGGGGTTGATGAATTCATAAATTAGGGATCTCTGGCAACCGCCATTAATAATACGAGTAAGCAGATTCAACGACGCATTCTAGCTATATCTGGTCTACTTTTCCCTTCGTAAGTGATTTCGATCAAGGAGCATAAACCGTACGCAAAATATAAGTGCATTTGCCGTATTTGAACGCAAGGTGTTGGTAACTGGGAGCAGCGAGCGGTCCAGACGTATAAACCACGAGCTGCAGGCACTACTTTGAAAGATTCCCATCGTACACCTGCCGGCTGGCATGTTGTACGAATGCACCATCGACACCAGGTTGAAACTGACTTGCGAGTTCTTGATATAGCAAACAAATTTCAGCAATGTTTAACTTTCATCTGTCTCAGCAAGTGTTACGTTCTACATTTATTTTAATGTTTCGATGTTTACTGTTTCGATGTTTTCGGTGCAATTTCCATGATAGTTAAGATTAGCTAACTTCGCCATAGCGTTCATACTAGAAAGCATTTGGCTCCACAGCGCGTACGAGCACGAGGCACCTCGGTTAAATTAGATATACCCTCAGCCATTAAAAAAATAATTTACAATTCTCCTCCACCTCAATACAATCCGCAAGTCGCACGAATCATTTCTAAAAGGGGCAGTTTGGTCATCGCTGATCTGAAGTCTCCAAAACACTTGTAGAGAAAAGTGTTTAATTTGGTTATCTGTATGGTTGTAGAGGTACATTCTCACGGTCATCATATTTGTCCAGTTTTGTATGGCTTGTACCTTCTGTAGCGTAAACAGAAGTGGAAGGGGGTTAAATTAGTTGGTTTGTCGAATATAAATCTTAATTCGCATGTTTGGGCAGAAAATGTTCTGATTTTTTAGTTCGACCGATATGGTTACCTCGTTTAATATTCATAAGTTCCATTTCTAGCATTTTTGTCTGTAAGGTTGCTGAGTGGTCGATTTCTGGCCGGCCCGGCCGGTTTTTCACTTGCAAAGCCGGTGACCGGTCAATTTGGCAAAAAATCGGTTTACCGACTTAAGAAAACGGATTTGTATTTTTTGTTCGATTTTTAAAATTTATTTTTTATTTCCATCATTCCGCTAGATTTTCTAATAAATGTATTAGCAATCCTGAGCAATTCGTTGCAGTTTCCGGTCAAAAGAGTTTAAAACCGCAGGCCTGACCAGTGCGACATCAGTTATTATTTCGTTCCTAACGAGATTTCGTATGAGTAGGAAAGAGAATCAACAGCAGCAAAAGCACACGCATATAATTTTCTAAAAATTAAGCTTATTTAGCTTAATAAACTTAAACAAAACTATGGTTTTCTTTGGGGTTGCGTGTACCCTGCCAGTGTATCGATACCAATATCGATACCACTGGTATCGATGCTTGCCGCCCGATATTTCAGTCGGATCGATACTTTTTGAAAATTTGTATCGATATTCGAATATCGATACTTCTCGCAGTATCGCCCAATGCTAGCTGGCTCGAACGGTTATCGACTATCGTTGCTAAGCGCAAACCGAATAGCTATATGTCTATCAATCTGTGCGGTCACAACACATACAGTCAACAAAAATATATTCGCGCTGGATAAATGTGCGAATGAATGATAGAATCAGGCAAGCGTCATAACAAAACCTTGATATAAGACTACAGAGTATAGACGGCTTAGTGGTGTAATTGGTTAAACAACACGCTCAACTAGAGATTGGGAGCTGTGAGTTCGACTCTCACCTTCGCTAAGTCTATATTTTTGGCCTAATATCAAGAATTTTCAGTTTGCCTGAATCTTCATTTCTCGCATTAAGCATTTATTCTTCCCAACAGAAAAGTAAAAAAAGCCGACTGCTATACGTCGTTGAAAAGAGAAAAAAATATATATATATATATAGAATGCCAGTGTCGCTGTTATTCTACGGGACTCATTGTGGTAAACATGATGCTAACAATCTGTATCAAGTCTGTGAATCGGGAACTTCATTGTCAAAGTTGCTCATTGTTATTTATCTGTTCTTTATCTGTGCGCTGGATGGTACTATCATCAGTGCGCTCATCGCTGTCTTTTCATGCCAGTGAAATGTTTTTAAACGCTAATTTTCTTTTCGCCCGGATGAATTGAATCCCAAAACTGCGCCTTTTTGCACCGATTTTTTCAGAAATTTGAAGCAAGCGAAGTTTACAATCACATTACTTGGCAGCCATATTCGAAATTTCAAACTGGTTGTCAAAGTTTGACAATGAGATTCCCCTTTTGATGAATCTCAGGCACACACACATATGCATATGTACTGTAAATACATTATCTGAATATGTATGATGTTTACCACGCGCACTGCAGCGACACTGGCATTCTATATATATTGATTATACTTATATTATGCACTTAAACAAAGAGTCAGTTTTTAGACGAACGTAGACTTTAATGGATGTGCTTGTTTTGTGCTCCGAAATGTTTCGGTAGAAATTGAAAGTAACTGACACTGCCGAACACTACAAAGACCAACATATTTTCTTTATACATAATAAACTAAATTTACTGTTAAATGCTGGTTGAACTTGTTTATGATTCAATATTAAATCATTGAACTATATCCTGTGCTTGGAATAAACCTTAAGGGGACATAAACCTCTTAAACTTTTGAAAATTCCATTATTTTTTATTTCAGATTTTGATTGTGCAATATTTTCCGCTTATTTTGATTCTAACTTTGTAATGATCCGACCACGGGAAGTGGCCGTAAAACGATCATACACATAAGCATTCCAGTGCGGCGTGGAACAACCTCGTCGGAATAAAACATCGCTCCTGAAAAACCACGATTTTAAAACTTAATGTACCTTTTTCTCAGAAACTACACAACGTATTGGAATAAACTTTTTTATGTTTTGTTGGTAGGAGCTTGGCAAACACTTATATAACTATTGAGTTTTGTAAAGGAAATACAGCTTGAGAAAAAAGAAACAGAAGACAACATTTTATTTTTTTAGCCATCTTTTCTTCTTTGTAATTGTTGTATCACTAGTAAATAGTAAAAATACACAACTTTGCTGAATATAGTATACAGTCAACCAAAAAAGTATTCGGACAGCAGCGCATAAAATTTTCTTTTAGTAATTTTGCACAGTATTTTTGCAAAGCATGGTAACACATATTTTTTAAAACAATGCTTATCTAAAGCATATTTAGATGCACAGCAAAAATTTGGGGAAAAGCTTTCCGTTTTGAAGATAGGGTACATACAGTTTGAATTCCTCAAAAATGCAGCCAAAAAAGTATTCGGACAGTTAACTGTTAGTTGAAACAAATGTCCTTTCTCGCTCAACTACTACCTCGTAGGACCATTTACATTCTTGATGACCTGTTTTAATTTGTTTGGGATAAAATTAACAATTTTTCAAATATCCCTCTGTGAATTGCTGACCAGTTTTTTACAAGAGCTCGGTTTAAGCCATTGTGATAAGATATCGAATGATTTCTCATTTAGAAATGAAATTATCTAAAAAGATGTTCAAAAGGGTTCAAATCTAGACTGAATTCTGATGTTTCGATAGCTCTAGGACAATTGTATGGTGCCTACCGCTTACAATTATCGACAGTATGTTTAGTTTCAACATCCCGGTACAATATGTATGTACCGCACAATTACAATTTTGCTTTAATTTCACCTAAAATTGTTCAGATAATTGAGTTTACACTTAGTTCTATCCAAAAATATATATCTTTGCTACCTCCAAGCTTTCCATGCATCCCAACACCCAATTCCCAATTCACAGAGGGATATTTGAAAAATTGTTAATTTTATCCCAAACAGATTAAAACAGGTCATCAAGAATGTAAATGGTCCTACAAGGTAGCAGTTGAGCGAGAAAGGACATTTGTTTCAACTAATAGTTAACTGTCCGAATACTTTTTTGGCTGCATTTTTGAGGAATTCAAACTGTATGTAACCTATCTTCAAAACGGAAAGCTTTTCCCCGAATTTTCGTTGTGCATATAAATATGCTTTAGTTAAACATTGTTTTAAAAAATATGTGTTACCATTCTTTGCAAAAATACTGTGCAAAATTACTAAAAGAAAATTTTATGCGCTGTTGTCCGAATACTTTTTTGGTTGACTGTACCTCTCTGTTTGTTTGTTTAGGTACAGTAGGACTTTGATTATAAAAAAATACCTTAATTTTGACCCCGAATTACTCTACTACCAACAGATGCATTTTAAACAATTCACATTTGCTGATAGTTTTGCTGCAGAAAAACACCATTTTTCCATATGAAGAAACGAGAGAAAATTCCGGTTGGAGTCAATGGCGGTACACCTCACATTCTGCTTGCTTCATTTCTGTAATGTCGGTTTATGCTGATCTATTTTCTTAACAATTTAAAGTTTTAATGCATTGCATAATTATGACATTTTGCTCATAACAAGTTTATTGAAGAATATACGTTAGTTAAACAACGATTTATAACTTTTTAACAATATGGCATTCAAAAACCTACACGTGTTGTACAAAATACAACAGCATGACTAAATCAGCAATGCGGGAAAATCTACGCAAGCCTTCGATCATTCTACGGTTCTGCTTCCACTGCCCCAACCAGCACACTCCTGATACTGTTCAAAGCGTTGATTTTACCTCATTTCATATTTGGTGATCTACCCTACGTTAGACCAAGTGCGGGGTCCATGGATAGGCTAAAAGTCGCGCTGAATTCATGTATACGCTTTATTTACGGATTGAACCGTTATGCGCGCGTAATCCAATTGCAGAAAACTCTGATCGGATGCCCACTGGAGAATTTCTACGTGCACTGCACATGTATGTTCCTTCGCAAGCTGATAAGAACGAAATCTCCGCCAGTATTCTTCGAGAAATTGTTGCTATTCCAAGGACGTCACCTGCAGAACCCGATAATTCCTCTCAACAGTTCGACTAACTACTCAAACTCACTGTTTGTTAGAGGTGTGATAAACTATAAATCAATACCACCGGTTTTAAACGATCAACTTCTGAAAAAGTTTTTAAGAAGGGCTGCCTCGAATATTGGAACCGCAATTAATGTTAGTAGTTAAGTAATTTGTTTAAATTAAGTTTTGTGATGTACAATACTAAAGAATCCGCAAGTAGCAAATTAGAAAAAGGTCAATCTTTACGCTACTGGCTAGTAGATAATAATAATAAACCTTAGAGGAAAACATAAAACTCTCATGAGCGGGTATGTTCATTGTAAGTACAATGGACTTAAATTGAGTTTTGAAGTTTGAATAATATTCAATTTAGCAATTAATTTAAATTAAATGGTAACAAAAAGGTACTAGAAAGATTAAGTGGTTGAGCGATCGTTTGCAATAGCCGACGGTAGCAGGTCATTGTTGAAACGGGTAGTCATTATATCATCCAGCCTTTTAAGGTGAAATTAGTCGTCATCGATTCTACCAATTTCAAAAGCAGTTTTTTTGTTTGAGACAAAAATTTTGTTCATGAAAATATATTTGAAGTGTTCAGATTCCCAAGAAGAATGCAGTATTTACAATTTTACGAACAAAACTCCGCTTTTGGGCCCAAAAACTGCTTCCAAAATTGGGCTCTCTAACGAAAAGTTGATGACTGCTCATTTCCCGTTAAAGGACATTCTCCGTTGATGATGCTGAAGAAGCAATTTGATGGCTGAAAAACAATGTCACGGTGCTCCAAATAGCGTTATTATCAAAAAAAATTCTCCATAAAATCTGAGTATACCAGTCGATTTGTATTACTTTCCACCATCTTCAGTCAAAATTTTTAAAAAATCGTAGGCACAGTTTTGGAGATATGGCCATTTAAAGTTAAAAAGGCATAAATCTCGTAGAAAAAGACAAAATACATATACAATTGTGCTTACACGGTGCTCCCCAGACCGTTATTATAAAAAAAAGTCTCCATGAAATATGAGTACACCAGCCGATTTGCAGCACTTACCACTATATATGGATGAAATTTAAAAAAAAAGCGTAGGCACGGTTTTGGAGGTATGCCCTTTTAAAATGAAAAGAGCAAAAATCAGAAGAAAATTGACGCAATACCTATACAAATACGCTTGTTTAGTGCGCACAAGAGTACCAAATAATCGGTAGAAGTATTTTAATATTTTTGAGATATGCTGCATGCAACATAACGGAGATATGAATGACTTAATGAGTTTTGTATAATAATAATAATAAATTATTATGTAAAGTCGCTTGCCACTCACTAAAGAAGGCTACAAGCCGTTTTGGCTAGGACTTGTAGCCTTCTTTAGTGAGTGGCAAGCTTTAGACATAAAATATTGTAGTATTAAAAGGAGTTTTCCAATTTGTTCTCGTATATTAATGAATTTTGCTTTAATTAACTGCATATTTGTGAATATGTGTAGAGTAAAGAGGGGCAAAAGTGTGATTCAAAGCTTTATCAGTGCAGATTGCACGTAATTTGACAACATTAGTATGAATGGTCGAATACTGAGATAGCTTGAATTTATCGTAAACATTTGTTGTTTATGAAGCATAATTGCTGAATTAAGTGCAAATGTTACTTTGGAGCGGTTTTGATGTAATATTTCGTTATATGGCAAATACGGCTCCTGTTGATATGGAGGCTATTGCTTGTTGAAGCATTGCAGCAGCGTATCGCATCACTCAAACACCTATTTTAAAAATGCGGTGAGAGAAATTCTCAAAATATATTTCTATTTCCATAATTTGATCAAACCCCTTAAAAAGTCTTGTGGGGCAAAATGCGATTCACGGGCGGAGCAAAATTGCGATTCATGGACAAGTAAATAATGCGTTGTAATTATGAATTGGATTCAAACGAACTTTTGCCACGCTAGTGGGCATTTTTATTTTTCGTAAAACTTTCCTACGATTTTCTTCGTGAATATCCATTAGAGTAAGGTGGGGCATAAGTGCGACATTTGAAGTTGTCTTCAATTTTCATGAAATGAAGCACAACAGTAAACTAAATTTAATATTGATGTAACAACTCAACATCTTCACATTCAGCTATAAATCATCTGGAGTAATAGTATTAAAATTCATCATTTTTCTGATCAGGTGCCGAATCGCACTTTTGCCAAATTAGCACGGAAAAAGTGCGTTGACCGCGAGGCAAAAGTTCGAACTTTGAATTTATGAAATTAGTGCACTTGCTAATACACCAATTGAATTGCCCTTTTGTCCCATTTGGTGCTTGGCAGGATTTGATTACATTATGTAAAATAGAAATATATTTTGTAAATTTTTCTCACCGCATTTTCAAAAGAGATGCTTTAGTAATGTGAAATGCTACTTCAACTATGTTTATATTGCGTTTCCTGTATTGCGAAATAAAACATCCAAACCGCACTAATTGAACATTTCCATTTAACTCAGCAATTATGATTTGTAAATAGTAAATATATACGATGGACTTTAAGCTGTCAAAGTATGTCAAGTCCATATCAATGTTGTCAAATTATGCGGAATCGGCACTGATAAATCATTGAATCGGATTTTTGCCCCACCTTACTCTATCTCAAAAAAATAAATCTTACATTAACTTTTGTTGTAGTGCAGAATAAGGCCTACTATGTTCTTTTTATGATAATGACAGCAATATGATTATTGCAAATCATTGTGTGATAAAATAAACACAATTGTATATGTATTATACGTTGCCATAGGCACGCAGAGTTTGCAATGCATGCTGTGCTGTATGTGTGCCTGCCGACCATCAAACATCGCCCAATTCATCGCAAACATGTACTTAAGTACGAATCGATGCACAGGATCCGCGCACAAAACTTAAAAATGAGTTCGGGCACAGCCTGTTAGGTTTTGGCACAACCTCAGAATGATAGTTCAAGCAATATTTTAAACTTGCTAGGATACGCGCGCAGAGTTACACTGTCAACATTGGACAAAACAATAGATAAAAAGATTATACCTGATTCAAATTAGCCACATTTGGACAGTTGTCACATACATCTCCAATACCATCTCCATCGCTATCAAGTTGATTAGAGTTAGATTTTTTGGGGCAGTTGTCATTTTCGTTCAATATTCCGTCATTGTCTATGTCTGGATCACATGCATCACCAATGCCATCTTTATCTACATCGTGCTGATCAATGTTTGCAACTGTAGGACAATTATCACAAGCATCGCCCAATTTGTCCCCTCCTTCCTTGTCTGTATCTAACTGATCCGGATTATGCACAAGGGGGCAGTTATCCTGTAAAACATAATAAAATGAATTATTTTCAAAAAAAAACAGATAGACTATATTTATAACCGGACTATTGAGAATGCCGTCATTGTCCGCATCGAGGTCACAAGCATCGCCTATGCCATCTCCGTCAGCATCCTCTTGGCCTGAATTAGGAATATTAATACAGTTATCCTGCCGACATCTGTTTCCACTGCATCCCAAATCAAAATCTGCCCATCCATCCAAATCTCTGTCCGAACCACAATAGAAGCCGTCACCTGCCCAGCCTACTTTGCACTTACACCTGTAATAGGAAAAGAAAATATATGAGTTAACCACAAAAACATCAGAAAAATTTTCTATTAAAGTTATATTATAATAATCATATATTTAGTACTTCTATAGACGCCTGTAGCATAGTTTACACTCATAATTTTGACTTGTTGACAAACTACTACGGTACTGGACGATATTTTCGGCCTGTTTCTAAATTTAGTCTATTAATTAGACGGATCGAGCGGTGAATCTTGGCTTTTTCTTTCAAGCGGACCTCCAATGGGACGGTCTTATAAACCAGCAATGTGGCAAAATCTATGCTTGTCTTCGTTCGCTTCATGCTTGTGCATCTGCTGCTCTAGTAGACACTTAGCTCAAACTTTTCAAGGCCTTGATACTGTCTCACTTTCTTTTCGGAGATCTATTGCACGTCAACCCAAGTGCTAGCTCTATGAACCGGTTACGTGTTGCACTAAACTGTTGTGTTTGCTTTGAATATGGACTTGGACGCCTCGCTCATGTTAGTCATCTCCGTGAAAACCTGATCGGCTGCCCATTGCAGCATCTATACGTTTACCGTTCCTGTCTAAATTTGTCTGGGTTTTCCAAACTTTTTGATGTTTAGTCAGACAAACTAGACATTTTTCAAACACTGTTTTCCCTTAGCCAAATGGCAGCTAAATTTTTTCCCGTTTTTTTTATTCTTGTTTTCCAGATTTTCGTAAAAACCGGTTGGCATCGCTGTGCAATAGTTTAAACGCGCTTTTCTCGAAACCATGTTTTTTTCAGCGGCGGCACATGTAAAGGGTGTCCCACACCAAATTGCACCACGGAAGAAACGCTGTAGAAAATTACCCATTGGGTATTTTCTCTTGAAAATTTGGGTAGAAATAGTTTAGAGTGTATTGTTTATACTCTATTTTTATCGCGGTCAGTTTTTCGAAAATTGCAAAAAATGACGTCACCCGAAAAGCAACGTCGCGAATTTATTTTGCGCAAACGCCTGTAAAATCCTCAACTATCTCATCTAAATGATGAGACTTACGTCAAGGGGCAAAAATGGACAATCAAGTGGGAGCAGGAGTCACTGGCCCAGGAATAGACATGTCAATTTCTATGGGCAGATGGCCAACTGTATTCCAAGCTGAAATACAAGCAATTCTAGAATGGACGACTGTGTGCTTGCGCAGGAACTATAAACATTCAAATATATGCATCATGTCCGACAGCCAAGCAGCTCTAAACGCTCTAAAGTCGGCGACATGCACATCAAAACTTGTCTGGGAATGTATTCAATCACTCCAGTGTCTCGTCGTAACCAAGTCAACTTGTACTGGGTCCCAGGTCACTGTGGAATTGATGGAAATGAGAGAGCTGATGCACTAGCAAGACTCGGATCATCTCATCAATTTGTAGGACCTGAGCCCTTCTGTTGCTTATCTGCTTCTGCTTTAAAAATGGAGCTAAAAGCATGGGAATGTACGAAAGTGGAATCAAATTGGAATAACACTTTCAATGCTAGGCAGTCGAAACGTTTCATCTCTCCAAACGTTTCAATTACTCGCAAAATACTGGAGCTTTCGAAGAAAGATCTAAGCATTTATACTGGTCTTATAACAGGACATTGTCCGAGCCGCTATCATCTGAAGCTAATGGGAAAACTTCATGATGATATATGTCGCTTCTGCGGCATAGAAAAAGAAGACTCGGAACACCTGTTATGCCGATGTCCGGCAATTCTCAATAAAAGATTAAGGTTCTTCGAAAGAGGGCTGTTAGAACCCTCTGATATTTGGAGAACAACTCCCAGCGCAGTAGTGCACTTCATCCGAAGTGCATCACCGGGCTGGACAAATGCTATTAGTCAAACAATGACAATCACTTCTGATAGTGGTGCGTCATCTTGACAACATAGCTATAATAAAACGGGGAATATATCACAATAGATCAAACAAATGGTCGCAGTGATAAAAATACCCAACACGGAAACAAAAAATACGTCAAGGGGGACTTCCGGAGCTACTGTACTTCACCACCCAGCACAAGTTTGATGTTCCGGAGGAAATAAGAATGCAGAAACTTTCATAGTTTGCCAAGAAATACATGGTTTGGTCAAGAAATACATCATGTGACAAACGGAGTGCGCCGTTCGTGACTACCGGGACTGTAAACGGGCAAATCTGCCTCAAAGAGTGTCTACAGAAGCATCTGCTTCCTCTGTCGAAGCAACACGAGGGCCCTATGATCTTCTGTCCGGATCTAGCTTCGTGTCAATATTCAAAGGATGGATTGGAGTGGTACGAAGCTAACGAAGTCACTTTCGTACCAAAGGACACGAACACCTCCAACGAGCCGGAACTAAGGCCTTAGGCCTATTATGAAGCAGGCACTATGGAAGCATCCCAAGGAGGTCAAGTCTGAGGAAAACATGAAGAAAAAGTGAATTTCCGTACAGATGAAGCTGCAGCTAGGTTGTACAAAATTTTTTGAGTAGAGTTAAGCGTAAGGTGCGAGCATACGGTTATGGTACTGAAGTTGAATGAAACAAATATGCCAAAAGCTTACTAATAAGTTATATTTTGTTGTCTGAAAGTTTGAAAAGGATCGGTCAATTAGGTAATTTTCTACAGCGTTTCTTCCGTGGTGCAATTTAATGCGGGACACCGTTTATCTCAATCTCTTCTCCAGCTAGCTTCGAGGTACGATGCTGGTCTAACAAATAATCGGCTGCGTATTTTAAAAACCGGCTGCGAAGTCTGTCGATAAAGAAGCGTCAAATCTTAAAGATGTTTATAACCCAACGCTGAAATTTTTTTTAACATGGGAAAATGAACTATCCAGATTGTTACGCAACCGTTATTTGATATCTCAATTTGATATCTGAGTGCTCCTGCACCGGTCAAAGCGATTCGCCTAGTTGCAAAAGGGAAAGACGTTTCTGCATTATCATTCGCGTCATATAAAATTAGGCTCGATCCTGACATGAAAATCAAAGCACTGGATCCGTCATTATGGCCTTCAGGATTGCTATTTCGCGAGTTCGTTGATTAACCAAAAAAAAATGGATCGACGTCCCAACTTGCGTATGTTCGAATCTTGACTGGGAGAAGCTGTTAGAGTCAATAGGATCGTAACAAATGGCCCTGCAATTGTCCTGCACTCTAACAGCTGGCTGCGAAGTTTATCGTATAAAAAAAGAAGGTCAAGTTTCGATAACGGAATGTAGCACCTACCCGAGCAGGAGCGAAGAGCAAAATAATATCAAAATGTGTTATTAGAAATCGAATAACTCATATCAAAATTTGGTCTTGTTTTGGCTGACAGTTGGTAAAATAACAAAAAATAATATCAAAATTTTACTCCTTTAAGGCCTAAAGAATAACTACTTGTGTTATTTGAATAACAAAGCAAGTATTCAGAGTTTAGAATAACATATTTTAGTATTATTAAGGTATTGAATAACAAATGCAGTAGTATATGAGATTTTAAAAAATCATTTTATTGAATATTTTTAATCTAAAATCACTTTAATCAATAAAAAAAATTGTATGAAATATATCGAAAGTCACCGAAATATGATATGATAACAAAATCAGTTAATTAACTCATTTAACAACCACTGTTTTAAATATCTAGTGAATAACAAAATGTGTTATCAATGTATCCCATAACCGAGCAAAGTTTGATCACAAAGCGATATCTACAAGATAACTTGTTTTGTTAACGGATAGCTCAATATGTTATATTGATGTTATTTAATGCATATTTCTGTATAACATGATATGGTACACGGATATCAAGATAGGTTATCCGTAATAATCCCTCTAAACAAGTTAAAATACTATCAAATCATTTTGCGATTTCAATAAAACGAAGTAATATATTAACCCTCTGATGTCCACCGTCGCCTTTAGGCGTTGTTAATTAGTTTGGCAGATTGTTTTAGCTCAAAGTTATTATGCAAGATCAAATGAGAAATGTTTACAGGCGTGTGATTTGTATACAAAATATTTACTTTCATAAATTTGTTGTATAGCAGAATAAAACGGAAAATTTCATTGAGATTCTACTAACATGCTCGCCATTAAATAATTGTCGAAGTTATAATTTTTTTTTAAATTTTCTTTATAATTTATTACTAATTAATCTTGCTCGAATGAAAATGTGTTCGCTTTTTTATTAATATTTATTTTGAAACTTTCCTATTCTGGTTTTTGTGTATTACTCAAGCCTTTTTTTCACGAGAGATACATGGCGCGTAAAATCGTTTAAAAAAATCATGGTAATTCGAAAAACTCTGCAAAAAAACCTCGTTAATTAAAAAATCACCTAGAAAGCTTTTGACGTAGGACTACGTCTTACGGCAAGTTTTGAGATAGGGTATCATTCCAAAAAATCGAAAAACGCGAGCGTCACGAAAAATGAAAGGTTTTGAGCGCTAATAGCTCAGCGGTTTTCCGATCGATTTTCAATATTCTTACACCAATCGATCGGAAAATCTTCTAAGAATTGACCCAAAAGAAGAAAAGTATGGATTCTCGATGTTGAACTATTGAAAAAGTGAAAATAATGAACCTATGTTTCACCAGAATTCTCGCTTCGTGATTGGTTGGAAGGTTCTTTACGATGATCTAAACCTATACAAATTTGACATCTGTGCTTGGGAAGTAAGCCAAAGCAAGTGACCAAGTTTCCTCATTTCAACAAGATTTTTTAACACCGCGGTTCAACCTAGACCATTTTGATGTCCTTGCTTGGGAAGTACGCCAGAGAGAGTATCAAAACCCCCTCATGCCAACAGATTTCTCACGAACGCGATTAAACCTAGTCCAACTTGATGGCTGTGTTAGTAAAGTGTGCCAGTAAAAATAACACAAGTTCGTCGTCCCAACAGATCGCAAATTCTTTACTGCGAGACGATTAAACCTCGGCGAACTTGATATCTGTGTTGGAAAAATGTGCCACAGCTGTAGTGTTCGGTTATAACACGACTCTGTATGAATACGCATGCTTGCCGTTTCATTAGAAGTGTAGTGAAAAGATGTGCTGTTGATAAAATAGGATTGAATTGGTAAAATCCCTTCAACGTGGGAAACCATGGATAATAAAAACAATCTTTAATTTCAGTAAGGTAGCAGGAAAGCAATAGTTTGTGTTCTTGATTTTGTTAAATTGTTTTCAAATGCACAATATTTTGAGAATTGAACGTATGCAATGTTACTACTTTAATAAATGTTACATACAACGCATGTAGCATGTATATATGTTGCATATAGCATGTATCGTGTACCCCCGTTGGTATGACCTTCTTTAATCTGAACATTTTTAATCTGTACCTCGGAGGTATGAATGCGTTCACATTAAAAACCGATCAAGCGTCATACACAATTGACGTTAAAGTTGACCGGGTAAATTAGAAAAAGGCAAAAAACCTAATGTGTTTCCTCTTGCTCTAGAGCTTTGGCAATATAGCTCATATGGAACTTACCTCTCTCCAACACTCAAAATAGACCATTTTAGTCGAAACTGCCGAGCCAATTACCTATTATACAAACCGGACGTTTAGAATTCGCGCATGTTTGAGATGTTTTTAAAACATTTGTTTTCGTCAAATCAAAACAACAAGTTCATAGGGTGCGCGTCTTGCGCGTATGTGAAAATGAATAGAGTTACCAAATGTTCAGATTGAAAATGAACTCGCCCAATCTGAACGAGGTGTTTTTCATATTAGCGGGGGTTCAGTGTATACATGAAGAATCGAATGATTACAGGCATGAATACATGCCACCATCATTACAAAGAGACTTACGTAGTCCTGCGTCACCTATATATGCGGTCGTGTCTTGTACACAACCCCTCTAATTTTTAAAATCTAAAAGTCGTTGAGAAAACCGCTCGAATTTAAAAATTGGTAAAAAAAACCGCAGTAATCCAATTTTTTTTTATTAATTTTAGACACTACATCAGCGATGCATTCGTGCCTGTACCCAAAGAGAGTAAGCGTTTATTTGTAGGTTTACGGTTTTATCTTCGCCGAAAATTTTAATCTGGAATATCTCTGCAGCCAGCCTGCTCTTTTGATTATCAGTCCGTTCCAAAATTCGCGTTTTGTCGAAAATAAACAGATGTCCTTCTTGTAGCGTGTTGTGATAGTCCCGGTTCCGCCTCTCCCTTTTTTGCATCATTTTTGTGTTCCGCTACCCGCGTCTCCAGTTTCCTGCCTTTCTGTCCTATGTATACCTTCCCATCGTCTGTCCCGCTTGGGATTAGGTACACAACGCTTTTCTGCTTCCCTGGTGGGATTTGATTGCTCTATCGATTAGCGCTATTGCTGTATTGCATTTTTGTGCATATGGGCTATGAGAATTGAAATCAAGGTACCTACCGTCCTCTTGTTTTGGTAGCCATGATTTTGAAGTAGGACTACTTCTTTGATTTCTATATTGGGGTGCACTTTAGAAAAATGAAAAGGGAACATGTAACGAAAAGTGGTTATGGTTTGCACGCTTATAACTCAGTCATCCGTCAACAGATTCTAGAGATATTGGTATCAATCGATTGGAAATTTTTCAAAAAATCCATAACAATACAATAGATTCCATGTTTTCCAAACAAACGTTTAATAATTGAGAAAATTTTAGACGGATATTCATTATTTCATTATTTTCATGTTTTTGCCTTCCCGCGCCAATGCTTCCCTAGCACAGATGACAGAAATATATACGAAATGAGCTATGGGTTAAGCTGACCTTGGATTGTATTTCTTTACGCTTACGCTCTATAGAATCCGCTCGAAAATTGTTGAGCTTCAGCGGTTGCTGCTTGCTCGGAATAAGGCATCGAAGACATTCAAATTCACCAAGTAAGACGCCAACAAACCGAAGAAGCCACCGACTCGTCCGCCAGCGAACGGTATGGTTTTTGTTGCTATCAATACCAGTAAAATCAATGGATCCTCGCTGCAAGCCGTTAGAAGTAAATCGCCGCTAGCCACAATTGTGACGTTCGAAAGTTGGACACATTCATGAAAAAGGTTTTGAAATTAGCTGTCGAAAAGCTGGTCCAAACAAAAAGAACAGGCGATTCCGATTCGTACAAGGTTGATAGAACGGACGAAAACAATTTATCTTTGCTAACTGCTGCAAAGGCGGCTCCGATTAAAGCTGTACTAGTAAATATGCGATGGTATCCCCGAACAAAAATCTACTAAGCCAATGAAAACCGTAGCAAGGGCACCGCAAGCCCCAGTCAAAGGAAGTCGTTCCAGCGGAGAAGGTGCCCGAAAAAAACTGCTGCCTAGATGTAAATTTCGTTGATTTGCATTACTAATATCTGGTAGAAAACAATCAGTTCTTTTAAGAACTACTGAATAAAAGTATACGAAGCAGTAAAATTGATTTTTCTCACATTTTAAAGTGATGTTGGCAGTTTAGTATGAGCGTTCGAAGTACGAGCCCGTCAGAAATTACATGTTTAAACTGTATTAAGACAAACCTTCCGAAGAATATTTCTGTCTTTTTCCTATCGCGCTTTGCGGCCTTTCCACTGATTTTCGGTGGCATGAAGACGATGTCGATGCTTCATATTAGGTTGCTCTGCAGAAACTGGTAGCTGTTCATTAAGGAAGCACCGGACACCGGTTTTGTTCAAACAATGTACGGTTTCGTTGTACGTTGTACCGCCTTTCTTTCGTGTCTATGATTCTCTGCCCTACGTTGAACCGCCTTTGTTACAACTTGCTGCCGTTTGCTCTGGTATATAATCAGAAGTAAGCCGGCGAACGGCATCATTTTCGCATTGACATCGGTACGGTACAGAGCAGACAGCAGAGAGTTGCGATTATATCTCCCTCACTGGACTCGGCAAACTGGCAAAACGCAGCGCAGCGGCAGCAGCAGCAGCGGATCAATGTTCGGTGTAAAGTGCGCCGGAGCATCGATCTGTTATCTGCTATATTAGAATATTTGGTTGCGGGAGCGGAAGAGCTTGAATCAATGGAAAATGCTCTGCCCGGTAACCATTGTCACCATTGCCCTGGGAGATGCTGTTTCAAACATTCAAGCCATTCTGCTGGCCGGATTTTCAACCACATCATTTACCACAACCCGTCCTTTCTAGAACGAACGAATTTGTTTATGAAGAGATGAAAATTTTCTGTATACTAAATATCTTTAATTAAATTTCCAAATGTCGCTGATTCTTGAAATCATGAAGAATTTCTTCTGATTTGATCTATAAAACGTTAAATATGTGGTGACTCACCATGCGGTCTTCTTTAATTTTATTTCTGCTAAAAAATTTTGCCTTCTCACGCCAATGCTTCCCTAACACGGATGACAGAAATATATAGGAGAAGAGCTATGGATTAAATTCCCTTTAAATCAAAGGGATCAAAGTTTGATTGTATTTAATTTACGCTCTATATAATCCGCTCAAAAATCGTTGAGCTTCAGCTGTTGCTACTTCCCCGGAATAAGGCAACGAAGACATCCAAATTCACTAAGCGATACGCCAACAAACCGAAGCCGCCAGCTACAATAGTGACGTTTCAAGGTTGGACACATTCGTGAAAAAGGCTTTGAAATCAGTTTTCAACAAGAGAAAGCTGGTCCAAACAAAGAACTGGCGCTTCTGGTTCCTTCGCCTGCCAAACTTGCTAGAGAGAAGCAAGATTACTAAGTCAAAGAAGACCATAACAAAGGCACCGAAAACTCCAAAGCCAGAGAAGTTGTTCTAACGGAGAATGCGGTCCGAAAAAAGCTGCTGCCAAGCAGTAAATTTCTTCGATTTATATTATTAACAGCTGGTAGAAAACAATCAGTTCTTTTAAGAACTACTGAATAAGTATATGAAGCAGTTGAATTGATTTTGTGAACGGCATCATTTTCGCGTTGTTTGGGTTACAAATAATAATGAGAGTTACGCTTTTATCTCCCTGTCCGGATCCGGACGCGGCAAAGGTGGAAAACTCGGCAGCAGCCGATTATTGTTTGGTGTGGAATGGAAATTACGCCGACCGTGTTGGATTCAAAACATCGATCTATTATTGTCAATTGCAAGGAAAATTGTCCAATCAATAAGTGCGCAATCGCTCATAAAAGTGCTATGTTAGCTTAAATCGTTTCGGTCTCTTCGGCGCACTTATTGCTTGGAAAATAACGAAAAAGTGCGCCGAAGATCGAAACGATTTAATGCAAAATAGCACTTTATGAGCGATATCGCACTTTGGATGGTACAATTTTACTTGCAATTGACAATAAGCTGCTATAATAGAATATTAAATAAGCTAGAAAATCCAAATTTTGGTCGCGGAAACAGAAGGGTTTAAATTGGTGGGAGCCCATCTGAAGGACGAAAGTTGACAATGGACACTGCGAGTCAGAAATTTGAGAATTAGAGATTAACAAACGGACCTTTTCAGGTCCACCATATAAATTAGCTGAAGAGTTGAAATTATGAATTTCTCACATGTAAGAACACAATTCTTTAATGCGCAACTTGAGCATCTATATATGAAATTCATACAAAAATCACCGGCTTTAGCATTGGGAGACGAATTGCGCTACATTCGTAGTCCTACTTCAAGCCTGCGCCCGTGCCACTAGGCATGGACCCTTGTACTTTTTCTATCCGCTCACCATTCCTGTGTAGCATCATATCAAGAAATTTCAGGCGTTGATTCTCTTCCATTTCTACTGTAAACTGTAGTCTGCTGTTAAAGCGGTTGAATGTATCGACAATTTCATTAATATGTTCGGCAGCTGCTGCGCGGAAACAGTTATCCACATATCGGCGATAAACTCTCAGTTGGATGTTGTTTCTCTGCAGTTCAGCTGTGCATTGCTGTTCTAGACTCTCCATCACGATATTTGCGATCACCGGTGAGAGAGAGCCCCCAATGGAAAACCGAAGCATTGAGAGTAGGTTGATCCTCGGTACAAGAAGAACGTTGATTCCAGTACGAGGCTAACTGCCGATATGAAGCTTTCGCAGTCGATATTCGTGTGTTTGCTGACTTCTTCGAGCCTCTCCTTCAAGCAGTCTATTGCGTGATCTACTGAGACGTTGGTGTAGAACGACGTCACATCCAGAGAAAATAGCACGTTATCTTCGGGAATCTGCATTCCTGTTACTTAAGTACAGCGTGAACGTGCGACATTCAACGCTGCATATAATGCGCTGGTTATTAAGCTGCACCAGTGTAACTCGTGCAGGCAAGCGGGTGAGATAAATCCTAGCCCACCAGAAGCGAACTGATGTGAGAAATGAGAATATTCCTGCAGATGTTTTAGTAAGAAAATTATGTGTTGTGCTTGCTTTTATCTATGAAATTATCATGTTAAACGTAAAATTAAGTGTCAATTCAATGTGTAGCTATATTAATAAATTTTGCAGGTGTCTTAAAAAAGGAGTTGTAAAGTTGTCCACACTGATTTTTTTTTCATTTAGTTCCTGTACACAATTGATGCATCATATAAGCTAACAAATAGCAACTTTGAGTTTTGTTTATGTTTTGAACGCTGATAACAACGTACTACTACGTCGTGTCTTGTATCATAATCCCACCGATTTTTTCGCAAAATGCGTTGTTTTCAACCAAATTTTAAGGCAAAATTAACTTAAATTATGGTATAGTCACAGTAGTGCCGATTTGAGTCAAAAGTTAAGTTTGGGTTTCGTTAGTTTTTGTGTGGCAGGGTTGATTTGCTCTTTTTACTTTTTTTTTTGCTCTTTTGACTACAGCGCCTCAACCAGACAGAATTCGAAGAAGTGATTTATAGGACAAGTGTAGAGTTACTTATTATCTACAATATTGTTGAAGAAAGAATAGTTTAATCTTTTGTATTTATAGCGTTACAGAGCTGCAATGCCATTGGTAGCAAAAAGAGTGCTTTTTTGGCTACCAGCGGGGTATCAGCCCCATAGCGCCATAAATATAAAAGATAAAACTGTACTTTCTTCAATAATATTGTAGATAATAATCAACTCTACAATTGGCCTATGCATCACTGTTTCGAATTTCGTTTGACTGGGACGCTGTAGTTAAAAGAGCAAAAATAAAGTAAAAAGAGCAAATCAAGCCTGAGTGTGGGTTTAAAAAGTGATACTTACTTGTAGGTGTTACTACCGGCATGCCTACAGACAGCATTCCTATCGCAAATAGTACCATCTAGGCACATTCCATCTACAGGAAAGCATCCATATGTAGAATTTCGTACAAACCCACGATTACACTGACACTCATATGATCCTTCAGTATTTACACACATCGAGTTTTTACCGCAACGGGCTGATCCATCCGCACACTCATTGATGTCGCTGCATTTTTGCCTCTGTAGTGCGTACTCAAATGTAGTGGCATATAATCCTTCACTGTGTAAACCTGTGAATCCAGGTGGACAAGGTTCACATCGAAAACCTGGTACAAGATTTGTGCAGCGAACCCGCACATCACATGGTTCTATCAAATCACACTGGGGGAGTAAAAAAGTTTTATATAGTAATACCTATTACTTAGAATAATGTACACATAATAAATGGCAAATATGGCATGTGCATGTGGGTTGATGTTTCTAGAGACATGATTTTTTTCTATGGTGAATTGAGACCCCTCTTCTCTTTAGAAAGGGAATTATGACCCCTCTCCCTTTTAAGAGGGGGGGCTTCCATACAAATGAAATACAAATTTCCTCATAACTAGAGCACTAATCAAGCAAATGGAATCAAATTTGGCATGTGGGGGGTTTTGGAGGCAGGAATTTTTTTGACGTAGGACTACGGCTTTCAGGAAGGTAGCTGGTATAGGGTGTCATTCCAAAAAATCTTCTAATTGGATCAAATAAAGAAAAGTATGGATTCTTGATGTTGAACTATTGAAAAATTGAAAATAATGAGCCTATGTTTTACCAGAATTCTCGTTTCGTGATTGGTTGGAAGATTCTTTACGATGATCTAAACCAATACCAATTTGATATCTGTGCTTGGGAAGTAAGCCAAAATAAGTGACCAAGTTTCCTCATTTCAACAAGATTTCTTAACACCGCGATTAAACCTAGATCATTTTGATGTTCTTGCTTGGGAAGTACGCCAGAAAGAGCGACAAAGCACCCTCGAGCCAACAGATTTCTTACGAACACGATTAAACCTAGTCCAATTTGATGTCTGTGTTAGGGAAGTGTATCAGAAAAAATGACACAAGTTCATTGTCCCAACAGATCGCAGATTCTTTACTGCGAGACGATTAAACCTAGGCGAGTTTAATATCTGTGTTGGAAAAATGTGCTACAGCTGTAATGTTCGACTATAATATGACTGTATGAATACGCATGCTTGCCGTTTCGTTAGAAGTGTAGTGAAAAGATGTGCTGTTGATAAAATAGAATTGAATTGGTAAAATCCCTTCAACATGGGGAACCATGAGTAATAAAAACAATCTTTAATTTCTGTAAGGTATGTGTGAGAACTCTCATCCAAATAAAACAGAAATTTTTGCGTAATTCAGAAACTAATCGAACTCGAGAAATTTTAAACTCTTCCATATAATATTAGTCAATAACAAGACCACCAAAAACTATCAATAGTAACATTAGATGATTCAGGGCGAGACGGCCACAGGCCGCGAATGTTGCCGGCGACATGCCATCGGAAGCGCCGGCCACTGCGGGGGGCAGCTCCCCGTAGAGATTACCTCTATCTAAGTTTATTTATTTTCCTAGATCTACTGACCTCTATTACTTTCCTTGAGTTGGGTCACTCCTACGATACTTTCCTTTGATACTTTCCACGAAAAGATTTTCCGTGAAATGGTATATCCCGCGTAAGGTTTTTCGCGAAATGGTATTCTGCGAAACTCTATATTCCGCGTTATGGTCAACCGAGAAGTGGTGTTCTGCAAAATGGTATACGGCGAAATGGTTTGTAATGATGGCGAAAATTTAAATGCTATCCGCTTTATTTTATCAGGCTAAGCAATGGGGGAGTTGTTTTCTACTTTACTGTGAGGAAAATTTGTATATTTAAACACCCAGGAACTCCTCAGAAACTTGCAAAGCTCGAGATTGGGACAAAAGTCATCCGAGATTCACAATTTATGTACAGTTTAATTTGTGGCAATACGAAGTTTGTATATACATCAAGATTAGGAGATAAATTGCTCTACAGTCGTAGCCCTACGTTAAGCCTGCGCCCGTGCCACTAGGTACGGACCCTTGTACTTTTTAATGCAAAATAACAATACACCAAGCTAAAAGTCTCGAGCAGGAGCGAAGAGCAAAATAATATAAAACCAATATCAAACTGTGTTATAATGCTATTCCGTGGGCCCCCGTTCATTTGACCATTTTTAATCTGAACACTTTTTAATTTGAACCCCGCTGGTTAGCACGATGTGCAAATTAAAAATGGTTCAAATGTCATTCTCAACATGGCATCATTTTCCTTCGCAGACAATGCACATAAACACGATTTGTTTGTACTGATCTAGCGTGTTTAATCCTAGTTTAATCAGTTTCACATTTCGTTTCCCAACGATTACGATAGAAATCCGATCGGAGAATAACATATTCGCTGCTTGCAACTACCAACTGAACGAGACTAAATCAAACCACCAAAACAATAACAAAGAGCAGGGCGGTCAGTTCATACAAGTTTAAGCATATCTAGGGTTGCTAGTTGTTAAAATTGAAAACGAACCCCGTTAGTTTGCATGAGGAATCGTTCAAACGAACGGGGATCCACTGTATTTTGTTATTGAATAGATATGGAGATACATTGATAACACATTTTGTTATTGAGTAGATATTTTAAACAGTGGTTGTAAGATGAGTTTAATAACTGATTTTGTTATCATATCTTATTTTAGCCTTAAAATGACATTCGGTAAATTTAATAAATTTTTGTTTTATTGATTAAAGAGATTTTAGATTATAAACATTTTATAAAATGATTTTTTAATATCTCATATGCTACTGCATTTGTTATTCAATACCTTAATAATACTAAAATATGTTATTCTAAACTCTGAATACAGTCATGTTATTGCTTTGTTATTCAAATAACACAAGTAGTTATTCTTTTAATTTTAAAGGAGTAAAATTTTGATATTATTTTATGTTATTTTATCAACTATGTCAGCTAAAACAAGACCAAATTTTGATATGAGTTATTCGATTTCCAATAACACATTTTGTTATTATTTGGCTATTCGCTCCTGTTCGGGATGCGTCCGACAAGTAGTTTGCAGTGAAGAAAAAATCCGTGAAAACGTAAAAAACGGTAAATCAGCACTGTGATGAACAACAGCAAATCAATTTGTTTACCTTCACACACACATTATTCAATCAGCATATATTTTCTTTCAACTGAATATGAGAACAGCATGATTTTGCACCAATTTTGGTTCAAAACAAACATGGTTGACTGCAACCGGAGTGGCAGTGGTCATTTGTGATGAAATGACCCAATTATAGCATCGAAAAAGAAGTGCTATGCCAATCATGACACCTTCATCTGAATTAACGAAAAAAATTTTTACTTTTGCCAAAGAAGCATATAAAGAATATATGAAACTTGTGATGCAAATGTTCTCAAACTGGATGTATGTGTTATTTAAACTCTGATAACGACAATCCCTGGAAATGTATGGGTAGCACTAAGTCAATTGCGATTCGAGAATCGAATACTGTTGCGAAAAAAAGAAAAGGCGATTCTTATTAATTCATATTATAATGCCGAAATTCCAAACATAATTAAAATTGAATAATTCCTTGTAAAAACTGATAACGTCACGAATATCGGCACGGGGACGAAAAAGTAGAGACTACAAGAGGCTAAGATTGAATGTGGGGGGCGAATATTAAATCCTTTCTGAAGATGTTAAATGCCCAATTCCTACAAGATCAATAAGCATTTCGGTCACAGTTACTTACTACCTAAAAGTTATTCTGGCAAAATATACAACTACTTAACTGCTTACTGCTGGCGATGCTTATTTGCAGCTGATTACCTGCAAACAGAATTTGAATAGAATTTTGGATGCCAATTTAATGCGATTTATCAGTCAAAAGTCTAATAAACAGCAACGTGCAATATAAAATGCCAGATATGCCAATAAGCGGACGATTTCCAGCTTATGCTATTGCTTTTTGGTTATCTGGGTAGGTCGCGTCACTGTATTCGATACGAATAAAAATGAAACACCTGTACCAGAGACATATTCCACATGGCAATAAGGTAAGGTAGTATAATATGCCCTCCTTAAGAATAAATGGATATATCTCAATTGGGCTACCCAAGATAGACGTAATAGTTACGAGTATTTGTTAGTTTTCGCGCTGAAAATTAATTGCTCTAGTTCTAAAATTGCTCTTCCTCCAATATTGTAGAATAACAATGCAAGAAATTGCTTAAAAACGGCATCTAAAATTTGGATTTCTCGGATGTGTGTGCAATATGCCCCAGCTGCAGTATAATACGCTCCATGCTGTATTTCGAGTATTTCTGCAATTGATATGCCCATTCTATTTTACAGAAAGTTAAAATTTCTTGGATCAACATCCGAAATCCTGTGTTTTCATATAAAATAAACCTGGTTTCGGTCTTCGGATATTTTGTGTTTTGTGCACGTTTGTGTTCGTAGTATGTTAAAAAGCAGGCTTCATTCTCGGTTTTTTGCTCAGTTGATGCTCATTTGACTACAGTGCCTCAACTAAACAGAATTCGAAAAAGTAGTGTAAAGGGTAATTGTAGAGCTAATTATCATTTACATTATTGTTGAAGAAAGTATAGTTCTATCTTTCGTATTTACGACGCTATGGGGCTGCTATCCCGTTGGTAGCAAAAAGAGCGCTCATTTGGCTACCAACGGGGTAGCAGCCCCATAGCGCTGTAAGTACGAAAGATAGAATTATACTTTCTTCAACAATATCGTAGATCTAAAATTAAAAAAGAAGAAAACATATCCAATTTAATTCTACTACGTATATTTTATTCACGACAGATACGTATTTCGCCTACGACTTGCAGGCTTCCTCAGTGTCTGTGTTCGAAAACAGACACTGAGGAAGCCTGCAAGTCGTAGACGAAATACGTATCTGTCGTAAATAAAATATACATAGTAGAATTAAATTGGATAAGTTTTCTTCTTGTTTAATTTTAGGTTTCGTATTCTACTAAGACGCTCCAAAAACTTCAGTCAATATCGTAGATAATAATTAGCTCTACAATCGCCTTTACACTACTTTTTCGAATTCTGTTTAGTTGAGGCACTGTACTCAAATGAGCATCTACTGAGCAAAAACCGAGAATGAAGCCTGCTAAAAAGTACAAGAGGGTTGGTATCACTGTTGTACGGCACAATGTTTATGCTTTTTTATGCCCGTAGAATGTTGTGCGAGATTGACGTCATCTCTGTTGTTTTCATTATTTGCGCTGCTAACACAAACAAACGGTACGTTGCTCCACACCTCTACTACTGCACATCGATATTATACTGCAACTGGCACATATTATTATTATTTTCATTGTTATTATTTGTTGTTGTTCTTGTTATTGGTTTATTAGGACTTTTTAAACGCAAGGCGTTCATTCGAATCTTTACTGTAAGAATATCACATTACAATTGTCATATAGCAAAAAAACTCAGATCTTGCTATTTTACGCGAGAAAATACTGGAACTGTCCCCAAACTCGAACATGTCTTCAACAGAAGCGAAAGCACGTATCATCGATGATATAGGCTCATTGTATCCAAACGCTGTGCGATGAAATCTCGGTTGACGTGACATGACATTTCTGAGAGACCGCGATGGAATTCGGACATCAAGTAGTGATAGCAGTCGTGGACAGTCGACCTCGTTGTTTATAAGCTTGGCAACAAAAGTTACCTGTTGAATCTTCCGGCATCTGGTCAAAGTGTCAAGCTTGATTATTTTGCAGCGATCGCGATGAGGCGGAAGGTTCGCAGGGTCTCGCCATGGCAAATTGGATAGCGTAACGCGAAAAAATCGTTTTTGAACTCTCTGTATTCGTATATCCCATGCGGTATTCTCCAAAATAGGACGAACCAATGAGCAATACAAAGCTTTAATGCTATAAGGAACGTTGAAATCTTTGGCTATTTTCATTATGAAGCTTAACTATCGGTTAGCTTTTGCGATGATAGCTGATCGATGATTGGCAAAGGAAACTTTCTTATCCATCAGAACACCTAAGTTACTAATCTATTCGACTCTGATGAGCTTAACACCTTCAATGTGGCAGTCGAAAATAATTGGCTGCGCAATACGATGAAATGAGATGACGCTGAAATCAGCTTATTGCGTTGACAATAACGAGTGTACACTCACCATCGAGATGCAACATCGTTGAAAAATATCGTGAACAGCAAAGGTCCCAGGTTGCTCCCTTGAAGTACTCCACCAAAGTTACCAAACAGTGACGAAATACATGCTCCCAATTTCACGCGTAGTGTTCTATCGCTAAGATAAGCGTTAAGCCATTCAGTCAAATTATTTGAGGCTCCTAGATGACGTAGCTTGTGCAAAAGTATACGATGGTCAATTCTATCAATAGCTGCTTTAAGTCAATATAAACCACGCCTCAGGTTGAGCTTTCGGTTCAATTTGTGTGAAACAAGTAAACGTGAAATTCAATGAATACGTGGTAACCGATCGGTCAGGCATAAAACCATGTTGATCTGAAGACATACAGCATGTCACACTGGAAAGAATACTTTGCGAGACAATTATCTCGAATAATTGCTGGAGAATGCTGAAGACTAGTAATTCCAGGATAATTACAAACATTTCTCCTGTCATCTCTCTTAAATACAGGGAACATAAGCGATTGCTTCAAGATTTTTGGAAATTTACATTGTTCGAAATATCTATTAAATATCAGACTGAGTAGATAAACAAGCAATGCAGCACATCGACGATAAACAGCAGCAGGGATTCAATCAGGGCCAGGAGAAAACGAACTATTCATTTTGTTAATTGCAGCCACGATCGCTGGTTGAGTGTTTCTTGTTCAATTTGCTTGGTTGCTTGTTCAATTTCTTGGTCTAAAGCAACGTCCGATGCAAAAACAAAGGCAAAGAATTGAGCAAACGTAGGCTCGCAGGTTTTCGATTTCGAAAACGACTGTGCATTATCCAGAAACGTTAGTGACGATATAGCTGAATTTTTCCCCTTCGAGTTAACAAAATTCCAGAAGCATTTTGGATTATGTCTCAACCTAGATTGAACGCGCAATTACATACGACTTATTTAGTCGTGAGTTTAGTTTTCGACAGGCGTTGCTAGAAGACCGAAATGCATTCTTTGATTCAGCGAAACGATAACGCCGAAGTTGACGCTGATGGGCATCACGCACTCATTCTCTCTACTCAACTCTCTAACAACTTCTCTAACTGGTAAGTTCGATGGCAACCATTCACAAATACATGAACAAAAGCTTTCTGCCATATCATCTACGTCACTACAGTTCAGTATTGCGTTCCAATTTAAGGCGATACCGAAAGTGGCTAACGTTATTGTGTTAGTGCGACAAACACTGTACTGTACATCTCATGTGTTCGTTAAAAACCTAAACGTTTATTTGAATATTGCATTAGTATTGGTAATATATGTCAAATAGCGGAGCTTGCAAACATAAACAGCTGATCCGCAGCCAACCGCACTGACTATAAACATCCCGAAAAATGGTTTGTTTTCTTTATCAAGGCATTCCGATTCAATCAAAATTAACAGCAGCAACTGAATAATGCGTAGGATCACTAGGATGTTTAATTAATCCGCTTGCATCGATTACGTTTTTGATTCCTACGTTTGCGTTTTGTTTGTTTACTTCACTCTAAGCTCATCGATGCGGCGAAAGTTGAAAGCTCTTTAAAAGCTCATTGATGTGACGAAAGTTTGATACTGTGTTTCTGCTTTTTCGGAAACCGCTAGTACAATGAAATATGTGCGCAACAAAATATCTATTAACTAATTCCAAATTATACATTGGTCGCTTTTATGAACACGTAATGATCGATATGATCAGTTCAATTTATTTTTCTTTGATTTTAAGTCACCGCAAAATCACTATCTTCAGGTTTAGTTGAAAATTTTCGGTGAAATAATGAAACTGATGAATATATCGCGTAACGTTTCAGCGTACTACTCTTCAGTTACAGTACAATTTATTTTCCATTAGCAATTATGTTTTGCTGAGCGTTTGTTGATATATAGCGTTGTTGATCGATAAATGGAATGACAAGTTTTAGGAAATTGTAACAGCACTGGAAGCACTGATTCCGTGGCGAAAGCGTGCTCTGCCAATACAGATGCATTTTTAAGGTGCAAAACAATACATGCTTCGAACGGTAGCCATTTATCCAGCCATCTTTGAGCCACTTTCGGTTTCCCCTTAATCCTTGCAAGCAGTCATGTAGCACATCGAAATCGATTTTCCGAAAGTTGAGTCTATGTTCAGCACTGGGGTCAACACTTCTGGCAGTTGTATCAGCAGAAAAAGATATTGATAAAACTAGAGGATGGTGGAGGACGAGGTCGACAGTTCTGTTAAGCTTCCTAATGCATTAGAAAAAAGTTACATATTATGCATTGTGGTCGAAAATGACGCAAGTTTCGAAATGCTCTCATTCATCCATTTTCAATCCGAATTTCGTTTTCTTTACCTCGTTTAAAAGCTATGGCCAACAACTGGAACACAAGGTATGTTGGGGAATATTTGTTGCGAATGGCCACTTCTGCGTCGGTTCCGGAACACCCACTACCAGTTCACGGGGGACATTTTTATATTTTGAGATAATTCATTTTGCGGCACATCAAATCACATTGTCTTGATAAAATAAGATTAACGGAAGTACAATGGGGACATTTTGTACCCAAACGGCCACTTCACCATCGGTTCTGGAATATCCGGTATCCGGTTATTGAGGACAATTTCAAACTTTAGGATGATTTATCTTGCGACACGTTAAATTACATCAGCTTGATAACATAAGACTATTGAAAGTATAATAAAGACATTTTAAAAGGTAAATGGCAACATCTGCATTGGTCCCGGAACATCCGGTACCCGCTTTTTGTAACCATTTTTGTGTTTTAGGATAACTCATCTTGCTACACATCAAATCACATCGGCTTGATTAAATAAGACTGATGGAGTAAAATACTTTACCATCGGTTCCGGTACATCTGGTACCTGGTTCCGCGGGACATTTTTGGATTTTGAAATAATTCATCTTGCGGCACATCAAATCACAACGCCTTGATCAAATAAGACAGTTATAAGAACTATGGGGAGAATTTGAATACGAATGGCCATTTCATCATCGGTTCTGGAACATCGGGTGCACGGTTTATGAAAACATTTTTGGATAGCATAATTCATTATGCGGTACATCAAATCACATGGGTTTGATAAAATAACACTAATGGAAGTACAATAGAAAAATTTTGGAGCCAAAATTACCATTTCACCAACGGTTCCGGATTATCCGGTACCCACTTTTTGGGGACATTTTTGGATTGCAGGATAATTCATCTGCCCCGAGTTCCCCCGTTTTAAGGTTCATTATAAATACCAGGTACTGGACTATATGCGACTGACGCCCCATTGTACTTCCATTATTGTTATTTTATCAACGCGATGTTATTTGAAGTGCCGCATGGTGAATTATCTCAAAACCTAAAAATGTCCCCCGAAACTGGCACCGGATGTTCCAGAACTGATGGTAAATTTGCCATTTGGCTTCTAAATAACACTGTTTTACTTCCATCAGTCTTATTTTATTAAGCCGAAGTGATTTAGCTTGTCGCACACTTAAAAAAAAGTACCGAAGTCAGCAAAACTTTGCCGAGATTTGGACAGCCGAGTGTTCGGTAAAATTTTTTATGATGCCAAACGTTAGTAAAGATCCGTAAACGTCGATTTGCAAAACTGAAATTTTTACCGAACGCTCGGCTGTCCAAATCTCGGCAAATTTTGCTGAGTTTTTTAAGTGTGCGCATTATGAGTTATCCTAAAATACAAAAATGTCCTCAAAAACTGGGTACCGGGTGTTCCAGGACCGATGCTGTTGTGGCCATTTGCCTTCAAAATGTCTTTATTATACTTTCAATAGTCTTATGTTATCAATGTGATGAAATTTGACGTGCCGCAATAGAAGTCATCCTAAAATTCCAAATTGTTCTCAAAAACCGGCTACCGGATATTCCTGAAACGATGGGGAAGTGGCCATTCGGGTCTACAATGTTCCCATTGTACTTCTACTAGTCTTAAATTATCAAGCCAATGTGATTTGATGTGCCGCAAAATGAATCAACTCAAAGTACAAAAATGTCTCTCGGGACCTGGTAGTGCATGTCCCGGAACCGACGTAGTTGCCATTAGTCAACAAATATTCCCTAACATACCTTGGGTGCCAGGTTTTGGCCATACCTTTCAAACGAGGTAAAGAAAACGAAATTCTGATTGAAAATGTATGCATGAGAGCTATTTCAAAACTTGGGACGTTTTCGACCCCTATGCATAATATGTAACTTTTTGTGCTGTGACTCTCCTAGATGTCGCTGAAAGCTGAAACTCCCCCACAATGTTAGTTTTCCAAAGTTAGGAAAAGTCAGAAAATTTGACGTCTCTAGCTCGTTCCGTTACTGAGTATCAAGCTTTGTAAGTATACCGATGGGTCGAAAACGACCATAATACACTAGTAAGGTTAAGGTGATTGTGTTGTGAATTTTGTTGGCGAAGGAACAAAAAATCCATTCCATCAATAAGCGCAGTGCTAGACGGTGTAAACAAGCTAGTAATGCAGAAAATGACACAGCCGTTGTTAATGGACGAATGTGTGGTTGATGGTAATCACCACATTTTAATATGATTTTATTTGATACTGGATTAACGCATATTGTTCGTAAGCTGCAACCTCACTAGTTTTGTTCGACGGCAAATAAACAGAACATAACGAAAATTTCTTTCCACGACTAGTGGTCGTAATACATACCCTAGTAGCACACTTTAGGTCCATTTAGTTGGAGCAACCGGATTACGACTGAAATTATTGACTAATGGAGAGCTGAGACATCGCGATGGGCGTACTGCACCACCCACCGCGTTATACAAATCTTTACTGTAATTCGGTTACCTGAGGTATTTAACACCGACTGCAATTAGAACTACTTCAAAACTAGTCTCATGCCTATTGCGAAATGAACGGTCGCAGCGGAAAACATTGAAAGCGGAGCCAAACAGTTGCACTGAGTTAAATAAAGTCATTCAGGCCGGATTCAGTTAAATTGCTGACGTCATAGCAGTCGATTCAAGCTAGGAATAGCTCGTTGATTTTTATCCTCTAGCATTTTGATAGTAGATCCATACCTCATCAGTACAAAATTCGTGCTGCAACGTACAGCCACTAAATAACGGATTGTTTACAATAACAGAAGAGTACTCGCCTTTGGCGTTTAGGTTTCTACCATCCAAATCCAATTGTATTCCCTGAGGACTGGTCGGAGAGTTAAAATTTGATCCGTAGCAGGGATGGCACAATCACTTTGACTCAATTCACATTCATTTGAAAGCACTGTCTCAGTCAAGCAGAATTTAAAAAAGTTATATATAGGACGATTGTAGAACTAGTTATTATCTACAACTTTTCTGAATAAAGTTGGGCTGTATCTTTTATATTTACAGTGCTGCAATGCTATTGGCATATTTAACCAAGTGAACGTTCACTTAGCTACTAATGAGCTACTAGCATTGTAGCACCGTAACTACAAGAGATTCAGCAAAATTGTAGATAATAACTAATTCTAGAAATGTCCCATATAAAACTTTGTCAAATTGAGGCAAAGTGATCGTGCCATCCCTGATTCGTAGTAGCACGGGCCCCATAAAGCCCGCCTGATACTGCTCTACGAATTCTCATGCTATTGGGGATAAATGACGCAACAAAATCTGAGAGAGCTCCTTGTAGGCGGCGTTGACCAGCGTAATGCCGCGGTGGTTACAGCAATCTAGCCGGTCGCCCTTTTTGTAGATGGGACAGACTACACTTTCCATCCACTCCTCCGGTAGTTTATCCTCCTCCCAAATCCTTGTGAAGTGCCTTTACTAGCGATCGTAGTCGTGATCAAAATGTGAGATGCGCAAATGAAATAGCATTCTACTCCTGCGTTTCATTCGTCTGAATTGGGCCTGCTGTCAAATTTAAAGCCCTGACATACTGTCGCTGTCATTCACTGCAGCTCGATATGCAGCTCGATACCATATTGTCAATATGGTTGTATATGGCCTATTTAGTAAGAGCCAAAGGGCTCACAGGAAACACACCTACTTTAATACATGGCTATATACATACATATCAATATGCATACAATCAAACATACATACACTTAAGCTTACGCTTAAGCTTACGGTATGTTTGAGCTTACAATAAGCTTACGAATGAGTAAATCAAAAATATCACAATACACATGCCATAGAAAGATTTTAGTGCCCATACCTCGTCAATATCTTGACAGACAGTTCCATTTCCTTTAAAGCCAAGTGGACATTCTCCGCATTTAAAATAAGGCGGTCGCTCAATCACAGAGCACTGAACTCCTAAAAGTAAACAATATCGAACCAATTAAATAATAAATAATGATATCTGAACGTTTTGCTTATTGCAGTTTTATATTTCATGGTATTTGGATTCTCTTTAGCAATACAGTGGTTTACCGATTATATTTATATCTTATTTAATCTACATATAGCCTTTCTGCTATATAAATTATAGTAGGGTAGGACGGGGCAAAATGTGTCAATGAAGCTTTCTAAGTTCTATGACATTATTCCAAGTTTGAAATATTTTTCTTTCGAATATCTTATCAGTACCTTTTTCTACCAGGGACAAATCCCAAGCAACAATGTGAGTTTTATTGCACTCTTATGGTGGTCTTCAAGACCAATTTTGGTCTTAAATGCCATTATAAGAGTATAATAAAGCCCAAATTGCTACTAGGGGTAATAACCAGCAAGTTATGAGTTTCTATTTAAAAATCATTGAAATTTTTGGCACCGTCGCTTATGCGATACTTCAAAACGGAAAACTAGTTATTTAAAAAATCAATGTCTTCACCCTATATTATAGATAAATTATTTATTTAGGTTTTAGTGATGGCGTTTTGGTCATCGGGTTACTAGTAAACTAGTTTATTTGCTCTTGGGAAAATAGAAAAAAAACGTTTTCTAATGCTCAGTATTTCCAAGATTGTTTAGAAAATATCCTGAAATGTTATTTGCTTAGCGCATTGCGATTAAAATACTGATATTTTTCAATCTAGTACAGTTGAAGCTTAAGTGACACTCTTTGCCCCGTCTTAACCTATAAAGGTATAGGAATCACTCGGAAAGCCAGAAATGTAAAGAAGGTCCTGCGGGCCGAATGTCTGGTATTATTAGACTCAGTTTCGGAAACTGAGCATTTTCTCTGCTCTGTGTGTGTGTTATAACTTTTGAACTTCATTTTCTCAGTCAGGAGTCCTTCATTGGTTTGAACAAATTTAATTGCAGAAAGGACACCTTTTAAAAGCCATAACCTTCAATTTTCATGATGATTGGGCCTGTGGTTTGAAACAAAGTATTTAAAACATATTTTTGTAACATATAAGCCATTAATTCAATGTAAAACATTGCATAATTTATTAATATTTGCAAATCACCGTTCACAGATCTTTCAAATGAAACCAAATTATGGAAAATCAGATGATTCATTCAAAACCTTTTCAAACTTAAACACTTAAGTACCGTGTATTAAACTGTTCAAAACGTGTAAAACCAAAATATGTCCCATCCCAACTGTAACGACCGACAGTAAGAAACTTTAATAGTCCCAGCAGCGCTTCGTAGCATAAAAAAAGTTGCTGGAGGACGTTGAGAGTCTCGGCGGAACAACCTGCTTCAATAACGTACGCTGGAGGAGGTCCAGGGTCTCAGAGGAGACCCCTACTTCAACGACGTCTGGTCAAGAACGGCGAGAGTCTCTTTGGTGCTCCCAACAGCATCAACCGACCGCAAAAGGACTTTGAGAGTCCCGGCAGCGCTTCGCAGCGTATGAACGACCCAGCAATTCCCCTACTTCGACAACGAACACTGTAGGAGATCAAGAAAACCGGTGGTGCCCTTACATCGACAATGACTGCTGGAGAACATTGTGAGTTCCAGCGGTGCCCTCTACTTCACCAGCGATCGCTCGAGAATGTTGAGGATCACGGCGGCTGTAACAAAAATTGCTCAAAAACGACGAGAATACCGGTGGTGCAGGAACCGCCTGTTAAAGGACTTTGTAAGTCCTGCGCTTCGTAGCAGATAAACGGCTGCTGGAGGACGCCGAGGGTCCCGGTGACGCTTCAAATAATTTTTTATTTTATTTTATTTTATTTTATTTAACACCGCCTTCTATAAAAAATCGTACAGACTGAATATGCTTATAAACTATGTTTTACTGTGTAATTTCACTGATTCGTTTTTTAAAAAGTGATTTTGGCATGTCGAAGTCGAAAATTTCACCAACAGCGTTGAAGGCTTGAAGACATGAGTTTAAAGCGTTGTTCTGGCCAAAATGCGTCCGGTGGAAAGATATTGCAAGTAACTGCGTATCGCGAAACCGACGAGGAGGTACATTGATTGGCACCTGTTCTAATAATGCTGGACAGCCAATGTTTCCCTGCATTAGGTCAAAAACGAACATTCTTTGTTGATTGGTACGCCTACCCGATAGTAGATCGAGTTTGATCAGCTGACACCGAGCTTGATAATGAGGAAGATTGATGGGATGGTTCCAGGGCAAATTGCGCAGAGCAAAACGTAAGAATTTTTTCTGTACTCGTTCGATTACAAGGGTTTGCGTTACCTGATGCGGGCACCAAACGACAGACGCGTGCTCCAAGATGCTACGCACCAACGCGCAATACAACGTTTTGAGTGCGTAAATGTCACTAAAGCTGGAAGCATGACGACGAATGAATCCTAGTGTGGTGAATGCCTTCGCGGTGATAATTCCGATGTGCTCGTTGAATCTGACTTTCGAGTCAATTGTGACGCCTAAGTCGCATATTGAATAAACGCGATCTACAATGTCTAACCCCAATGAGTATTGATGGTGTAGAGCATTATTGCTTCGAGTGAATGTTACTATTTTGCATTTCTTGTAGTTGACGCACATGCCATTGCTGTCGCACCAAATTAATAGTTTGTTTAAGTCCTCTTGCAGTACCACGCAGTCCGAAATCGACAGTATTGTTCGAAAAATTTTCAAATCATCGGCGAATGAAAGTACAGGAGATGACATAGATGTACCCAGGTCGTTTACGAAAATGTTGAACAGTAGTGGCCCCAGTACACTTCCTTGGGGTACGCCGGAGGGAATGAAAAACGTTCGAGAGCGAGCAGAATTCACTACCACGTATGCCGTGCGGTCCGTCAGTTCATAATAGTCAGTTCATAGTCGTCAGTTCAACGGTCATAATATGGCAAAAAGAAAATTGTGTCAAGATTTACAAAAAAAATCCCACACTTTTGGAGAATGAAATGAACAAGGTGCTGGAAGAAAATATGCAATTGGTCATCCAAAGCTCTTGTTTATAAATTTCGAGGTCTCATTTTTTTGCCACAGATTTTAACTTTATACGGTCAACTAGAATCATTTTACGGTTGTCGACAAAATTGTTGGATATATTTTACTACAAAAACGTTGAATTTACCCATATCACGTGTCATGTCATCTAATTTTGTGTTTACAGGCTTATGGACCTAGAACCGTTGTAAGATTGTCGAGCTGAGTCGAATGGTATATGAGACTTGACCCTAGGACCCTCGGATCACAAGGCGATTTTTCAGGATACTGTATATACTTTCTAATACCGCCCGCTCAATCTTACAACTAGGTATCTAGATAGAAATCGAGTGCAAGATGCTCAATTGTAAGATTAAGCGGGTGATACCGTGAACGCAGGTAATTCCGATCAGTTCCTAATTCCGATCACTCAACTAAAGTAACCGATTTTTAAAAGATTGAATCAAAATTTATAGCTCATTGGCTAGCTTTGATCATGAGGATTCCCATAAACTATGGTTTTTGATTCCAACTTCTAAAAATCGACTACTTTAGTTGAGTGATCGGAATTAGGAGCTGATCGGAATTAGGAGCTGATCGGAATTACCCGCGTTCACGGTATATGAAAAGCAAAAAATTCTACAACTCTTAAAAAGGGTCTCAAATTAGCAAATGTTGACCGATTTGGCTGAAATTTTGACCAAAGGTTTAGGATTGAATACCAAATAAGTGGTGTTGATCTGAAGAATGTTGGTCATTTTTAAGGTCACTTTAACGACCCCTAAAGCAATAAAAATTTCATCGCATTAGTTAAATTTTATATTTAATTGAAAAAATCTCGTCTAACTTTTGCAGAACCTTCGTGAATGCGTATATATCTAGAAAGCTTGTCCTATAAGCTTTCCAAAAATATATAAAAAACTTAAAATTGCTTGGAAAATGATTGAGTTATTTATGATAGTATGCGGACACCTAGCTAAAAACCGTTTTTTGCAATAGCTTGAAATTTTGGGGGTGTTAGGAAGATTTAAAATGTGTTTTTATGAGGTACTAGGTATGACTAACAATGTACACTAGGTCATTTGAGAAGTATTTTTTCCGTGTAACACCGTGTTATGATTGGATTTTCATGGTTTAGATATCGATCGACGCATAATAAATGTAGCAGTTATGTAATTTTTATTCTAACTTACTTTTAACTTACTTTTTACTTTTTCAATTACTAGTTAGTGGAAAATACCGAAAAGTTTCGAGGTCAAATATCCCCGGCATTTTCTACGTAATCGCTTTGCTTCACAGTTAGAGACAACATTTTAAAACACCATCTGTTTACGGTGATTTCGATTACTTTAATTAAAAAACCCGATTTAATCCATCTAGTGGTGAAAGAACCTTTGTTATACGGTCTTCATCTACGTTAACGTTGCGTAGTGCGTTTGTTTACATAATTTTTTTGGAAATTGAAAAAGTTTACAAAATTTGAACAAAATAGGAGCACTTATAAATTTTGATAGATCCTTTTTTCATGAAATTGCTGAGAAAGTAGAAGTAAGTTGTAACTAATTTGAGTAAATGCAAGTAAAAAAAAGTTGTAAGAGGAAATATTATTATTTAACATATACATTGCGTGGTAAAGGTGTAGTTTAAAGGTTTTGAACTATGCATAATTTCCTGTAATGCCATTCTATTTGATTCAATAAAGTTTTCAACAATTTTTTATTAACCTTCGGTTACTCACGCTGTTGTATTTTGTACAACACGTGTAGGTTTTAGAATGCCATATTATTATAAAGATACAAATTGATGTTTTACTAACGTATATTTTTCAATAAACTTGTTATGAGCAAAATGCCATAATTATTCAATGCATTAATACTTTAAACTGTTGGCAAAATAGATTAGCAAAACCTGACGTCACAGAAACGAAGCAATCAGTATGTGAGGTGTACCGCAATCGGCCCCAACTGGAACTTTCTCTCGTTTCTCCATATGGAAAAATGGTGTCTGTATGCAACAAAACTATCAGCAAAAGTAAAATGTTTTAAATGTATCCGTCTGTCGATAGTCGAGTAATTCGGGGTCAAAATTAGGATATTTTTATAATCAAAGTTCTACAGTTCCTAAACAAGCAATCATAGAGGTATACTAAATTCAGTAAAGTTGTGTATTTTTACTATTTCTGCAACATGAAAAAGTCATACAACAATTACAAAACGAGCTAAAATAGAAAAACTGATTTTACAAATGCATACAAAGTAAATAAGATTTTTCTCTCTTCGCTGAAGAGATAGAAGGATACTGTCTTCAGCAAAGTTTCTTGTAATAATATGCTCTTAAATATTACAGAACACATCAATGTGTTATATTGAAACTGAAGAAATTTTTTTTTTTTATTTCACTTTTAGGGAGATTAATCAAAATTTAAATTCCACCAGACGATAGAGCTTGCAATTTCAAGAAACTCTTCCAAAGGTACGATAAACCTAAAACCAGGTTTTCCTAGTCAAAACTCTAATGCGCACATTTTTTTGGTTTTGGGCTATTGTCTCCCGCGAGCAACCGTGTTACAAAAGTTGGCGCGAGTGTTCAAGGGTTAATATCTTTTGACCGGAAAAACCAATTCTTCTGAAATTTTGCAGATATATTTGCAGCAATAATACCTCTAATTTGATGCCAAAAAAATTTAAACTAGATAAATTATCTAAGATGAAATAGTCGAAAATAATTGTAAATTTTAATGTGTTGTATACGATTGCTCATAAATTTGAATTAAACTTCCAATCAAAAAACAAATCAATAGTGATCTATTAGGCTATATTACCTTTCAAATGAGAATAATAGCGCATAAATCGGTTCAGCCAACTCTGAGAAACAGGCGATCATTTGTACCTAGTCAAAACAGGTTTTTTAAGGCTAACTTTTAAACTGCTTGTCCGTTTTCAATGAAACTTGGTAAAAAGTTTAGTAATAGCAAGAGCTTTCGTTTGGTACTAAGATCGTTCAAAATGGTTGCGTAGTTCCGGAGAAATGCGTGTCACGTAGTTTTCACATTTTTGATTATAACTTTTAAACGAAACGTCGAACCGCAATGCAATTCAATAGTGATATACTAGGCAATAATACCTTTCAAACAAAAGTAAAAGCGGTCAAATCGGTTCAGCCACCTTCGAGAAACAGGCGATAGAAAATGAGTTCCACACACACACACACACACACACACACACACACACACACACACACACACACACACACACACACACACACACACACACACACACACACACACACACACACACACACACACACACACACACACACACACACACACACACACACACACACACACACACACACACACACACACACACACACACACACACACACACACACACACACACACACACACACACACACACACACACACACACACACACACACACACACACACACACACACACACACACACACACACACACACACACACACACACACACACACACACACACACACACACACACACACACACACACACACACACACACACAAAATGGTGGAAATGATTTTAAAGTGGCTGTTAGCTTCGGGGTACAATGCTAGCCCACCAAGCCGGTCGTCGTATGTTCGAATCTCGACTGATTGGTGCCGCTACATAGTTAATAGGATCTTTGCCCTAGCCCCGTAATTTTCCCGTACTCTAATAACCGGCTTCGAAGTCTGTCGATAAAGAAGGGTCAAGTTCTGAAGAACGTTTACAGCCATGGATTTGCTTTGCTTGATTTTAAAGTGGTTTCTTTAAACAAATCTTTAAATTTCGCAACCAGTAAGAGATAGATAGTTACTATATGCAGCAAAGTTGCTTATTTTAGTGTGTTCTAGAATTTTTGTGAAGACGCTATTTTTTGGACGCGTTTAAAAAACAAAAATTTGTGTCACCCTATTAGGTGGATTCACGGTCACCCTAAAAGTGTAAGATAATGTGCTATATTTTATTAATTAACTGCTGCAAAGAAACACCCGTTGAAAAATTACACATTTTTACTATATTATTCTGTGTTTGAGGTTTGATCCCATTAAGGCGGAACCGAAAGTGGCTAACGTTATTGTGTTAGTGCGACAAACACTGTACTGTACATCTCATGTGTTCGTCAAAATCCTATACGTTTTTTTGAATATTGTATCAGTATTGGTAATATATGTCAAACAGCGGTACTTGCAAACATAAACAGCTGATCCGCAGCCAACCGCACTGACTACAAACATCGCGAAAAAGGGTTTGTTTTCTTCATCAAGGCATTCCGATTCAATCAAAATTAACAGCAGCAACTGAATAATGCGTAGGATCACTAGGATGTTTAATTAATCCGCTTGCATCGGATTGCGTTTTTGATTCCTGCGTTTGCGTTTTGTTTGTTTACTTCACTCTAAGCTCATCGATGCGGCGAAAGTTGAAAGCTCTTTAAAAGCTCATTGATGTGACGAAAGTTTGATACTGTGTTGCTGCTTTTCCGGAAATCGCTAGTTCAACGAAATATGTGCGCAACCAAATATCTATTAACTAATTCCAGATTATACGTTTTATGAACACTTAATGATCTATATGATCAATTAAATTTATTTTCCATTAGCAAATATGTTTTGCTGAGCGTTTATTGAGACATAGCAGATCGTTAAATTGAATTACAAGTTTTAGGAAATTATAACAGCGCTGGAAGCACTGATTACGTGGCGAAAGCGTGCTCTGCCAATACAGATACATTTTTAAGGCACAAAACAATACATGCTTCGAATGGTAGCCATTTACCCAGCCATCTTTGAGCCACTTTCGGTTTCCCCTTAAAGGTTTGGTTATTAAGGTTTTCTTGAATAAATTTCATCAATCATTTTTAAATATCTTTTGACCAGTATAACCAATCCTTATGAAATTTGGTAAATACATTTGCAGTGTTAAGACCTCTCGTTTAATACTAAAACAATTGAAACTAAATAAATTATCTTGGATAAAATCGCTATAAAGTATTGTAAATTTTAATGTGTAACTTCAATTGCTCATAACTTTCAAACTAAAAGTCCAATCAAAAAACCATTCAATAGTGATCTATCCGGCTATATTACCTTTCAAATGAGACTGATAGCGCATAAATCGTCTTGGCCATCTCTGAGAAACAGGCGATAATTATTACCTTGTCAAAACACGTTTTTAAGCATAACTTTTAAACTACTTGTTTGTTTCCAATAAAACTTCCTGAAAATTTTTATAATTTAGCAAGAGCTTTCATTTGGTACTAAGATCATTGAAATCGGTTGTGTGGTTCCGGAGAAAATCGTGTCACGTGGTTTTCACATTTTTGCTTATAACTTTTAAACGAAACATCGGACCACGAAGCAATTCAATAGTGATATACTAGGCAATAATACCTTTCAAATGAGATTAATAACGCATAAATCGGTTCAGCCATATCCGAGAAACAGGCCATAGAAAATAAGCTGCACACACACATACACACACACACACACACACACACACACACACACACACACACACACACACACACACACACACACACACACACACACACACACACACACACACACACACACACACACACACACACACACACACACACACACACACACACACACACACACACACACACACACACACACACACACACACACACACACACACACACACACACACACACACACACACACACACACACACACACACACACACACACACACACACACACACACACACACACACACACACACACACACACACACACACACACACACACACACACACACACACACACACACACACACACACACACACACACACACACACACACACACACACACACACACACACACACACACACACACACACACACACACACACACACACACACACACACACACACACACACACACACACACACACACACACACACACACACACACACACACACACACACACACACACACACACACACACACACACACACACACACACACACACACACACACACACACACACACACACACACACACACACACACACACACACACACACACACACACACACACACACACACACACACACACACACACACACACACACACACACACACACACACACACACACACACACACACACACACACACACACACACACACACACACACACACACACACACACAGACATTGCTCAGTTCGTCGAGCTCTATCGATTGGTATATGTGATTCGGCCCTCCGGGCCTCGGATCAGTTTCGTGTTTTTCGACCAATTTCTAAACCTTTGTTATATACTATAACAAAGGTAAAAATGTGAAAACTACCTGACACGATTTTTTCCGGAACTAGACAACCGATTTCAATGATCTTAGTACCAAATGAAAGCTCTTGCTATAATATAAAAATTGTCAGGAAGTTTTATTGAGAACAAACAAGTAGTTTAAAAGTTAACCTCGAAAAGCCTGTTTTGACAAGGTAATAATTATCACCTGTTTCTCAGAGATGGCTAAACCGATTTTTGTGATATTAGTCTCATTTGAAAGGCAATATAGCCTAATAGATCACTATTGATTTACTTTTTGATTGGACGATTAATTTGAAAGTTATGGACAAATGAATGCCGGTCAAAAGATATTAACCCTCGAACACTCGCGCCAACTTTTTAACACGGTTACTCGCGCGCACAATAGCCCAAAACCAAAAAAACGTGCGCATTAGAGTTTTAACTGGGAAAAATTGGTTTTAGATTTATCGAACTATTGGAAGAGTTTCTTGAAATTGAAAGCTTTATCGTCTGGTAGAATTTAAATTTTAATTAATCCCCCTAAAAGTGAGATAAAAAAATTATTTTTCTTCAGTTCCAATATAACACATTGACGAGTCCTGCAAAGTTTTAGAGCAGATTATTATAAGAAATTTTGCTGAAGAAAGCAACCTTCTATCTATTCAGCGAAGATATAAAAACCTTATTTATTGTATAGTTGGATTTCGAATTTGGCAGCCGTTCGATTTTGGCATGCCTCGATTTTGGCAACAAAAGTGTTCGTTTTTGGCAACACAGGATATTTCACTTCTAAAATTATGCGTAAGTATCAATTAGTATCTGCATACATGCTTTACATGACGAAAAAATGATGCCCTCAGTATGTTCATGAAAAAACGTTATGTGGTTTCGAACAATAATATTTTTATTGCCGTAGGACTACGTCTTACCGCAGGGTGTCAATAACTTATTTACACCGGACGGATAACTATTGGCGGACTTTTTAAACATAAAATGGTTGCAATCGTTGATTAATGACATTTAGTCAATTTCTAAAGCATTTACATTAAATTTTTTCATATTGAAAAAGGGTCTCGATTTAGGTACGGTTTCGATTTTGGCAACATAGGCGACACGCTTTTGTTGCCAAATGCGATATCCTACTGTATATGAATTTGTAAAATTAGTTTTTCTATTTTAGTAGTCTATTTTAGTTCTTTTTGGAATTGTTGTATGACTTTTACATGTACATATTACAAAGTTGTACAAATAGTTAAAACACACAACTTTGCTAAACATAGTATACCTCTATGTTTGCTTGTTCAGGAACTGTAGAATTTAGATTATTAAAAATACCTTAATTTTGACTCCGAATTACTTGACTACCAACAGACGGATACATTTTAAACATTTTAAAACACCATTTTTCCATATGAAGAAACGAGAGAAAATTCCGATTGGAATCAATTGCGGTACATCTCACATGCTGCTTGCTTCATTTCTGTGATGTCGGTTTATGCTAATCTATTTTCCTAACAATTTAAAGTATTAATGCATTGAATAGTTATGACATTTTGCTCATAACAAGTTTATTGAAGAATATACGTTAGTTAAACAACGATTTGTAACTTTATTACAATATGGCATTCAAAAACCCACACGTGTTGTACACAATACCACAGCGTGACTAACCGAAGGTTAATACAAATTGATGAAATTTATTCAAGAAAACTTTATTGATGTGAAACAAATAGAATAGCATTAGAGGAAATTATGCATAGTTCAAAAACCTATAAACTAGACCTTTACTACGCATTGTATATGTTAAAGAATAGTATTTCCCCTTACAACTTACTTTTACTTGCACTTACTCATATTAAGGTGAAGGTCATCACAGTCCAGTTGCTTTTTTACTGATTTCAGTACTTGTTGCCATTATCGTTTTGCTGAGAATAGAGTTGCTAGTAGTAGTAGGTAATAAGGCTTATACAAATTTGAAAAAAAGTTTATGTCACCCCCCCCTTTGAAAATTTTCGAAACGTGAAGGGGCAAAAAAATAAAGTGTCATATTAGTCTGTAGCATTTTTTAGTGACAAGCAGATTTTTTCACAGACTTTCGGCTTGATTCCATTTTAATTTACCTTGTTTTAAGAGAACCGAATTAGATGGAGGCAACAATCAATTAAACAATATATTAGTGAAATTTGGTACCGCTTTTGACGGAGATATTCCGATTTTTGAATTGCAGTGGGATTATTTTTTTCCGTCAGAGGTACTAGATGAGATGAAAATAGAATTTTTCGGGTTTTCGGGGCTCAAAATTGGTCGTGTTACTCCGTAATGTCCAACTAACTACCCTAATTTTGGAGGTAGGGGACGTAAAACACAACGATACAGTTTTTACCATTCATTGGATGCATGCAGCATGCAGGATGTCACTGAACTGTTCGAAACTTGAAATTTTCGAAACGGTGTGCATCCTTAATATACAAAAGTAAACACGTTATTGTTGGAGAAGTAGCATCAGCTGAGGAGAGGCCTGATATTCATGACTAAAAGGTTGACCAAGAAACGTGAAGAGCTTCAGAGATTTGTTAAAACATGTCGATAGCACAGCATAAGCGTTCCAAGTAATAAAGTGGCAGGGACTTAAACTGCCATTTTCACAATATGGTTAGATTACGATACTATGTCGTGGTTACCGAGTTCTGAACTAGTAAGTGACACGGATTTCGATTCTTAAAAAAAGCAAGGTAACTAACCGAGTGGTTCAAAACAAAATTCAAATGAAGGTCAAGTTATACGTTTGTGGCTCTCTAAGGTGATCCTGTGGCACTCCACTATTATCAAACTGGTTCATCTCTGCCAGGATGCTTACTTTATGTGCTTGGGTTGAAAAATTTCGGAATTTGAAAGTCTTGAACTAAAATTTAAGTACTGTACAAAATATCTGTATTAAAATTTTAATAATATGGAAAAATAAACGCTGGTTTCTTCTCTTTTGTTTGGTTATTGAAGGTTTAATGTTATTATTTTTTTCTTGCCCCCCCCCCCCCCCTTCAACAATATTTTGAGACCAGGACATAAACTTTTTTTCAAATTTGTATAAGCCTAAGCTGTTATGAACAATTATGAATCGTAGAATCGCGTATCTATTTTTGCTGTTAAACTAGATCCGACAGTAATTCTATCACTTGTTTACGTTTACGGTTTACGGTTGTTTACGGTGAATTTTATCAGTGAATTTTATAAATATATTATCAACACTCTACGACCTTTAATTTAATAGCGAAAATAATTGGTCAATTTCATGCTCAAATGTTTACGTTGGCATCACTCCATATAAACGTCCGTTCCCTTGGCAACGTACAACAACGACGGTCGCGGATTCGGAATTGCAATCGAAACGAAGTGAAGTTTTTCCTATCAATTCAAGTAAACAATTTGGGCAAAATGATTATAATATCTCTCGAAATAACTGTTCGGGTGGTAAATTAATGTTTATTGTGCCTCAAGTTAAGTTTCGCAAGTGATTTGACGATTGAAACGGCTGAAAAAAATTAATGAAAAACCGACGGCGAAAAAGTGAAAATATAATGATGAATAATTGGTCACTAATCTCCGTATTTAGTGTAGCTAATTTTATATTTTTGTGATGGTTTCCCGATTCTATGGGAGCATGTTGGTACACTGAAGAATGGAAGGGAAGGGTGATATTTGGTGCCATGCTGACTACCACAAACGGACTCTGACGACCATGTCGTTAATAACAACTGAGTCAGCAATTTCATGGAAAAGGATCTATCAAAATTTATAAGTGCTCCTATTCAAATGTTCATATTTTGTAAACTTATTCAATTTCTAAGAATTTTATGTAAACCAACGCACTATGCATCGTTAACCAATAGATGAATTATGTTCCGAAGACGTGTTCAAGTAAGACCGTATAACAAAGGTTCCTTTCACCACTAGGTGGATTAAATCAGGTTTTAATCTGGTGAAGAGCTACTTATGCACACTTTTTCGGATATGTTTTTTAATAAACCTTTGAAATTTGTATTTTTTTGTAAAACTAAAAAAATCAAATTGTGTACGCACAATTTTGAACAAAATCGTTATATAAACTGATTCTTAGGCCCAGCCGTTCTCAAGTCAATGCAAATGTAAAATCTAAAAATTATGTAGGGTATGTTGTTCCTTTGTCTTCTTCTTCTTCAGCAGCATAGAGCCGGGGTGGCTCGTTCTGTTTCAAGCACTCGTCTCCATTCAACTCGGTCTTGGGCCACTCGTCGCCAATTTCCTAGTCGTCTCAGAAGTCGCAAATCGCTTTCGACCTGGTCGAGCCATCGTGCACGTTGGGCCCCCCTGTTCCTGAAGCCGGTGGGGTTGTTGAAGAGGACTATTTTCGTCGCACTGTCGTCCGGCATCCTTACGACGTGTCCGGCCCACCGTAGCCTGCTAACTTTCGCTAGATGTACGATGAGAGTCTCCCCAAGCAGTGCCTGTAGCTCGTGATTCATACGCCTCCGCCACTCTCCGCTTTCAGTTTGTACTCCGCCAAATATCGTCCGCAGCACTTTCCGCTCAAACACGGCAAGGGCGCGTATGTCCTCCGTAAGCAGCGTCATGGCTTCAAGTCCTTAAAGAACTGCCGGTCTAATAATGATTTTGTACATTGTTAGCTTCGTGCGGCGGCGTATGCTTCCTGATCGTAGCGTTTTACGAAGGGCAAAGTAGGCCCGATTTCCCGCTTGGATGCGCCGCTGGATCTCCTTACTAGTGTTGTTGTCCGCGGTCACCAGCGAACCCAAATACACGAACTCCTCTACCACTTCTAGTTCGTCGCCGTCAACGGTTACCGTCCGTGGGAGGCGCGCGTTTTTTTCCTTTGAGCCTCTTCCTTTCATGTATTTGGTTTTCGACGCATTTATTTTTAGCCCAATTCTCCTAGACTCCGCTTTCAGTCTGGCGTAGATTGCCTCCGCCGTCGCAAAGTTCCTGGCAATGATATCGAAGTCATCTGCAAAGCCTAGAAGTTGGCTACTCTTGGTAAAAATCGTGCCTCTCGTTTCGATGCCCGCTCGTCGGATCACCCCCTCAAGAGCGATGTTGAACAGCATGCAGGATAGACCGTTACCTTGTCTCAACCCTCGTCGCGTCTCGAAGGGACTCGAGAGTGTCCCAGAGATGCGTACGAAACACATCACTCGATCCAATGTAGCTCTGATCAGTCGCGTCAGTTTGTCCGGAAAACCGTATTCGTGCATTATCTGCCATAGCTTGTCTCGATCGACTGTATCGTATGCTGCTTTGAAATCAATAAAGATGTGATGCGTGGGCACGTTGTATTCCCGACATTTCTACAAGATCTGTCGGATAGTAAAAATTTGGTCCGTAGTTGCGCGAGCCCCCATGAAACCCGCCTGATAATTCCCTACGAAACCTTGTGCTATCGGTGACATCCGGCGTAACAGGATCTGGGAGAGTACCTTGTAGGCGGCGTTTACCAGCGTTATACCACGATAGTTGCAGCAGTCCAGCCGATCACCCTTTTTGTAGATGGGACAAACCACTCCTTCCATCCATTCCTCCGGTAGCTTTTCCTCCTCCCAAATCCTAGAAATAACCCAGAGTAGAGCCTTTGCTAGCGTTTTCCGCCATGTTTATAAAGCTCTGCCGGTAGGCGGTCCTTCCCAGCGGCTTTATTGGTCTTCAGCAGCCTGATTTCTCGTTTGACTTCTTGGAGATCAGGTGCTAGGACATCACTATCTTCCATGGGCGCTCCTAGGTTAATTTCCGTTCCGCCTCCTTCTGCGACTTCGCCATTGCAGTGTTCATCGAAGAACTGCTTCCACCTGTCGACCACCTCGCGCTCGTTTGTAATTAGATTCCCTCCTTCGTCCCTACACATGTCAGGTTTCGGTGTGTAGCCCTTTCGAGTTTGGTTCACCTTCTCATAAAACTTGCGCGTGTCATTAGCTCGGAATAGTTGCTCTAATTCTTCACGATCTCTGTCCTCCTTTTGGCGCTTTTTTCTCCTCAGGATCGTGGTCAACTGGTTCCTAGCTCGTCGGTACTTGGCCAGGTTCTCTCTAGTGGCAATACTTAGATAATTTCTCCAAGCATTTTTTTTCTCTTCCACCGCTTGTTGGCATTCCCCATCAAACCAATCATTTTGTGTACTCCGAGGCTCAATACCTAGTGCCGCGGTTGCGGCCTCTCCGATGGCCGAGCGTATTCTGCCCCAACCGTCTTCGAGGTTTGAAGCACCTAACTCCTCGGAAGAAGGCAGTGCCTCATTCAGTACTCGCGCGTAGTTCTCGGCAGCTTGTGGGTTGTCTAGCTGCCTGATGTTCAGCCGAGGAGGGCGGCTTTGACGTGTCCGGTATACGGTGGACAGCTTTGAGCGCACATGTACTGCTACTAGGTAATGGTCAGAATCAATATCCGCACCCCGACGGGAGCGTACGTTCGTGATGTTAGAGAAGAACCGGCCCTCTATGAGAACGTGGTCAATTTGGTTCATTGTACGTTGGTCAGGTGATCTCCAGGTGGCTTTGTGGATATCCTTGCGCGGGAAAAAGGTGCTTCGGGTCACCAGGCCTCGGGAAGCTGCGAAGTTTATACATCGTTGGCCGTTATCGTCTGTGTCGGTGTGCAGGCTATGGGGTCCTACCACCGGTCTATACATTTCTTCCCTACCGACCTGGGCGTTCATATCCCCGATGACGATCTTGATGTCCCGTGACGAGCAGCTGTCGTACGTTGCCTCCAGCCTTGCGTAGAACGCTTCTTTCTCATCGTCGTTGTCATCGTGTTCCTTTGTCGTAATTGCCTATTTCCGTCCTATCCTACACAAATTATTAAAAATATCAGGGATTTTTATGACACAATGCAAAATTAGTTATTCGCTGATATTTTAGTTTGTTGACTATCATACGCGATCAATCAAATTGAGCTGAGATCTATTTAAATGCTTTTTTCCATTAAAGAATTCCTAGTTGGCTGCTTTTCTACGTTTTTTCGTGCGACGACGAAGAAAATGTCGACTAATCGTTTCAATTTCCGTTATTCACGAAATAAAAAAAAACTCACGCAACGCATTGTCGCTATTCTACAGCCAGGAAAACTTGCATAACCAGCAAAAATTTTGTCATGCCGTCCTACACAAATACATGCGCGATAGCTTTGTAAACAGTATTGTGATTTTTAGTTCGGACGATGAAAAATTTTGATGGACAGATTTTAAAACGGTACGACGAATTTAAGAAATAAAGTCAGTTGCGTAATTTTAAATAAAAGCATTACTAATCGCTTTTCAGTGAATTCAAAGTGCACGGATTGGAAGGTAAGTGTGTTTGAGTCAAATCAACACAAGAACTTTTGGAGTATTCATTAAATCCACCTAAGAAATGGTGAAAATTAGAGTGGCTTTCCTTACTACGACGGGAATTAGAAAAAAAACCCTATTAGGGTCAATTTACGCGTATCCGAAAACCGTGTAATCGAACTTCACTGATTTGAGACAAATTTTGTTAGATTGTTCAGTTTAGATCAGAGAGCCTAAATCCTAAATTTGGTGCCGATTAGTCCTCTTCACAATTAATTGTCGAACCATTTTATTTTCTTTTACCCTCTGAAAATATTAGATTTAGAAAGAAACTATTTTCACATTTCAATTACAATCATTCTGATCCACAATAGTCGAGTCAAAAATGGCTATTTAGCGTTTTGAGCTGGAAATGCTCATATAGAAATTGACATGTCATCGGAACTTAATTCAATTGTTTATTAACGCTGTGTTAATTATCATCAATATGCATCCTAGCAATAAGCAATCTTCAGAGTATGTTTTAACACACTGAATAACCTGGAATTAAATTAAAAGAAATCTAATCCAATTTAATTCTACTATGTAGGGCACGGGAGGGTATTTTCAGCCTATTAAGCGATGGCATCTATTTTTTCGGCCTATGGCCTAGTTCTAGTGGAAGAACAGGTGGTTTTGACGTTCTTTGAATAAAAAATAGTAGATTACTTACAGTCTTGACAAAATAGTAATAAGATATTAAAATTGTCGGCAAAGTATTTTTATTGGCCAACAAAATTTTTGTTTTTACTTCGAAGTGTATGTTCGAAAACAGACGAGAACAGAGGAAGCCTGCAAGTCGTAGGTGAAATACGTATCTGTCAAGAATAAATATGCATAGTAAAATTAAATTGGATTAGTTTTCTTTTTAATAAATTCCAGGTTTCGTATTCTACTAAGACGCTCCAAAACTTCAATCAATACTGAATAACTTTCTAGAACATTTGAAAGCAATAAAGAATGCAAAATTTTTGAACAGAATTGATTTTAAAGTGGTTTCTTTAAACAAATCATTATAGTTCGCTACCAGTTAGAGATAGATAGTTACTATATGCAGCAAAATTGCTTATTTCAGTGTGTTCTCAAATTTTTGTAAAGACGCTATATTTTTGGACGCATTTAAAAAAGCAAAAATTGTATCACCCTATTAGGCGAATCCACTGTCACCCTAATAGTGTAAGAAAATGCGCTACACACATTAAAAAAATACGCATTTCAACGCTATAGTAAACAATCGCGTTTTAGAGGTTTGGTCCCACTGGTTCATATTAGTAAAGTTTTCTTGAATAAATTTCATCAATTATTTTTAAATTTCTTTTGAGTGGTAAAACCAATTCTTATGAAATTTAACAAATATATTTGCAGTGTTAAAACCTCTCGTTTGATACTAAAATAGTTGAAGCTAGGTAGTTTATCATGCTTAAACCTATTATAAATTATTATTAATTTTGATATGTTGCACAAGATTGCTCATAACTTTCAAATTAAACGTCCAATCAAAACCCGATTTAAACCACCTATTGGTGAAAGGAACCTTTGCTATACCATCTCATTTGTCATTTGAGTTAGAATTCGACACGCCTTCGGAACTCAACTTTTTGATAACACTATGATAGTTATCATCAATACATATGCATGTCTATGTAATATACTGCTAAATTTGTATAATATTCCAAAGCAATCAAAAAATGTCTTCCTTTTATTTGTATAATTTGTTATTTTGAGTTAATAGCGAGGTGACATTCTGGGGTTTGGTTTAAGTGAGCAACTGTCCGTTTTCCTGGATGTATTCGGAACGTTCCTAGAATGTGTCCAGCTGTGGCCAATGTAACTCTGGACACTTTATATGTCGACAAATGAGCTACTTTTACAATTTTGAGTACTTGAAGATGTCATATGTTGTACTTTAGCTAAATTCAGAAACTGAATTCCCGGACGTGTTGTTCCGGAATATCTTCGGAACCGTACATCCAATCCAAATTCTGTTCAATAGAATTCTTCTAGGCCACAAAACTCTGCATTTGTTAGCTATTCAGTCAAATCGAAATACCAGTCTTTGGTTGCACCCTCGGTTGTGTGCTAACAGGGAGAGGGGGGCACGGAGTGCCTTGCGGATGGCGTAGTGCAGTGGTGTAAAGACGCCATTAATGGGAGCAGGAACTCTTATCCCTACCTCCACGTGGAGCCGGCCGGGACACAACCGGGCCTAGGGTAGACCAAATACCAGTCTTTGGTTGCACCCTCGGTTGTGTGCTAACAGGGAGAGGGGGGCACGGAGTGCCTTGCGGGTGGCGTAGTGCAGTGGTGTAAAGACGCAAGCATAGCTCAAGTCCCATAAACCAGCTGCAGACGTGGTAGTGTCCTGTTAGAGCTCAGGACTTTAAACCTAAAAGCCAGATCAGGAGTGCCGAGGGCACATTAGGATCGGTGCCAGGAAGATCCTAATTATGGTATACTGGAATGGCGGGAAAAAGATCGGATTAGACGCTGTAGGGCCGACAGCTGTGCTATCCTACTACCTTAGGTAAGGAAGGGTGGCACCTTCCCGAAACGGCGAGTAGGCTAATGGTACAGCTGCCATCCGTCCCACTAAAACCGTGGCAGGTCTCTAGGTACGTTCAAAGCTCGTCACTCACGTCAAAGTGCGGTGGTGTAGGCTCAGATGATACATTCCTGACTAACGCTGATCGGATGCTGACATCCCTATCCCCGTGAAGGATATGGGGGAGTGTCGCTAGCCATGGCCTCCCTGCTTGCATAGATACCCATGGGATCGTAAAGGCGACTACACAAATACGAGCCGAGATAGCGGCCTAGAGTTGGGGCCCAACAGCATGGAAATAGATCCACAAACACCACAAACACCACAACAAGCTGGAGAAAAAGGAAAGGAAGACCCGTTCGCCCGAAGTGCGAAATTACAGCGTTCGCCAACTCGGACCGAGGCTGATATGGCAAATGCCCAAAGGAGTGAGAATCCCCAAGGAGGGCAGCAAGTACTGGGCACTGGTAAAAGCAACCCGCAGCCCGTGCAACAGGGACTGCCGTACGGTAAATCAAAGCTGGAGGAGGCAAAGAAGGCAGCCGAAGAACTCTACGGTTTTGTCAAGGACAAACACTATGTGAACAAGGAGATCAAGCAGCTGGCGATAAGGTTAAAATCCGCCATTTACGCTGTCGGTAAGGAACAGCAGAGCCTGCGAACGAGAGTAGAAATGGCTGAAGAAGCGTTGGCAAATGCTAAGGAAGCGAACCGAGCGGAAAGCGAGGAGACACCGCGTCGCCATAACCCGCTATCGAAGAAACGGGGTAGAACGTCACCAGAAGAGGTGGCAGCGAATGGGCTTAAAAAGCTTAAAGACGTCCACGAAGGGCCCATGATCCAGAAAACGGAGGAGGTAGTAGTCGAAAAAGATGGCTGGAACACGGTCACTGGCAAGAAAAAGAAAGAGCCAAAGATGCAACCACGAAAGCTGAGAAAGAAAGGTGACGCCCTAGTGGTGGAACTAAAGGACAAAGCCTCTTACGCTGAACTCCTGCGAAGAGTAAGGAATGACCCTGCACTCAAAGAATTGGGTGACAACGTGGCGAAAACCAGGCGCACGCAAAACGGAGATATGCTTTTTGAGTTGAAGAAGGACCCTTCGGTCAAGAGCTCTACCTATAAGCAGATGGTAGAAAACTCCTTAGGTGGCGAGGTGAAGGTGAGAGCCTTGTCCCAAGAGACGACACTCCAGTGTAGAAACCTGGACGAAATCACCACGGAAGGTGAGTTAGTAGCTGCCTTGAAAGAACAAGCACAACTAGGAGAGGCACCTTTCTCTGTACGGCTGAGAAAAGGATTCGGGGATATTCAGATAGCTGCAATTAAACTCCCAGTGGCAGCTGCCAGTAAGGTATTGAAGACGGGTAAGATCAAAGTGGGGTGGTCAGTGTGCTCACTGAGAGCTTCCCAACTACCCGAAAGATGCTTTAAGTGTCTAAACTTTGGTCACCAGGCGAGAAACTGCAAAGGGCCGGATAGATCTAAGCTGTGTCGGAAATGCGGCGAGACTGGGCATTTTGTGAAAGACTGCACTAAGCCGCCAAAGTGTATGCTATGTACCAAGGAGGAGAGAAATAGCCACTTTACAGGTGGTCCAAGATGCCCGGTCTATAAAAGCACGTTGACTGGCAGAAGATAATGGAGGTAACCCAAATCAATCTGAACCACTGTGACACGGCACAACAACTGCTGTGGCAGTCAGCTATAGAAACGGAGTGCGACGTTGCAATTATTGCAGAACCGTATCATGTTCCTCCTGACAATGGGAACTGGATTGCAAACAGAGCAAGGATGGCTGCAATTTATATTGCAGGTAGATATCCTATCCAGGAAGTGGTCACGAGCACAAACAACGGGTTCGTTATCGCAAAGATCAACGGTATATTCGTGTGTAGTTGTTATGCACCCCCAAGGTGGACAATGGAGCAGTTTCACCAGATGTTGGACGAACTTACCGAACAGCTCACCAATCGAAGACCAGTTGTGATTGGAGGAGATTTTAATGCTTGGGCAGTGGATTGGGGAAGCAGATGCACCAAGGCTACAGTCTACTACAAGCTCTTGCAAAACTGGATGTCAACCTAATGAACGAAGGCACCACCAGCACCTTCCGCAAAGATGGGCGAGAATCCATCATCGACGTCACCTTTTACAGCCCGTCGCTGGTGGCAAACACAAACTGGAGAGTTTGCGAGAGTTACACTCACAGTGACCATCAGGCGATCCGGTACTACATTGGCCAGCGAAAATTGGAACCCAGGAACAAACGACGACCAGCGTACTGGTGGAATGAGGCACTAAGCGAAGTTAGAGCTAGATGTCTCACCAATGAGGAACTGGTGATAGTTGCAAAGGGATTGAAGACGAGAAAAGCACCCGGAATGGATGGAATCCCCAACATTGCTTTGAAAACGGCGATCTTGGCGTTTCCGGACATGTTTAGGTCGGTCATGCAGAAATGCCTGGACGAAAGCCACTTCCCAGACAGATGGAAGGCGCAGAAGCTGGTGCTGCTACCTAAACCAGGTAAACCACCGGGCGATCCTGCTTCGTATAGGCCTATATGCCTGCTGGATACGCCAGGAAAACTCCTGGAAAGGGTAATTCTCAACAGATTGACGAGATACACGGAGAGCGAGCACGGATTGTCCAACAAGCAATTTGGTTTCTGGAAAGGAAAGTCCACGGTGGATGCTATCCGGACAGTAATCGAAAGGGCCGAGAAGTCGTTAATGCAGAAACGGCGGGGTGATCGATACTGCGCCGTGATAACCATAGACGTTAAGAACGCTTTCAACAGTGCCAGCTGGGAAGCAATCACCGTAGCGCTGCACAGAATGAGGGTCCCCGACTATTTGTGCAGAATTCTGAGGAGCTACTTTCAGAATCGAGTGCTAGTGTACGACACATCAGTTAGACGAAAGTCCTTCAGGATCACGGCGAGCGTCCCTCAAGGTTCCATCCTCGGTCCAACGCTTTGGAATGGAATGTACAACGACGTGTTGACATTAAAGCTACCTAAAGGTGTCGAGATTGTCGGCTTTGCAGACGACGTAGTACTAACGGTCACAGATGAATCGTTCGATGAGGTGGAAATGCTGGCCACTGAAACCATAGACATGATAGCACATTGGATGCAGGGAGTAAAACTCCAGCTGGCTCACCACAAGACGGAAGTACTAGTGGTTAGTAACCGTAAAGCAGTGCAGCAGACACAAATTACCGTCGGAGATCATGTCATAGTCTCGCAAAGGAGGCTGAAATACCTGGGAGTAATGTGTGACGACCGACTAAACTTCAATAACCACGTTGATTACGCTTGCAAGAAGGCAGCGAAGGCCACTAATGCACTTGCTAGGATAATGCCGAACAACTCAGGACCAAAGAGTAGTAGAAGACGCTTGCTGGCCAGTGTATCCATGTCGATACTTAGGTACGGTGGTCCAGCTGGGATTGCAGCATTAAAGACTAAACGGAATCGAGCGAAGTTAAACGGTACGTTCAGACTCATGGCAATGCGGGTCGCAAGTGCATACAGGACTATCTCGTTGGAGGCAGTATGCGTTATCGCCGGGATGATTCCCATCGACGTAATTCTAGAGGAGTAAAGCGAGTGCTATAGGCGGAAGGAAACCAGTGGCATAAGGAAACTGGTGCGAGTGGAGTCAATGGTCAAGTGGCAGTCACAGTGGGACACGGCCGTGAACGGTAGATGGACCCACAGACTAATACCGAATCTCTCGACGTGGGTAAAAAGAAAGCATGGAGAAGTCAACTTTTACCTGACGCAGTTTCTGTCTGGTCACGGCTGCTTTAGACAGTACCAATATCGATTCGGACATGCAAGGTCACCCCTCTGTCCGGAGTGTAGAAACGTGGATGAAACGCCAGAACATGTAGTGTTCGACTGTCCAAGATTCGAGGCAGCGCGGAGAGAGATGCCCACTCTTTACGCCGAGAATATCGTCACCGAAATGTGTCGAGAAGAGGACACAGGAGCTGCAACGTGAATGGAGAAACGAACAGCGATCCGGCATCGGCGAGATGGACACAGTGCAAGCAGCTGAGGAAGTCGATTCGCGTATCGGTGTCGGGAGATATTCCATCGTCGGGGAAATCTCTGACGGAGTAGAATAAATCCATCGCCGGGGATTATTCGAACAACTGCAAACGCGCGCCATAGGAAGAAATCCTGCGAGGGTGGCCGTGAAGGGACGGAAGTCAAGACGGTCGCCGTCCCTACATCGGTGCACGTCTCGACAGGTGAAAGGAAAAAGGAAAGTGGACGGTGAAGGAGCATGAGTAGCATCACGGATGACAGAACCCTGAGAGGGTGGCTGAGAAGGAGTGGACATTATGACGGTCGCCATCTCGGGATCGGCTCACCTGACAGGTGCACGGAGCAGTGTACAGACACAGCCTCCCCCCGAAGTAATACTTAACGGTAGTTCCAGGGGGGCTAAGGTCAGATGCCCGTGAGGTTTTTAGTGGGTTAGAGTCCCACACTGTGCCACATCATCATTAGTGTGCCTGGCATAGAGCGTTTCCTCACGCAAAAAAAAAAAAAAACACACACACACACACACACACACACACACACACACACACACACACACACACACACACACACACACACACACACACACACACACACACACACACACACACACACACACACACACACACACACACACACACACACACACACACACACACACACACACACACACACACACACACACACACACACACACACACACACACACACACACACACACACACACACACACACACACACACACACACACACACACACACACACACACACCTAAACCTTTTGACCATAGTGCACAACTGAATCGTTTTTAAAAAATGGTGCGCAAATATCGATCAACTGCGGTGAGCTGAAACAGGGCTATTAGGGTTGTGGACTATGATAGACACTCATGAGAGTTGTATAGGAGACGGTAGACTTTGCTGTGCTCTTTTCGATTGCTTATTGTTTTTGATGGTATGTAAGATGCCAGCGTACGTACTGCTCAAATTATCTACATCGCTACGATAATTAACAGTGTTGGGAGTGTTAGTAATTTGACACATCTCAAGTATTGGAAGAGCTGTGGTTCGATAACTGCGGTCAATTATTTTAGTTTTGCTTACATCGAAATTGTGTTGGTGTTGTATCATATGGTCAATTAAAGCTGTTCTGTCACCTAGTTTAGCTGATTCTGTATTCGTTTCTACTAGTCTAGCATGTTTACTTATATTAGATTTGTGTCCACTGAGACGGGTTTTCAGCTGATTTCTCGTCATTCCAATGTAGCACTTCTCGCAGTCGGCACACGGGATACTGTAAATGACTTGGGACTGCTGCAACGGTGGTATTGGATCTTTTACAGGTGGTAGCAGGTATTTTGTCGTTTTTATCGGTTTGCTGGCAAGTTTTACGTTGGGATAGCTGGCTTGGAAGGTTTTGTGTATTCCTATGCTGAGTTGAGGAATATACAGAATTGCGCGATACGTGTATTGTTTTTGGCTGGACGGTGCAGTGGTTAGCTGTGATGGGATATGCTGTTCGATTTCTGTACTGGCAGCTTCATCGGATTGGAGCCGTGGTGGTTCTGGCTGAGGAGAATCGATACGATTTTTAATACGGTTTAGCAGTCTGTTGATCAATGCTGTCGGATAATTATTCTGGCGTAGATGTCGAAAGATGACATGTTTTTGCTGATCAGATGATTTGTTGGTAGTGATCTTGATGACACGATTGAAAAAATTGGTTGCAACATTGATTTTCATGTGCATAGGGTGGAACGAGTGGTAGTTGAGTAGCCGGCCGGAGGCGATACTTTTGGAATACCATTGAGTAGTGATGCTTTGGTTTTCATTCCGGATAACTAGTGTATCCAAAAACGGGAGGCGGGTTTCGAGCTCGTTTTCTTTTGTGAACAGTATGTGGGGGTTGTAGTTGTTGAATGCCGCTAGAGTGTTGTCAACTTCATCCTCTGGTAATGCAAGTATGAGGTCGTCAACATACTTTTTGAGCACTGGAATATTGTATTGTAAGTTTCTAGTAATAGTATTTAGTAGGGTTTCTAATACGAATTCGGCTAGAATGGGAGATAAACAACTTCCCATTGCGTTTCCGAATGTTTAGAGGTAAATTTTTCTCACGAAATCGGAAGTGACTGGTGTCGATGCAAAACTCTATGATTTCCAGGAACAGAACGAGGTTGATATTGGTGTTGCTGCGTATAGTGTCCCAAATCATGATTATGTCGTGCATAACCAAATCCTAAGGAATGTTTGTGAACAACGATACTAAGTCGAAAGAAACCAATACGTAGTTGGTCGGAAGGGTTATCTTGTTTATGTACTGGACGAAATCGAAATTGTCGATGTTGTTGTATTTACTTTTCATGCTTTTGGAAAGGATGTTTGCAATAAACTTCGATAGGCTGAATGTTGGCGATGTTATAGTCGGTACTACGGGTCTAAGCGGAAGTTGTGGCTTGTGGGAACTGACTGGAAAGCCGAAAATCCGCAATACAATATATGTACTTCAGTCGATCTTAACAGCATTTATTATTATTTGAAAATTACTCTTGAGATCTATCAAATAAAACCGAGTTGTTGAAAATCGGACGTTTAATTCAAAAGTTATTCAAACTTAATCATTTAAGTACCTTATATTAAACCGTTCAAAACGTGTAAAGCCAAAATATCAAGGGTCGACTGTAATCGGTGTATGTATGTATGTATGTATGTATGTATGTATGTATGTATGTATGTATGTATGTATGTATGTATGTATGTATGTATGTATGTATGTATGTATGTATGTATGTATGTATGTATGTATGTATGTATGTATGTATGTATGTATGTATGTATGTATGTATGTATGTATGTATGTATGTATGTATGTATGTATGTATGTATGTATGTATGTATGTATGTATGTATGTATGTATGTATGTATGTATGTATGTATGTATGTATGTATGTATGTATGTATGTATGTATGTATGTATGTATGTATGTATGTATGTATGTATGTATGTATGTATGTATGTATGTATGTATGTATGTATGTATGTATGTATGTATGTATGTATGTATGTATGTATGTATGTATGTATGTATGTATGTATGTATGTATGTATGTATGTATGTATGTATGTATGTATGTATGTATGTATGTATGTATGCTTATGTGTCCTTGCATTTGCAATTTTGGAACTTGCTTGAAATATCAAGAAAAGTGAGAAATATTTCATTGCAGAAGCAAAGAAAAGCAGTTAATTTAAGCATATAGGAATACTGGTGCACAGGGTTGAAAATGTTAATGAGTTGATTTTCCCAAATAAATTTATACAAATTTCAAACTAATTTTGCGCATGTAGAACCGACTATCGAAAAAGGCAAGCTCGTTTCAACGTAAAAACTATGGGATCATGTTCATAAAAATACCTACAAAAGAAGCTCAAGTTTTGTGCAAAACTAATTATCTGACGAAGTGTCAGCCAGGCTTGTCCTGCACTAAGTGAACTTATTTTGCTTTTTTAACTGTAACACCTCAGCCAAGCAAAATTCGAAAATATTATATATGGGATATAAAGTAAATTATTATCCATAAGATTGCTGAACTAAGTATTGCTCTATCTTTAGTATTTACGGCGCACTCCCCGTTTACACTGGGATCGCACCTTGGTGCACCAGCCAGTGCAAACTGAAAGTGCGCCATAAATACTCAAGATAGAGTAATACTTAGTTCAGCAATCTTATGATAATTTACTCTATAAATGCCCCATATTTAATATTTTCGAATTTTGCTTGGTTGAGGTGTTACAGTTAAAAAAGCAAAATAAGTTCAGTGAGTGCCAGCTAAGGAAAAGCCCAATTTCTCTGTTTCGTTTTTTATATCTAATGCTTTACCCAGTTATGTTTTCATCTAAGATATATTACATAATTGAAGTCAAGCATTAAATCACTTATAGAAAAATGTTGAGGTCAATCTTTTCCTTTTTTCAAACGAGAAAAAGGAAATATTCGTGTAGTAATTATTTTTGTACTTATGCAGAATTCTTGTTTTTGATAGATAATAATGTTTGAGCGCATGGTCAGAAAGCTGTGGTGAAAATATCAAGATATTTGTACACAGTTTTTATATGAACATTTCACATTTTATATGAACACATTTTTCATATTGTCAATGCAAAACAAACTTCAAAACAAACTTGAGGTTCTGAAGCTCCAAAAGTTAAGGCCATCTACAAATCTTTTGTGTTTACATAAATGTTTAAATCGCTTAAATATAAAAAAGAAGGTGTTGATCAAGTAAATTAAATGACGTATATTTTACACCCTAGGAAAGAAAATATAATTATTGCACGCAGTACGTTCTTGTGAATTTTACTAAAATAAGGATTTTGAGGACTAAGGAACTGATGTTTAAGAATAGAGTCAACTTAATTATTGAGGTTCCTGAGAAAATAAAAAATAATTATTGTTGCAGTAGGAAGGCTAGGTCACACCGCTAGGTGGATTAATTCGGGTTTTTTGTTTATTAATTAAACGTCAACAGATTTTTCTATCCTACTGACTACTTAAAAACTTTTCAGCACGTTGCGACTGACGTCAAGGTCGAAGTAGGACACAAAACGGTTGAAGTTGCGTTGTAACTTGTAAGCCGATTACAGTACCGAAAGTACTGTAATTAGTTCGTCGGTGCGGTATATGCACGAAGGAATTGTGCCGTGTTAAGCGAGGCCGAGTTAAGATGTCGAGTCTTTCCAGAATCCACGGGTAGTCAATCTGGGAAGGTAGAACATCTGATACGAAGACGGCTCTGGTTACGTCCAGACGTGTTTGCAGGGTGTCCAAGTTGATTAATCTATACCGCTGTTGGTATCTATGTAGGGCAAAGCGGATGAACCTCCGTTGCACCGACTCTATTCGACTGATACCGTTCTGGTAATGAGGGCTCTATACGGGTGCGGAATACTCGAGGTCGGAGCGAACCAACGCACAGAAGAGTGATTTCAAACAGTAAATATAATTGAAGTCCCAAGTTTCTGCATGCCTTGTCGACAACGAACGAAACATGATGTTTGACAGTCAATTTAGAGTTGGTTTTGCATATTTAACTGTACCACGTCAGCCAGGAGTGCACCATAAATACAAAATACAGAGCAATACATAGTATTGTGTAGATAATAATTAGCTGTATAAACTGCTCATACATAAAAAACAAAGCCGTGGGCTTAAACCGTCATTAGACATTACCCTTCTTTATCGGCAGACTTCGCAGCCGGCTGTTAGAGTACAGAAAAATTACGGGGCCAGCAAGCACTGCCTAGCCGAGATTCGAACATACGACGACTGGCTTGTTAGACCAGTATCGTACCTCGAGGTTAACTGGGCGGTTCGGTCGGCTCATACATAACATTGTCGAATTTTGCTTGGTAGAGGTGGTACAGTTAAATAAGCAACATCGGTGCACTAAGAGCAGTGATTAAAAACAATAGTTTGAAAAATAGTTACTTTCTAAGTAATACTCAATCTTGTTATCGGACTAATATAAACCACTAGTAAGTGAATGCTTATTGCATCTGTCAAGTTTTGTTTATTCGTACCCTGTGTCAATGGTTATCAAACGCGGTATGAAGGAAAATATACAAAGAATTACCAGCATCTAATTGGTATGATGAACCAGAATAATTGCTTGATGTACTGTGGATAAGACGAACAAGTTAAGAAGAGCATTTAATATAATACAGAGAATTTATGATTTCTAAACCCTAAATATAGTTTAACAGTACAGTTGACCATTAACAGATTGAATGCTTAAAATATAGTGGTGAAGCGTGCAAGAAGTGTAGGGGACAGTCCACCCCCTGCCTCAGAGTGCTGCCAATCGAAAATTGTTTGGCAGTGGCATTGTAAACAAGCATACCTAAATCTATTTCATGTCTGGCCGCAGCTAACTGGGCGGAAGTCCACGTTTGTCGCTTAAACTTTCGTTTATATGCAAGAGAAATGACTAACAAGCAAATACAACAATTTTATTATAATACATTTACTGACTGTCTTACCCATACTACCAATTGTCCAATTAGAATACATTTTTTCATACCGTTCACAAATTTTCACGTGCAAATAAAATTACCTATGCTTTCAATGCAGACGTCGCTTGAAAAGCTATTAAATCGAAAGTACTTGATGTTATATGTAACATTTTCAAAATTAAAACACTCAAAAAAGTTTATTTTGGTGGCAAAAAATTACATCTGCACGCAGAATCACTTTCAATTTTTCTGCATATTCAAAATTTGAAAGTTCTAATTGGCGATGGGGACGTTCAGACATTATGAGTTATTATGAAGGTTGGATGCTCATCAAAACATTTACGAATTTTAATGCTTAACTGGTAAAATCGACTACCTGTCCGTCTTACCCATAATTCTCCTACATGTTTTTTGACACAGGGGAATCAGCATCAGATTGACAAAACGGTGGTGGTCCCTAACAAAGCGGGAGGACCGAATAAGCGAAACTGGCTTTGTTTCAAATAAACCAGAGAACGCTGATTCGCATCATACAGAAAATTTAAATGTGTAGCTATTTTCGTCAGAGAAAGGAATCAAGCAACCATGAAATATTAAAAAGTTATATATTGCTGAATGCATGAAACATTCTATGATCAAACATGCGCAATCGCTCATAAAAGTGCTATTTTACATTAAATCGTGTCGGTATATTCGGCGCACCTTATCGTTACATTCGAAGCAATAGGTGGAATGTGGAGACCGAAACGATTTAAGCTAAAATAGCACTTTTATGAGCGATTGTGCACTTTGGATGGTACCATTTTCTTTGCAATCAGCAATAATATAGTGGATACATACCAGCAGCACATACATTATCCTCACATATATTTTTCAAGCGACATGTTTTACCATCTCCTTCGTATCGATCTGGACAAGGACCACATTGTGCTCCTTCGGTTGTATCAAAGCATTGTACATCCCTGAAAAAAAAACGAATATAAATTGGTTTAGTACTTTATATCCTTTTGCTATACATTAAGTTAGAAGCATTGCGAGTAGCTTAAAATACAACCCATAGTAATTTTCATGCTATAATAACCTGATAAGTAAACTGTACAGTAAAAACTACATTTATGTTTTGCTTAATTAAGTGGTAACAGTATCATACAATCGTTTGTACCAGACGTATTTTATTTTTGCGCTCGCTATAGGTACTGTCACTATTCTATTTTCAAGGTTAACACTATTGCGTGACTGTCTTTCAACTGACTGTCGTGAATGTAAATCATCACTGATGTGTGACTTACTACTGCAATCTACATACCATCACACATACTTGGACAATAACCGACTCTGCTGTCCCGCAGTGGTCAACAGTGAGACAACGGGAATAACTTTGCCATAAAGCATTCAAGATCCATGGTATTTCCTTGGAAAGTGTAGTTTGTAACCTATATCATATAATGTTGTTTAAGAAAAATTTGTTGATTTTGCAATATATTTTTCAACAAAAGTCGTTTTTGGGAGGTCAAAGTAAATTTTCTTGCAATTATTTTCAGATGATTTCCAACAACAAACAGCATATTTAATCCAAATTAAATTTACTATATGGCATCACATATAGTCAAGACTAAAATATATAAGGCTTGCTACTCTGCAACCATCTATTTTTGTGACCTCGGTAAGTTCGATGAAATTGACAAACAGTTTTTTCCTCATTCATCTCCAAGTAATTGTTTCCACCGTTCCAAAACTTTTCTACTACAGTCAATCAAAAAAATATTCGGACAGCAGCGCATAAATTTTTCTTTTAGTAATTTTGCGCAGTATTTTTGCAAAGAATGGTAACACATATTTTTTAAAACAATGTTTAACTAAAGCATATTTAGATGCACAACAAAAATTCGGAGAAAAGCTTTCCGTTTTGAAGATAGAGTACATATAATTTGAATTGCCTAAAAATGCAGCCAAAAAAGTGTTCGGACAGTTACCTATTAGTTGAAATACATGTCCTTTCTCGCTCAACTACCACCTTGTAGGACCATTTACATTCTTGATGACTTGTTTTAATCTGTTTGGGATTAAATTAACCATTTTTAAAATATCCCTCTGTGAATTGCTGACCATTTTTTTGCAAGAGCTCGGTTTAAGTCATTTTGATAAGAAATCAAATGATTTCTTATTATAGAAATGAAATTATCTAAAAAGATGTTCAAAAGGGTTCAAATCTAGACTGAATGCTGATGTTTCGATAGCGCTAGGACAACTGTATGGTGCCTCCCGCTTACAATTATAGTTACAATTATCTATACCTATAAAGAAGGATTTCTGTCTGTCTGTCTGTATGTTCCTTATAGAATCGAAAACTACTGAACCAATCGGCATGAAAATATGCATGTAGAGGTTTTTTGGGGCCAGGAAAGGTTTTAGTGATGGTTAGAAACCCCTCCCCCCACTAAGAGGGGGGGCTCCCATACAAATGAAACACAAATTTCTGCATAACTCGACAACTAATCAAGCAAATCCAAAAAAATTTGGCATGTGGGTGTTTCCGATGACAAGAATTTATTCTATGGTAAATTGAGACCCCTCCCATCTTTATAATTATAACTCCTCTCCTCTTTAAAAGGGGGGGCTTCCATACAAATTTCCTCATAACTCGAGAACTAATCAAGCAAATGAAACCAAATTTGGCACGTGAAGGTTTTCGAGGGCAAGAATATTTTCTATAGTAAATTAGGACCCCTCCCCACTTTAAGAGGGGGGGCTCCTGTACCAAAGAAACACAATTTTCCTCATAACTCGAGAACTAATCAAGCAAATGGAACCAAATTTGACACGTGGGTGTTTTTGGAGACAAACATTTTTCTATGATGAACTGGGACCCCTCTTCACTTTAGGAGGGGGGCTCCTATACAAATGAAATACAAATTTCCTCATAACTCGAGAGCTAATCAAGCAAATGAAACCAAATTTGGCATGTGAAAGTTTTCGAGGGCAAGAACATTTTCTATGGTGAATTAGGACCCCTCAAAAACTTTAAGAGAGGGGCTCCTACACAAACGAAATACAAATTTCCTCATAACTCGAGAGCTAATCAAGCAAATGGAACAAAATTTGGCACGTGGGTGTTTTTGGAGACAAATTTTTTTTCTATGATGAATTGGGACCCCTCCCCACTTTAGGAAGGGGGGCTCCTATACAAATGAAATGCAAATTTCCTCTTAACTCTAGAATTAATCAAGCAAATGGAACAAAATTTGGCACGTGGGTGTTTTTATAGACAAAAATTTTTTCTATGATGAACTGGGACCCCTCCTCACTTTAGGAGGGGGGCTCCTGTACAAATGAAATACAAATTTCCTCATAACTCGAGAGCTAATCAAGCAAATGAAACCAAATTTGGCATGTGAAAGTTTTCGAGGGCAAGAATATTTTCTATGGTGAATTAGGACCCCTCCCAACTTTAAGAGAGGGGCTCCTATACAAACGAAATACAAATTTCCTCATAACTCGAGAACTAATCAAGCAAATGGAACCAAATTTGGCACGTTGGAGTTTTTGGAGACAAAATTTTTTTCTATGATGAATTGGGACCCCTACCCACTTTAGGAGAGGGGGCTCCTATACAAATAAAATACCAATTTCCTCATAATTCGTGAACTAATCAAGCAAATGGAACCATATTTGGCATGTGGGTGTTTTTGGATGCAACCATTTTTTCTATGATGAATTAGGACTCCTTACCTTTTTAAGAGGGGGGGCTCTCATACAAACGAAATACAAATTTCCTCATAACTCTAGAACTAATCAAGCAAATGGAACCAAATTTATCATGTGGGTGTTTTTGTAGGCAAGAATATTTTCTATGGTTTATTTTCTATGGATTTCCCCACTTTAAGAGGGGGTGGGCTCCTATACAAATGAAAAACAAATTTCCTCATAACTCGAGAACTAATCAACCAAATGGAATCAAATTTGACATGTAAATGGTTTTGGACGCAAGATTTTTTTCTATGGTGAATTGAGACCCCTCACTTCTTTAGAAAGCGAGTTATGGCCCATCTCCCCTTTAAGAGGGTGGGCTTCCATACAAATGAAATTCAAATTTCCTTATAACTTGAGAACTAATCAAGCAAATGGAACCAAATTTGGCATGTGGGAGATTTTGGAGTCTTGAATTCATTTTACGATAGTTAGAGACCTCTCGCCCCTGTGGTAGGGGGATATGGACTCTCATACAAATAAAACAGAAATTTTTGCGAAACTCAAAAACTAATCGAACTCGAGAAATTCGAGACTCTTCCATAAAACATTAGTCAATACAAGACCACAAAAACTATCTATAGTAACACTAGATCATTCAGGACGAGACGGTCGCGAGTGTTGCCGGTGACCCGCCGTCGGAAGCGCCGCCCACTGGGGGGCTTGCAAAATTTGAGATTGTGACAAAGATCATCCGAGATTCATGATTTATGTACAACACAGGTTAATTTGTGGCAATACGAAGTTTGTCGGGTCAGCTAGTAGTATATATATATAATATAGTTCGGCGGATATAAAAATCGGGAGCCAAATAAACGTCAAAAGCGGAGCCAAACGTTTTCCAAATTCGAATTGTGGGACTAATGTTAATAAACACACTTTATTTTCCTAGAACTAGTCATTTCCAACACCAGTTATTTCCAGTAATTGTCTAGTTAGTTTCGAGGTAGGATACTGGTGTAACAAACCAGTCGTCGTACATTCGAATCTTGGGTGGTTGTTCCTAGAGTCGGTAGGATCTTTGAGCTGGCCCCGCAATTGTCTTAAACTTTAATAACTGAATGTGAGATGTAGAGGACGAGACACGGTAAGCTGGTGTTCGAAGAGATTGGAGAATGGTAGCCCAGGACCGACAGTACTGGAGGATCATAATTCGTTCGGCGCAGGATCTGTGACGGACCGTCGCCGATAAAGTAAGCTAAAGTATTCGTTCGATAAAGTAAGCTAAAGAAACATATACGGTGACTTGCTCTTTCTCTTGCTGAGATGTTAGGGACCTAAATATGGCACCCATCGCATCCCTCTGCATCTACCCTGGTGAGCCTGCACTCCTAAAAGCGTCTACCTGTAATTAGATCGGATCTAGCTAAAACTTGTTTAAAACAACTCAAAATGTATAAGGTACACCGGGGCAAGTGGGACCTAAATACCTATGATTATTTCAAAATTTTTTCAGCACAGAAACTCTTTAGTGGTATCACTTCGAAGGATTAATTACGAAAAAGGCCTATCAATTTACATGAAATGAATCTGGAGGAGAATTTTCAAAATTATGGCGATAGGTCCCGCTTGCCCCATTTACCGGGGCAAGTGGGACTTATATTCAAATTTGATTAAAAAGCATTAAATAATGGTGAATTGTGTAAGTTAATATACAGCAATGTTAAAGCATTGCAAGAAGCAATCAAAAACAATATTTGTACGAAGGGTTCATTCAAAAATAGCGTAACAAACTCAGATCACAACGGGCGACTTTATAATTTATATAAAACACAGATCGTGAGCAATTACGCTGTAAAGCATTATTGTATTGAAATTTAGTTGAATATGTCGTTGTATCCAATTTTTGCGAGACGTAATTTAGGATTAGGATTGGTTGGTAAACGGCTAGATAATGCGGAATATAGACCCCATAGTGGTCGTTAGCCTCTTATCCAGCAACTCCGATCCCGACCTCCTCGTGGTACCAGCCGGAATACGAGCAACCTTAGCGGAGATCGGGTAACCAACCCCGGTGGAAACTAAGGTCGTATACTAACCGGGAAGGAGGTATAGTGCGTCTCGGCACTATGAGATGGCAGCCCCATCGCGAGACTCGGTAGTGTTGCCCCAGTACGGCTACACACCTAAACTAAACTTAACTAACAACATTCAAGCATATTCGGAGCGGAATATTCGGCATCGACCTAGGCGACGAAATAAGGACGACGAATGGAGACTCGGGACTTGGAACTGCAGATCGCTAAATTTCGCAGGTTGCGAGCGGGTGCTGATTGAACAGCTGGAACCCCGCAAACTCGGCATCGTAGCTCTGCAGGAAATCTGTCGCAAAGGAGAGAAGGTATGGAAGATACGTGGCGGAAAGGCCCAGTTTTACCAGAGCGGTGGCGCTACCAACGAACTGGGAACGGGCTTTGTAGTGCTGGGCGGAATGCAGGATCGCGTGATAGATTGGAAGGCGATCAACGAGAGAATGTGTGTATTGAGGATAAAGGGCCGTTTCTTCAATTATAGCATCATAAATGTGCACTGCCCGCACGAAGGTAGACCCGACGACGAGAAAGAAGCGTTCTACGCGAGGCTGGAGGCAACGTACGACAGCTGCTCGTCACGGGACATCAAGATCGTCATCGGGGATATGAACGCCCAGGTCGGTAGGGAAGAAATGTATAGACCGGTGGTAGGACCCCATAGCCTGCGCACCGACACAAACGATAACGGCTAACGATGTATAAACTTCGCAGCTTCCCGAGGCCTGGTGATCCGAAGTACCTTTTTCCCGCGCAAGGATATCCACAAAGCCACCTGGAGATCACCTGACCAACGTACAATGAACCAAATTGACCACGTTCTCATAGAGGGCCGGTTCTTCTCTAACATCACGAACGTACGCTCCCGTCGGGGTGCGGATATTGATTCTGACCATTACCTAGTAGCAGTACATGTGCGCTCAAAGCTGTCCACCGTATACCGGACACGTCAAAGCCGCCCTCCTCGGCTGAACATCAGGCAGCTAGATAACCCACAAGCTGCCGAGAACTACGCGCGAGTACTGAATGAGGCACTGCCTTCTTCCGAGGAGTTAGGTGCTTCAAACCTCGAAGACGGTTGGGGCAGAATACGCTCGGCCATCGGAGAGGCCGCTACCGCGGCACTAGGTATTGAGCCTCGGAGTACACAAAATGATTGGTTTGATGGGGAATGCCAACAAGCGGTGGAGGAGAAAAAAAATGCTTGGAAAAATTATCTAAGTATTGCCACTAGAGAGAACCTGGCCAAGTACCGACGAGCTAGGAACCAGTTGACCACGATCCTGAGGAGAAAAAAGCGCCAAAAGGAGGACAGAGATCGTGACGAATTAGAGCAACTATTCCGAGCTAATGACACGCGCAAGTTTTATGAGAAGGTGAACCAAACTCGGAAGGGCTACACACCGAAACCTGGCATGTGTAGGGACGAGGGAGGGAATCTAATTACAAACGAGCGCGAGGTGGTCGACAGGTGGAAGCAGTTCTTCGATGAACACCTCAATGGCGAAGTCGCAGAAGGAGGCGGAACGGAAATTAACCTAGGAGCGCCCATGGAAGATAGTGATGTCCTAGCACCTGATCTCCAAGAATTCAAACGAGAAATCAGGCTGCTGAAGACCAATAAAGCCGCTGGGAAGGACCGCCTACCGGCAGAGCTTTATAAACATGGCGGGGAAACGCTAGCAAAGGCTCTACACTGGGTTATTTCGAGGATTTGGGAGGAGCCGGAGGAATGGATGGAAGGAGTGGTTTGTCCCATCTACAAAAAGGGTGATCGGCTAGACTGCTGCAACTATCGTGGTATTACGCTGGTAAACGCCGCCTACAATGTACTCTCCCAGATCCTGTTACGCCGGCTGTCACCGATAGCACAAGGTTTCGTAGGGAATTATCAGGCGGGTTCGGCTGTTGAGATTTCGGCAAAATTTTGCCGAACTCGGTGCTATTTTTAAGTGTGTAACCAATAATTGAATTATTCTCTGTGACAAATAACACACTTAAGTTCTTACTGCCGATTTTTTGGTTGAAAAACTACTCAAAATCTGAGTTTGTACACATTAAGGGATTTTTAAGTAGCTTTAACCAAGTTTTAGCTAAATGCAACCAATTTCTTTACTGACGATACAATGTTTTGAATAATCTAAGGTTAATCACAGAATAATCTATGCATGTGGCCCCACTGACATATCCACTGAGATTAGGGGAAATGTGTATGATGTGCCCTCCCCCCTAAGAATAAATGCATATATCTCTGTTATGCTTCCCCAAATTATCGTCACAACTACGCGTATATGTTGGTATTTGGACTGAAAACCAATTGCAATTGTTTATTTCATTTAGTATTGTGGAACAAATATGCTAGGAGTTATTTAATAAAAGCACCTAAATGTTGTGTTTTTCGTCTGCGCGGGGTAAAATGCCCCACTTGCAGTATAGTATCCCAATGCAGCAATTTGAGTAATTCTACCAGTGACAGACCAACTTTATTTTGTAAAAAATAATATAATTTCCGTTGATTTCAAAATATCGTATTTTTAAATAAAATAAACCTACTTTCAGCTTTCTGGTGCACTTTTTCTTTCCTGTATGGGGCACATTATACTGCAGTTGTGGCATTTAGCACCGCATAGTTGAATTACCTGGAATTTAGACGTTAGTAATAAATTATTCCCACCACGGTTACTCTACAATGCTAATTGAATTAAATAATGACAATTGACTTCAACTTAGATCTGTTTACCTATGTTTATAGCTACATTTGCAAAGGAGCAAATTGCACCACCGCAGGTGAGGCATGTTGGTCTGCTTTTACTCATTTGAAAAAATATTAAATGCTAAAGCAAATCAAGCGTTTCATACCGTCTTTTTTTAGCAGCGATGTCCTTTTGAAGCTCTCTTCACGCAATCGAATCGCAACAACCGGTTATTTACAGATTTTGGCAATAGCTAATGAAAACGACGCAAAAAGTTACATCGGAAGCTGCTCAAAAATCAGAGGTGTTGTGTACAAGACACGACCGCGTATACAGGTGACGCAGGACTACGTAAGCCTCTTTGCAGTGATAGTAGCATGTATCCATGCTTGTAATCATTCGATTCTTCATGTATAGATGTTATATGCAACATATATACATGCTACATGCGTTGTATGTAACATTTCTCAAAGTAGTAACATTGCATACGTTCAATTCTCAAGAGATTTCAGAGTTATTTCTATGAGCATTTGGAAACAATTTTACAAAATCAAGAACACAAACTATTGCTTTCCTGCTACCTTAGAGAAATTAAAGATTGTTTTTATTACCTATGGTTCCCCACGTTGAAGGGATTTTACCAATTCAATCCTATTTTATCAACAGCACATTTTTTCACTATACTTCTAATGAAACGGCAAGCATGCGTATTCATACAGAGTCATATTAAAATTTAAAACCGAACACTACAGCTGTAACACATTTTTCCGACACAGTTATTAAATTCGCCTAGGTTTAATCGTTTCGCAGTAAAGAATTTGCGAAGCGTTGGGACAACGAACTTGTGTCATTTTTTCTGACACACTTCCCTAACACAGACATCAAATTGGACTAGGTTTATTTGCATTCGTAAGAAATCTATTGGCACGAGGGGGCTTTGTCACTCTTTCTGGCGTACTCCCCAAGCAAGGACATCAAAATGGTCTAGGTTTAATCGCGGTGTTAAGAAATCTAGTTAAAATGAGGAAACTTTGTCACTTGTTTTGGCTTACTTCCCAAGCGCAGATATTGGTAAAGGTTTAGTTCATCGTAAAGAATCTTCCAACCAATCTCGAAGCAAAAATTTTGGTAAAACATAGGTTCATTATTTTCAATTTTTCAATAGTTCAACATCAAGAATCCATACTTTTCTTCATTTGGGCCAATTCTTAGAAGATTTTCTAATCGATTGGTGTAAGAATATTGAAAATCGTTCGGGAAACCACTAAGCTATTAGCATTCAAAACCTGATCACTTTTCGAAAAAGAATTTTTGGAATGACACCCTATTCCAGCTACCTTCCTGAAAGACGTAGTCTTACGTCAAAACAAATTTATTTTTGTTTTGTTTTTACAGTATGTGACAACTGTCATACTTGCATAGTAGGCTGGTTCCATAAAATACTATGGTTTCTGGGTAGTGCAATACTTTATGCTGAGTGTTTATTGATTTACCGCCATCCGGGGTGACATTGGGCCACGGGGGTGACATTGTGCCAAAAACCAACAGTGTTTGTTTATAAAAATAGATTAGATCTATGCAAACTAATGACTCAAATTCAAGTTGATTTGAAACATAACATATTTATTCATAATGTAAAATGAAACACTAATAATATTAGCGAATAGTTTGGCTTAAAAAGGGTTTCAAACTTTAGGGTTAAAAATACCGGGAAAAAACGTTGACATTAAATGTCCCAGATAAATAAACCCAAACAAGAAATCGCATCAGCTTGCTATTCTGAAGTAGATAAAGTAAATATTTACAATATATTTAAAGGGTATTTTGCGTTGGACGGCTTTTGATTACGAAAATATATTTTTCTCTAAATTTGGCACTTTCCGAGCTCCACGAGGTAAGATTGTGCGGAACTATAACGATCGGTTCGGAGTGTGAAATTCACATACATAACAAAAGTGCGTCAGTGCATTGCATTGTTTAATATGAAACACAATATTTTGACAATTTAGATTGTATTATCTTTTAAAGAGCAAACAGTATCGTAAGTCTGCCAAATAATTAAATTTTACTTTTACTTTTCCTCTAAAAATTTTAGATCCTTTGAATAAACTCTTTAATATGAGACAAATATGCTTTACCTTACATATGAAGTCGGTTTTAAAAGTTAGGCTGATTGGGTGTCCTTCGGCCGTAGTATCTCGAACGAAGTAAAAAATAACTGTGCTGAATGATCAAATAGATAAGTTTTCTGAAATTTGACGCCCCTTTATTTCCCCTTTCACAGGCCTGGAGACGCTACTATATATTTGGTAGCTGTCTATAAACCACGTACTTATTATTGGTTATTGTAGACCCCCCGAGTAGTTTTCGTGCATACATTTCATTATAATTTGTAAGGTGCGTTGTTTTTGGTCGTCTCTCAAATTCTAATAGCTCATGTGGTTCATGGTCGGCCCCATGCGTACTAGTTCATATTGTTCTACATGTGTATTATTCATAGATTAGCTACTGTTTATTTATTAGGTATATAGCTTAACTTTATGGTTTTGGCACAATGTCACCCCCTAGAAGAGGTGAGATTGTGTCAAAGTCCATGTAATTTTAATATTATCAATGTTCATTGTAACTAAACCATCTTTCTGGCAGTTGTTAACTAAACATTTAAATATATATTGATAAGCTTTGAATCAACGTAATCGCTAAATTGTGTGTATAACAAGCTAAAAAAACAAAAGCCTATAACCTATTTTTGGCCCTTTTTTCAAAATTTGGTTGCTGCAGTTACTGTAGCAACACAGAACAGAAGTACAAGTCCAAACGATTCGGCGATCAAAACTGGAGACAGAGTCTTTTTTGTTTTTATTTTTCTTTGGGAAGGTTTTCGTATAGAAGCGAATAACAGCAATATAAGCAGAACGCTCACTGTCAATCGCATAGCAGCTTTCATATGCTTTCGTGTGCATTCGTATGCGTTCGTGTGTTTTCGTGGAAAAAAGTGACTCGCTACCGCCAGGTTCGCTAGTATCTGTAGAAAGTAGCATGTACGTGTTTGAATTTCTACTTTCACCTCTGTTCTGTGGTAGCAACGCAGTTGGTTGTAATGTTTTGGTGCATTATCAATGTCTATTCTGTCTGCTACACGAGCGCCACGTAGTGACAGCGTTACCACTCACTTTCAATATGGCGGTTAAAGGTTTTACACATACCGCGAGATGAAAGGGACGTAAACGATTAAAAAGTTTGAAAAAATCAGTATATTTCAGATTTCGAATCCCCAGTCTCTTTCGATCTATTGTATTGATCCGATTTGTATTGATCCGACCACGGGAAGTGGCCGAAAAACAATCATACACATAAGCATTCCAGTGTAGCGTAGAACAACCTCGATTTTCTGTACCTTTTTCTCAGTAACTACATAACGTATTAGAACAAACTTTTTTTGTTTTGTTGGTAGAAGCTTGGTAAAGACTTGTATGACTTTTAAGCTTTGGAAATGAAACATAGCTTAAGAAAATAGAATAGGAAGAAAAAAAGACTGAAAATGTCTTTTTTTCTGTTTTCTCTGGTCGTGTTTTGTATACTAAACTCAAAAGTTATAAAAGCCTTCTCCATACTTTCGTCAACAAAACGAAACAAAAGTTTGTTCTATTATGTTGGTTAATATCCGAGGAAAAGGTACATGAAGTTTGAAAATCGTGTTTTATTCTGACGAGGTTGTTTCACGCCTCACTAGATTGCTTGTGTGTATGATCGTTTTTCGGCAACTTCCCGTGGTTAGCAATACAATGGGCTGTTCAAAAATATTTGCATGATTTCCATTGTCTCCTTTCTTCTTTTATTAAAATGTAGAGTGCAAAGTGTTACAAAAAAATTGATTAGGCCGCAATGCTATGGAATGCATCGTTACATAATGTGCCAAACGACTCTGCTTTGCTTTTCACACCGATTTTTTACGAAAGCTTCGATTAAATGGGGACTTCGCTCTTTTGAACCAGTGACAGATCCGGATGGTATTCTACTCGGTTTCTTACAGAAAATGAATAGCGTTATAATGTCCGAGCTTATCAACATTTTAGAGCAAGTTTCACTTTGAAACATATCCCGGTTGGGGAAAAGTAGGCAGATACATATCGGCATACCTAAGGCATATAATAAAGAAAAAACCGTGCAAAAGGCTTTCAGACGAAGAAGTTTGACGCTCTCTAGTTAATAGAAAAAATCAAGGATAACTATTCCCGCAATAAGTATTAAAGAACTCTCCGTTGCATGGAAATATTAACACGGGAAATCTACGGAAATCGCAGTGCACTGCGTTGTGATGTCAAGATCAAGATACTGCATTTTGAGTTTTTCTTGATATTGAAGGCGCTCTAGATAGCATTTCCTTCGCTTAAATTTTAACGGGTTTCTTTCAAAACGGAATCGACTACAAAGAGCTAGATTCAAGCAATGCTTCCAAGCAGAGAAATCATTGCAACATTGGAAGATACATCGGTTATTACTTCGACGATGAAAGGATGTCCACAAGGAGCTTTCTCGCCCTGCTGTGGTCACTGGTGGCCGTCGCATTCTTTCACAAGCTGTCGCAGCTTGGTTGGGAGAATATTGCTTACGCCTAGGACGTAGTACTTATCATCATAGAAAAGATTGACGCACTGTAGCTAGGAACTATGAACACCAGCATGTCATGATGTTTACAAGATCAGCTTAACATAAACGATAAACCCCACAAAAACAATAGTTATATCATTCACTAGGTGAAGAAAACATACTGTTACTACTCCTGTACTGGTTGGTGGCATGCTGAGCTTCAGTAATGACATCAAACACCTCGGAATAGTTCTGGATAAAAGACTGAATTTAGCTTCCCACCTAGCTTATGCTGTTAAGAAAGCATCTCGTTAGGGTTGTCGACTAAATAGTTAAATTCCTAACTAAACACAGTCCCACTCCTTATCATTTAAATAATATCGGATGATAAAAATGCTTTGTAACTCCGAACATGAAAGTTCAGCGCATCTGCTGTGCGATTGCGAGGCTCTTGCTTTATCTAGGCCGAACTTTTTCGGAAGTTTCCTTCTTACTCCATACTAAGCATAGAGCCCAAAACACAAAAGGTTATTGATTTTATTAACCATGAGTACAAAATTGGAGCACAGGATTACAACTGTCTAGCTCAACTTTACCAATGAGTATGAGCAGTCCGTAAACTGTGTACAGCCTACCCCAAAACTGCCCATGGATGCATAGTCGACGTAACGACCAGCACCATGATTGTTGAGAAAACGCATTTTTATCTTGAAAAACGTTTAAAACCATATAATCTTTCCTATAAACTTTTTTAATCGAATAATCTGTCAATTTAGTAGAGTTTATTAATCAAAACAGGACTGATGGGGTTTTATGATTCATTCCTCATTTATTGTGTTTAAAAAATGCGAACGCCAGTTTATGTGAATAAACAGACTATAACTTGGCGTAAAGCCACAAAAACAAATAGGTTGCTATGCTGATTGATTATGCAGGGAATCACGTCAACCATTAGCATTACGTGAAACCAATAGCAGAGTAACTCAATTTTCCTAAATTTCTCGAATATTCTCGAACAAACATATATTGTTTGAGTATTGGGCATATGAACAACATAGTTAAGAGTACGTAAGACCGAAAAAGTACATTCTGGTCATTTTGGTTTTTACGTCAACTATGCATCCATGGGCAGAAAAGACGACATTAAGTCTTTCAACCCAATGCCCTTCTGATTCAGTAATTCTTTTTTTTTTCAATTTTAGTATATGTCCAGCCGAAGCTAGGACAGGAGTACAGGGATACCTCGATATAAGACAATTTATAATTTCAAAAAGTTGTCTTATATCGAAATTGTCTTATATCGAAACATGATTTTTTCAAACAAAATTTGCATTAGCGGTCGGCAGTTTTGCTCTGTGTTATGTGTTTACGGTTTTTGAACTATTTATTATTGTTTGAACTATTAGTTTTGTACTATTTTTGGGGTTATTTAGAAATAATGAACAACTTCATGGCACCGATTTCAGAATGGAAAATCAGCTCTGGTATCGTTACCAGCTATGTCAAAGGGATTTGTTTCGATATAAGACAAAATTGTCTTATATCGAATTGTCTTATATCGAGGTTGTTTTTTAACGAGGCTGTCTTATATCGAGGTATCCCTGTAATTCATTTGGTATAGTACAAAAATGTAATATAACTTATTAATAGCATATTGAGGTATCATATCTCGTTGAGATATTCATAAGTTATTCTCCAAAAAAATGCGATAACTAATGAATATCAAATTTAGATATGATAGCTGAATTTGATATTCATTAGGTATGGATGAGGTATTGGCTCCTGTTCGGAGTGTGTTTCCACTTAACATTGACGTAGCTCACACCAGGATTTGACGCGAATATCTGATCATTTCAAAGTGTTTCTCATTAAACCATGATTCATGTACTTTTCCTTTGAAACCTTAGTGATTAGCACCAAGAGAAAATCTATGTAGTTTTCGTTTGGATCGAACGTTTGTATTTTTTTCGGTGTGTTGGCCAGTGCTTTTAATATTCATCAGCATAAAGTTCAAACTTCTGGATTATTATTGTTTGAGTTAGTCACCGTTCACTTTATAATCTGAGCTTCTTGATATTTTCATTGAAATTTAGACCAATACTGTGTTTTCAGCGAACATTTCGAACTACTATTCTACGATAATTGACTACGTCTAAAACATATAACATTTATTGGATAATCTATACAGTAGACATTGAACAATTTTCTTCGGCTGTTACCCACTTACATTAACTCGTATATTCTCTACCTCGTCATCTATCTAACTAAGCTAAGCTATCGTTTTTTCTTCTTGTCGTCCAATTGTCGTAATTTGAACATTAGTCCGTTTTATGTGTCATTACAATTTCCGCTTTCTCGTTGTAAATTTACTGTTCTCTCGTTTCCTCTAACTTTTATGTGAAACATTGCGGCTACTAATCTCGTGTCTTTGTTGTTTATTTTTTCTAAAATCCGCGTTTTGCTAAACCTTCTTGTATTGTATGTAAAGCTAAACCTGTTCTTGCTTCAGATTTTTTAGAGTCATTTTTATGTTCTGCTATTCGAGTTTCCAATTTTCTTCCTGTTTGCCCTATATAAAAGTTGTAAATTTCACCGAAAATATCAAGAAACTCAGATTATTCTGGATTATCAGTCTACCTTACGTTGAAAATCTGCTTGCTTTGATCAAACGTACATAATAACTAAAGGCAGCAAGCATGAACTCCATGCACGAGAATATAGAATATCAGCATCCTGTGATATTGTAACAAATTGATATTCACGTTTGAACAGTGAAAATCAATAAAAAAAATCTATGTTGTGATTTAGCATCTATTGCGTTCAGCTGTTGGACATAAGATTTTTCTTTTCATTGACTGCATTTAAAATTGTTTTTTAACCTGAAGTGAATATCACCTTGTGGATTTGAAAATCACTTGCTCCTGTTCTAATTTCACGATATATTGAACTTATATACTATGATGAAAATCACTGTGCAGTTGTACATACGAAACTCAAAGGCATATAAAACAATGTATGCTGAGAAGAAAGATTTTCTGTTTTGTTTGAAATTCGGTGATAATTTAAGGCTCTGGTGTTGGCTGATGATAAAAATATAATTAATAAATCGAAAAACAAGTCAAAATTATGATGTTGATAAAAACAATTCATTAGACAATACAATAGAAAAATATAGTATTGAATCATGCAAAACAAACACGAAAAATACGTACCGGCCGCTTAAGAAGACTTTAGTGCAAGGAGAATTAAAACAGTGCAAATTGATATTTCAATACGGCAATATTTTAATTTACTTATGTAAAAGATATACTTAATTCAAAAATAGTTAAGACCTAAATCTACGTATTGGAAACAAATAACAATACAAAACCGCAGTCTTATCACGGATAGGCAAGTAAAACACATTGCTTACATGTTTAGTAAATATAATTTATGAGCTCATTAGTATTCTTTTGCACTGAACTTTTTTCACACAATATATCATTCTCTTAAACGCACGCATGAGGTTTCACTTATGTTAATGTGTATACCGAAAAATTCTTTTGCATATCGATGCAATCTGTATAAACGTAACCTGAAGTTTTCTTCAAGGAATCTATGACAGTTTCATTAGAATTTGCATGTTGTGTGGTATACCGTGTCTTGGTGCCGGACGTAAATTTCAAACCCAACATTATCCTAAACGTAATTGAGAATCGAATTCGGCGCTAATAAGTAATACTGTTAGTCACAGAGCAATAAGGCCCAATGAATCTCCTTAATAAGAATATTGTGAAATATTTCTGAATAATTTGCTAGTTACTTTAGATAGATCTAATCATAATCATTATCAATATCAATATCGTCTACTGTGTAGAAATTTTGAATAAAGTCTTTTAATGGAAATATGTGAAATACACGGTAATGCCAAATTCACGTGTAGATCAAAATGAACGACAAACCAATACATTGTAAATAAGTTACAGATGATATGTGTAAATGTTAAAATAAAAATTTTAAAATCGGCGGTATAACAAAATCTTTTTCTGACAACCGAAGAATATTTACGAGAAGCATGGTCTCTCCGCACAGGTTACTCCTGGTTTGCAATTTACGCCATCTCCAACGTATCCTCGTGGACAATGTCCACATCTAATGCCGGCTTGCGTGTCATAACAGTGCACTCCTGTAAGATCGGAATAATTTATTATTAGTTCTATTAACAAAATTATTTAAAGGCATACCAGGAAAGCAAGGATTACTGTTCTGGCAACTCTCCCGTAGAGATTCAGGTGCCTTTTGGCACCCAGCACAGTTCTCAATTAGGTGTCTTAAATGTCCAATTTCCTCGCGCTGACGTCTAACTTCTTCACGTAGTTCTTTTACCAACATTATTAATTCATTTAAAGATTTTGATAAATTTTCTGAAAAAAAAAGTTTTTGATTCCACTTACCTTTTAATGAGTTTTAAAAATTACCATCGCAATCTCCATGTAGAATCGGGATATCGCCTCTGGTATTAGGGTTTCTTAATTCAACGCGTTCTTCACGATATCTCTCACTTCCTCGATGCCAATTTCGAACATCGCGTTTTTTGTTTCGTTCGTATGGAATGCCACCTTCAGCTGACCAGAAAGACGAGATATGATGTAAAGACATGAATAAATAACGACAATATCATTTTTAAAATGGTAAATTATGAGTAGGATTTGTATTCACCGTGGAACCTAACATTGCACTATCATAGTTATGCAAATAAATTTGCAACAATGTAATATGTTGATAAATTGCTTGTTTGCGTAACGCTTTGGTTTATCAGTTTATTTTGAAATATCTTAATTAAGACAAGCAAAACTAAACCATCGTTGGAAATCACAAATACGTGGTACCCAAATGTATAGCTGAAAGACTAACGCACTTGTGGCTAGTAGTTTATTTAGCGGTACATTAAGGGGAAATGAGCAGTCATTAACTTTTTGAATTTCGGAATCAGTTTTTGGGCTCAAAACCAATGCTTTGTTTTTTGAAATGTATTCACTGCTCTCTACATGCCAATCTGAACACAAAGAATATAGGTATTTTCATGGACAGAATCTTTATTTGAAACAAAAAACTGCTTTTAAAACTCACAAAATCAATGACAATTCATTTCTCTTTAACGGGAAATAGCAGTCATTAACTTTTCGTCGGAAAGCTCAATTTCGGGAGCAGTTTTTTGACATAAAACAGGGGTTCTGTATTTAAAAATGTATTCACTGCATTCTTCTTGCCAATCTGAACACAGCAAGTATATTTTAATCAACACAATTTTTGTTTCAAACAAAAAAACTGCTTTTGAAATGTACAAAATCAATGACGACTCACTTGACCTTAAGAAGAAACCGAAAGTGACTAACGCTTTTGTACTGTGCTGTAGCTTTCAGCTTCAATCAGGGATGGTTCGATCACTTTGTCTCAATTATGATTCATTTGACAGTACCGTCTCAACCGATTAAAATTGATAAAGTTGCATATGCGACATTTGTAGAACTAGCTACTATCTAAAATTTTGCTTAATAAAGTTTTGCTGCATCTTTTGTAGTTACGGCGCTACAATGCTAGTAGCTCATTAGTAGCTAAGTGATCGATCACTTCACATTTGTTAAAAACCGAAACGATGTTTGAATATTGCATTAGTATTGGTAAAACATGTCAAACAGCTTTTAAATTACCGCGGTAGCAAACTGCCGATTAGGAATACAGCACTCGTGCGCTAATTGCACGTCCTCTAATCGCACTGTTTATAATTGTGCATTTGTTATATTTCCCGAACTAACTCGAAAAATTTTTTAGCACCACTTCCGAAGTTAATGATTGAGTTTTAGGTAAAATTAGTCGTTATCGATTTTGCCAATTACTAAAGCAGTTTTTTTGTTGCAAAGAAAAATTATGTTCATGAAAATATATTCGGTGTGTTCAAATTGGCAAGAAGAATACAGTGAATACATTTTTATAACATTTTTAGAACACCCGCTTTTGGGCCCAAAAACTGCTTCCAACATTGAGCTTTCCGACGAAAAGTTAATGACTGCTAATTTCCCGTTAACAGTAAGAATTGTGGAAACAGTAAGAACAGTAAGAAAAATGAGCGTGAAAAAACGTTTGTTTAAGTGTGGAAATAATCCACAAAAGCTCTTACGCTTGTGGAAACTATATTGTTACATCTCCGGTTAATTTCACTGCTTCATTACAAACTGCGTATCGTATGTGCTTTAAAGTTGATCCTGAGAATCTTGATAAAACATGCACGAGTCATTTGCATGCAAGCTTTGCGCGAGAAACTTGCATGCAAGATGCAAACGAAAAAGGCGTATGCAAGGAAACTGAGGAAATTTCCAGGCGGAAACTCAAAAAAAATATCTGGAAAATTAGAAATTAATAAAAACATCACCTTTAATAATTTGTTCTTGACAATCACTACAATCGGAGTTGCAGGGTAATTCACATAGGCATAAGACTAGGGGGAAACTCTCGATTTTCCCAGAACTGCCGGGTTCAGCGAAAATTCTGAGCACGAGCGAATGTTTACCTACTAATGGGCCAACTTTCAGGGAAATTTCATGTTTGGATATATTGGATACATAATTGGAAAATTTGCTCTGATTTTAACGTTGTCGCCATGTTGGTGCGTGTGTGTGAAAGATAAAGAGAATAAAGAGAAAGAGAGAGAGAGAGAGAGAGAGAGAGAGAGGTGTACTTGTTGCATGAGGACAAGTAAGAGGATGTATGCATGAGCATGATATTCCCGTAAGCCCTACAATTTTTGGTATGTCCAGTAACTTTACATCACAAACAATATTTCTAAAGTCATTTATTTAAAAAGTTAGACTTCAATATGAAAGAAGTAATGAGGTTTTTGGGCCAGCGCCCGGGTCAATCTGCCCCACTGTGAGGCAGGGACAACAATTTAAAAGACCACCTGTTTACTGTGATTTCGATTACTTTATTTTTAGAAAAAAAAGTGACAAAGCTTCCTCGTTCCGGCAGTAGAATTAATATATATATAGAATGCCAGTGTCGCTGTTTTGCTATAGGACTCATTGTGGTAAACATGATGCTAACAATCTGTATCAAGTCTGTGAATCGGGAACTTCGTTGTCAAAGTTGCTCATTGTTATTTATCTGTTCTTTATCTGTCCGCTATGTTTTTATGCCAGTGAAATGGTTTTAAACATTCTTTTTCTTTTCGTCCGGATGAATAGAATCCCACAACTGCGCCCTTTTGCACCAATTTTTTCAGAAATTTGAAGCAAGCGAAGTTTCCGATCACATTACTTGGCAGCCTTAATTGAAATTTTAAACTGGTTGTCAAAGTTTGACCATGAGATTCCCCTTTAGATGAATCTCAGGCACACACACATTTGCATATATAATGAAAATACATTATCTGAACATGTGTGATGTTTACCACGCGCACTGCAGCGACACTGGCATTCTATATATATTGATTATACTGTTCCGACAGATCGAAGATTCTTCACGTCTTTAAATAAAATGACTTATTAGATTGTTGATTACCTTGTTCGTAAACAGATTTCTTATTTTTCAGCAGCTTCTCTGTAGATCCTGTTTTTTTTAAATGCCTGCGTTTCAACAAATTATGACAACTGGTCCTTGAAAGAGCGTTTTCCACGGAGGAATCCAAATAAAGCGGATATTTACGTTCTCTGAACTGTGAAAAAGAAAGAAAATGTTTGAAAATTTCTTTAATTTCATTTATGATTTGAAATTACATTTATATTCGTATCACTATCACTAAATGCAGTCATTCTAATGTGTGTTTTAACCACACCCTTAACTCGCTTTAGAATGAGTTTCCAATATCATGCAAAGTCCAGAAAATACACTAATGCAACATATCTCATTATTCGGGGGTCAGTCCCGATGGCGGTGTAGTTGTCACCATTCATGCCGAGGACCGGGGTTCAACCCCGGAGAAGTCACGAGTGACCCAAACTGTTAAATATAAATAAAAAGAAAATCTCTTTATTCTCATTCCTTCAATTATACCTTTGTTCCCATCAACGATAGATGACATAAGAAAAAAATTATATAAAAATAACAAATAGTTAAATATAACAATTTTACTAAAAATAGGAAGATTATTCACATGAATGTACCAAGCTCACAAATTTGACGTAATGCTAAGATTTCCTCCAAATTAATATATAGGAATGTCGGAGTGGTTGGACCACCTTTTACCATTTGCCCATTTTGACGTTGGCCTATGTCTTTGACTTCTATATTGGGGTGCACTTTAGAAAAACGAAAAGGGAACTTGTAACGAAAAGTGGTTATAGTTTGCAAGCTTATTATATTGAGGGATGACTGCTCAATAGATTCTAGAAATCGATTGGAAATTTTTCTAAGAATCCATTTTAATACAGTAGATTATATGTTTCCCTAACAAACTTTTCAACAATAATTTTTCTGTAGTTAGGCAACTTTAGGCATTGTCTAACTAAAAATCCACGCTATGTGATTGGTCGGATAAGTAGTACTGATTTGCCGTAGCGAAAATGATGCTTTCCTAGCACAAGAAGTAGGGTCGTGTACCAGACTTAAATTTACACTCGTTCCAGTTTATACACTTGCATTTAATGATTCTCGTTACATTTTTCCTTTCTATAAAAAAAACAGTGACAAAGCCCTCTCGTCCAAACCGGTTGAAGATTTATAACGAACGACTGTCTCTTGCCCGATTGTAGGGTAGACTGCTCCAGGTTGAGAAAATTCGATTATTTTTAAATGAATGTAAATAGCGCCCTAAAACTTACTCGAAACATCAAATCTTAGGCTTCCCCTATATTCAAGTTGATTTAGAAAAAACTAGGTGCATAGTTTCTTTGAAAGCCGAGTGGGTCATTAAAAAATAGCAAAAAATATTTACTGAAAACTTTTTCGAGCCAATATTTTTTTTGTTTTCCTTCAAGAAACGGTTATGTATTTGATAAGTTTTGCAGTACTCTTCTTGATGGTGAAGACTTTGTATATAGGGTGTTTAGGGTAGTTTAGGGAAGATATTTCAGGGGGTGATAGAGGATCACATTTGACCAAAAAATCCTTTTACGCATATAGCCAAATCTCAATTGTTACAGGGTTACTGAAAATTTTTTCGGTTTTCGGTTCCGTTTACCTAAAATTAGCTCTAGTACAAAAACTATGCTAGCTAGCTCAATTTTGTTACTTTCATTCGAAAGCAGTAAATGCTTACTAGTGACGAAACAGGTGACTAGTGACTACTACTACTAGTGCTAGTACTACTAGTGACTTCATTACAGACATTGACAACGAGAGCATTCTCTCCCAGTCGTTGGTGAAAACGAAACCTTGGAATTAATATTTGACAAATCTGCCAACTTGGGCCTTTATCAGATTAATCACATAAAGAATAGGCAAGATTGCTACTTAGACTTATTGTTTACTAACATAGGCGAAGACTTCTGCGTAACTGAATCGCAAACTCCATTATGGAAAAACGAGGTATTTCATACCGCCATCGAATATTCGTTATTTATACATGAAAATCTGCGACCCTACGAGTGCGAATATGAAAAAGTATCGGACTTTCAGTCCGCAAATTATGAAAACATAAAACAAAGGCTTCACAATATTAATTGGCAACATGTATTTCGAAATGAAAACAATGTAGAAATGGCTGTCGAAGCCTTCTATAAGCTCATATTTGAAATATTAAAAGACGAAGTGCCTATGAAACAAAGAAGACGTCAGGCTCATTCAAAGCATCCTATATGGTACAACAGTCAAATAAAAAATATAAAAAATCGCAAGCAAAAGGCACATAAAGCATACAAAAACCATAACAATGACAATAATTTAGCAAATTATCTTGATCTCTGTGATCAACTAAACCGAGCAATAAATGTTGCCTTTGAAGAGTATATACAAAAAACCGAGCGTGAGATAAAATCAAAACCAAAAAACTTTTTCAACTATGTAAAATCAAAATTAAAATCAGTAAACTTTCCATCTAGAATGCATTTGGACGAAAAAACCACAGATAACATAGAAGAAATTTGCGACTTTTTGCCACTTTCTTCCGAAATATCTATGGTACATTCACAGAAGAGGATCGCGATTACGGCTACTTTACACATTTTCCAGAATCCTCAAATGACGTAAACGTTAGACAAATTAGTGTATTAGAAATATTAGACGCCTTAGAAACATTAGATTCCTCCAAAGGCCCCGAACCAGACGGCTTACCTCCAGCATTCATAAGGAAACTAGCAACAGAGCTAGCTACTCCACTATTCTGCCTTTTTAATATGTCCCTTCAATCTGGAATTTTCCCAAGCATCTGGAAAAGATCTTTCTTAGTGCCTGTGTTCAAAGCTGATAAGAAATCTGATATCCGTAATTATAGGGGTATTGCAATTATCTCTTGTATTCCAAAACTTTTTGAAGCAATTGTCAATAGGAAGGTATTCTCGCAAATAAAAAATAGAATTACTCATACACAACATGGTTTCTACAAAGGACGCTCAACCACAACAAATTTACTCGAGTTTGTTAACTTTTCGCTTAACGCAATGGACAATGGAAACTACGTTGAAGCCTTATATACCGACTTTAGTAAAGCCTTTGATCGCATTGATATACCAATGCTTCTCTTCAAATTGCAAAAAATAGGTATACATCAAGAACTTTTAATATGGATCGAATCATATCTCACATACCGCCAGCAAATTGTTAAATTTAAAGGAAAAACATCTAATCCCATTCAAGTCACTTCTGGAGTCCCTCAAGGGTCTCATTTAGGACCGCTATTGTTTATTTTATTCGTTAATGATATCTCATTCGTTTATTATAATTGGTGTAAGAAGAGCTTACTTCAACTAAACGTGAACAAATGTAAATTAATTAAATTCAGTAGGAAACGAAATACATCTATAACCAACATCTCCCTTGGAGATCAAATGATAGAAAATTGTGAACGAATTAGAGATTTGGGAGTTATTCTAGACTCAAAATTAACGTTTATAGATCACTATAATACAATTACTTGTAAAGCAAGCAACATGCTCTCTTTCATAAAACGCTTTAGCTTTAATTTTCGAGACCCATACACATTAAAAACATTTTACATTTACTACGTTCGTTCAATTCTTGAGTACTGTAGCGTGGTATGGTCTCCGTTTGCCAATGCACACATAAATAGAATAGAATCAATACAAAAACAATTCTTGTTGTACGCACTCCGTAATTTAAATTGGACGAGCCTTCCTCTTCCGTCATATGACGATCGCTGCAAGCTTATAAATATCCAAACATTAAAGGCGCGTCGTGAATTTGCAATGGTCTCATTTGTTAATGATATAGTCTCACAACGTATTGACTCTGCCGAACTCTTATCTAAATTAAATTTTTACGCACCTACTAGAAATTTACGTGTTCGTACACTATTTGCCACGGATCATTATCGAACTAATTATGCTAAATTCGAGCCCATAAATCAAATGATGGTGCTATACAACTAACATTGTAATTTTATTGACTTCACAATTAAAAAAACCAAATTGAAGCAATATTTTAGGACAATAAGTAATTCAAGTCAATAACAACAGAAAACTAGCAGAAAACTAGCAGAAACGAACAAACATAAATAGAATATGTAATCGATTGATAACATTAGGTTAAGCTTGTATCACGGTCTACACACGATTGACTGCAAATAAATAAATAAATAAAACAGTGTAGGCCACCATATTTGCTAGTCTGAGTCGACTCGACTTATTCAGTTTTGTACAGTGAGTGTGTCGAGTAAGTCATCTTTCTCCGAGACATCTCGCTCTCCTTGGTGAAGCACCAGAACCAGCAGCCTACAGCAGTACCAGAAGCTAGAAGTTCCAGCGGGACAAACTCTACAACACTCATCTTCCTAGTGCAACCCGCAGTCCACAGACAGAATCAAAGATGGCCCTTGGAGAGGAAAATCCCGTCTATTTTCCATTCTTCGGAGTTATGGGAGCAGCTGCTGCTATCATCTTCAGCGCCCTCGGAGCCGCCTATGGTACGGCGAAATCCGGCACAGGTATTGCCGCCATGTCGGTAATGACACCTGAGCTGATCATGAAGTCCATCATTCCCGTTGTCATGGCGGGTACCATTGCCATCTACGGTCTGGTCGTCGCTGTACTTATTGCCGGTTCGCTGGAGGAGCCATCGAAATACACACTATACAAGGGCTTCATCCACCTTGGCGCTGGTCTAGCAGTAGGATTCTCTGGTCTAGCCGCCGGTTTCGCCATCGGCATCGTCGGTGATGCCGGTGTCCGTGGTACTGCCCAGCAGCCGAGACTGTTCGTCGGTATGATTCTGATCCTCATTTTCGCCGAAGTCTTGGATCTGTACGGTTTGATCGTCGCCATCTATCTGTACACGAAACAAGCGGTTACCGAAGAAGGAGAAGCAGAAGAAGATGAAGGGAAGGGAAGCACAGCGATGGTTCACTGCTTATCGTCATCTGCAATCACCACCATCCACCACCGCAATCATCAACAGCGATCGTCACCAGTAACAAAGAAACAGTCTATTGTTTGCGTTCGTTACACACATAACAGTTAAAATTAATCAATTAAAAAGCGAAGTAGTTTAGTAGGGAACAAAAATGCCATCATAAAATCTGTTCTTAAACGTTATCTTAAATGTTCGTCAAAAAAAACCGTCGCGTAGACTGAGCTAGAAAAAAAATACAACTGTGTTTTACTGTGTACAACTGTACTGAAAAGACTCTAAAACCATCATCAGAATTGGAAGGCCCAAGCGCCAATGAATCGAACAAAACCAAACAGCTATTGGTCACCTAAGTTGCGTAAACATCTGGAGCTGTTAAATTGCAAAACATTTCGAAAACAAAAGACATAAAAGACACACACACACACCGATACAAAACGATAAACACACCTATGATATGGAACGATGATGAACTCTTTACCATCTACGTTCATCAATCGCAACCTTAAAAGAAAAGAACGGCAAATGCTGGCAAAAATAGTTTCAACCGCACACACCGCAACCACAGACCACCAAAGCCGTCAATTCCTGTGCTCAGTCCGATTCGTTTGAAACCCTCGGAAAAGCGCGCAGCGGGCGCAGGGAGTGGATTTCGGATGAAACCTGGAGAAAGATCGACGAGCAGAGAGAGGCGAAAGCCGGCATTGAGCGAGCGCGGACCAGATCGGCTAAGACAGCTGCCCATCAACGATATGCCGAACTGGAGAGGGCTGTTAAATGTGCTTGTAGGCGGGACAAGAGAGCCTGGACTAAATCCCTAGCCGAACAAAGAGAAACCGCCGCCGCCAATGGTGATATCCGTTTGTTGTACGATATTTCTCGCCGCCTTAGTGGTGCCAGGATGAATACAAAGATGCCGCTAAAGGACAGAGCTGGTCATCTATTGACTGACCGTACAGAACAGCTTAAGCGATGGACTGAACATTTTGAACAACTCTTCCGAGTTTCAAATGTCAAAGACCAACAAAACCAGCAGCGTATGACGCCTACAGTTCGTCAAATCAATCGCGTGAACTCGGAGGCGCCATCGCTGGATGAAATTGTAGCAGCCATCAAGAGTATGGAATCCAATAGAGCGCCAGGGATAGATCGTATTTCAGCCGAAATGCTCAAAGCTGACCCATCTTTGTCAGCCCAAATGATGCATCAGCTTTTTAGCAATATTTGGGAAACCGCAACTTTTCCGGTGAACTGGATGCAGGGCATATTGGTCAAAGTCCCTAAGAAAGGAGACCTAACTGAATGCGGTAACTGGCGTGGCATCACGTTGCTCTGTATTACTCTCAAAGTACTCTGTAAGGTAATCTTCAACCGGATCCAAGAGAAGATCGATGCTACTCTCCGGCGGCAGCAAGCTGGATTCCGTGCTGGTCGATCATGTGTAGACCATATCACAACGCTCCGCATTATATTGGAGCAGGCGTTCGACCGACTCAATCACGAAAACATCTGGGGCGCACTTAGGCGTAGAGGAGTAAGCTAGTCCATCTCATCGAGGCTCAGTACGAGGCGTTCTCGTGCAAGGTTTTGCACGACGGCGTCTTGTCCGACCCCATAAGGGTTACTGCTGGCGTGAAACAGGGCTGCATTTTATCACCGCTTCTGTTTCTCATCGTTATGGATGAGATATTAGTTGGAGTAATTGACAGATGACAGTAGACAAAATCGAGGATTGCCTTGGAATCCTGTAACGATGGAGCAGCTAAAAGGCCGACGACATTGTCTTGCTCGCACAACACCGAAACGATATGCAGAGCAAGTTAGACGACCTCTCCGAGAGCTCCCAGGCAGCAGGTCTCACAGTCAATGTAGCGAAAACTAAGTCTAAGGTAGTGAACACTGACAATTCCACCAACTTCACAGTAGCGGGACAAGAAGTTGAGCAGGTAGACGCCTTTCAATATCTTGGTGACCAAACAACGCCCGATGGTGGTACCAAGACTGATATAGCCACACGGATCAGGAAGGCCAGAGGTGCCTTTGCAGGTCTGCGAAACATTTGGCGCTCAAACCAGATCACTCTACGTACGAAAACCCGAATCTTTAATTCAAACGTTAAATCAGTACTGCTGTATGCCTGCGAAACGCTGTGCGTCTCAGCGGTACAACGCGGAGACAACGCAAAAACTGCAGGTATTCATTAACCGGTGCCTGCGATAATCATTCGTGCCTGGTGGCCTGATAACTGGATATCCAATGAGGAACTCCATCGTCGGTGTCATCAACGGCCGATAGCCACATAAATTCGTGAACGTAGGTGGAAGTGGATCGGACACACCTTGAGGAAAGGAGCGAACAAGGTTTGCAGAGAAGCACTCGACTGGAATCCACAAGGACAGCGTAGAAGAGGCAGACCCAGAGGCTCATGGCGACGGAGCTTAGGAGCTTAGCCAACGACATCCGGGCTGTAGACGAGAACCTGTCCTGGCGACAGGTAAAAGCCATGGTGGGTAACCGTCAGCAGTGGAGATCTCTGATTTCATCCCTTTGTTCTGCCGGACCGGCGGACATGGACACATAAGTAAGTAAGTAAGTAAGTAAGGTCCGATTCGTTTAGATGCTGAAACGGGGTGGCTGGGTTGCACGAAAATGCGCCTCTGAGCTGTGGACGATTAAAACATTGAAACCTTCGGTAAAGTGTTCCGTTCTCCCACGCCGGAGTTCTGTAAAAAATTACCATCTATTTGCTCTGGTGTCTGGAGCCGACTCTTTATCGTGAGTTGCAATTATTTCTCCCGATGTATTTGCTGGGGGACCGCGTGAATGTAATCAACGTGAGCTAATCATAATTATTGTTGGAGAAGAATTCCATAGTAACCAACATCACCACCACCAATCCATGGAAAAAAGAACATCTATTATACCAATCAACCAACCAACCAACCAACCAACCAACCGACGCAGAAACAAACAGAATGCAAACTGGATAACTATTTGCCAACCGACATCTTGTTGTCGTGTTGTTTTGTTGTGAGGAAGCTTTACGACCTTAAAATCTTATCGATAAGTTGAACGATATAAACAAACAAACAAAAACAAAAGCGAAGAAAAACACTTAGTGAACAAAATCTACCGAAATGACATTTGAACACAGCTGAGAAAATTTTGTACTGAAAATTGCTTTTAAACCTCCTTCTTTATTAGATTTAGTAACTTTTTAGAAGCAAAAAGCCTTAAAATAAAGGTTTCACAATGCATTTTTATCAAATTTCTCTTGAAAAGGTGAGATAAAACTGACTGCTTTTATTTACCAATTTAAAGCTCTAGTACCGTCCTATAATTTGTTCTTTGACGTAAAACGTCTATTTGATTTCGTTGCAGTTTTATTTTAAATGTACGGTTTTGGGTGTTGAATTGGTCTATGAAAACTGCTTGAACTCATACATCACGCAGAGCACACTATATCAACGAGTGCGATGGACATGGTTGTAAATTTTCTGATCGTCGCGTCGGCTACCTAATTCAAGTAAGTGAACACAAATCCAAAAGTGTTCGGTTTGTTGCACAATGATTTTAATTCAGGGAGACTATGACAACGCAACGTCGCTTCCGAGAAAGCCCGTTGTTTTCATCGAGGCTTCGCCTCATCAGAAGGAGTCAGGAAGCTTCAGCCTCATCAGTAAGTGGCGTAAGCGACTGACCATAAAATTTTGGGGATAGTGGGAAATGACTTCAAGACAACCATAAGGCATATTGCAGCACAGTCCTACGTCACCCTGGAGGTGAACCGGGTAAAAATGCATCGTTTCCACACTACAGGTTCAAGAGCTGCTGCCAGCGAATAAACCTAAGTGATTTGAGTTTTGCAATATTATACAAGCAAAAGTGGGGGCGAACCCTCAATTTACGAAAAACGTTGTTGTTTTTTATACGTGTCAAACTGTGTTCATCGCACGCGGTACTCTAGTATTCTTGCAGTTTACAGATACTAATTCAACACCTAATACGATACGTTTAAAATGAAAGTACCACAAAACTAGACGTTTTACATCAAAGAACAAACGGCACCAGAGCTTTAAATTGGTGAATAACAGCAATCAGTTTTATCACACATTTTTAGGAGGAATTCGATAAAAATGCATTGAGAAACACTTATTTCAAAGCTTTTTGCTTCTGAAAAATTAATAATTTCATGAAGTAGAAGGTTTAAAAGCAATTTTCAGTGCAAAATTTTCTGAGCTTTCGAATGAAAGTAACAGAATTGAGCTATGCAAGCATATATTTTGTACCAGAGCTAATTTAAGGCAAACAGAACCGACAACTAAAAATGTTGAATAACTCTCTAACGATTGAGATTTGGCTATATGCGTAGAAGGATTTTTTCGTCAAATGTGACCCTCTATCACCCCCTGAAATATCTGCACTAACCTACCTAACACCTTGTGTAATGTTAAAATGGCTTGACTGTGCTGCAGGTTGAGAAATCCAAATTTTTGTCAGTCGAAAACCGTTTTTCAACGTTATACCATTTTATATGATTGTAAACTACTATAAGGAACCCCGGGGCAAATGGGAATACGGGGTAAGTGGGAACGGAGCGCATTACTTGCTTCAACCTGATTTTCTCCAACTGAACCTTTCTAGAAATGAAAGATACAACTCTAACGCATACATTAAAATTATAGTTTAACTATCATTGGCTTTCCAAGCACCAACATTTATTTTTTAATTTGAATGTCGCTTTCAATTTGCGTTGTAAGTTGGACGCACCTCTCTATAAATGATGTTTTGGTCCAAGGCGTTAGTAAAAGTACATGTTTTTCTGGCAGTAGGTAACGATAACACAGTCTGCATCAAAAAAGCTGCATAGAATTTGTCAACTGATTCTTATAGATTTTTGTCCATTGAATTCAGAAAAAATAATAAAAATCGTCCAGCACGTCACGTCCAGCAATACTTGTTGAATAATTTTGAAAGTTGGTTTTAGACATAAAGCAGCAGAAATATCCCGGTTGTAATTTACATCAAAAAATTAATTTTTACATCAGAATTGTATTTATTAATGTAAACCCTACCATGTTTTGGAAGAAAATCGTATATGATGAAGAAACTATGGAGAATATTATTTTAAAGCAGATTTGGTGCGATCAAATATCCCCACTTGTGCTCAGTCAACTGTATTGCCTTATAGAAGCAAATTCGCTAAAAGTCAAACATGAAACATTTGTAGAGCTGAATGCAATCTAGAATCTTTCTGAACTGAGTACTCCATTATCTGTTGTATTTACGCAATATTAGTGTTGCAACTTTATCCTTAACGAGAACAAAAATTCTGTTTATATAATAAGGTCTAGTATAAATGGAAAAAATAATGCACTACACTATTCAGCAAAATTGTAGATTACATTAAGCTAGATAAATGTTTTTTACAGATTTTGCTTCTATGAGGCACTGCAGTTGAATGTTCGTAAGTTAGCGTACCTGAGTAAAGTAACCCTGTATTGAAGAGAGAAAAAAAATAGTAAAGGTAAAATATTTCAGTCTAGTAGTATTTTTCCTGTATTTATTAAGTAAAAATTTACAAAAATACTAAACAAGACCTTATTTAGGGTATTTATTACGAATCTGTGATAGAATTTTTCCACTCAATTTATGACTTTTCCATATAAGAAGCATAATTTTCAAAAAATCTGTACGTGATGGAGAGAAACGGAAAGCAGTTTTGGATTCAGCACCTCAAAAAACATATAATTCACCTACAGTATCTCATGCATCTGGAAAAAAAAATTTTTTTGGCAGACCAGTGTAATTAGTGTATCAACAAGTTACACACGATAACTAGTTTTAATATTTGACAAACGGTATTAAATATACGAGTCGAAATGAAGGCGGCATTTCAGAGCACCCGGGGCAAGTGGGACATATTAAAAATAAAGTGCTTCAGCACAAAGCTTCCAATCTTAATACATTTTGTACTACAGAATATTTTCAGTTCAAAAAAGAGCTAAACTAAGAGGACCGAAAAAAGAAACCTATTAACATGGATTATGAGAGAGTAAACAGTTTGGGCCCATTCTGATGACGCATAAACGATGTTAATTGAGTCTGGGAAGGCAAAGTTGATATAATTAAGCTAATTTACAACAGGAAGTGTAACAAATAAACGTTACGTTTGTAGAAGCGTAACAATTTCTTTTGATAGTTTCACTAGTAGCACTATCGTATTGGGCATGGTAGAACAAACAGGCCATAATCGTATCTATGAGCTGTTAAAGAATGTTTAATCATAAATTACGTCTTGCAAAAGTTGCATACAGCTACGTATTCAACTTCATTGCGTTACTTTACTTCATAACTGCGTAATTGCTTACATATTGTGTTTCAGATTAACTATAAAGTCGCCGGTTGTGCTTTAAGTAATCTGATTTTGTAACGGCGTTTTTGGATGAACCTGTGGTGGACGCTCATGATTGAAATGGTTCAGCGCGACGCGGATCGGTTATGCTGTATAAGCGTAAACGGACTGTACCGCGTCGAACGGTGACAATTATACGCTGACACAGCGCATAGCGTAAAACGTACGACACATAGCATAGGAAGAAATATTTCAGTACAATATAGTCGAGAACGACACGTTACGAGGAAAAAAAAAAAAAAAAAAAAAAAAAAAAAAAAAGTGTAGTGCTGTCCCAAGTAGCTTCCACGTTGCATTCGTACATCGACATACATTCTACGGATAAAAGTGCTGATTCAGTTGTACAACTGGAAATGATTTCAATCAACCAGACGATGACTGCGAGAGAAAATTTCGTTCGATGATTCCAGCTTCGGATGGATGGAAAATTTCACACTAGCGAGATATGGGAAATTTCGGCTGCTGCGGGGAAAAAATGTCAAATGTGATGACCATAGAACATCTCAAATATAACCAGAGAAATAATTGGGAAGTATCCATTAGTTAAAAAAAGAAGAATATAAATTACTTTACAAAAAAAAAAAAAAAAAAATTTTTGTTTTAGGCACTATCACTGGAATGGAAGAATTTTTCAAAGCAGGAGATGCGTTAGGGAAATTACATGCTAATTTAAAAAAACATGCCAATTATAAACCAGGCACTAAGGTAAGGAAAATAAAGGAAATCCAAACCATATTAGAAGAGCTAAAAGGGGCCGTAAACAAATGTAAAGCAATAGAGACTAAAGCCCAATTTAAAAGAAGATATCTACAACTGAAGTCTGTTGCTAGGCAGTGCTATAAGCTGCTTGGCTCAGTACCTGCTAACCTAGACGACACCTTAGCCCCTGAAGGCACTAAAGGGGGTGAGGGTGAAAATTCGAAAATACAAGATAACGAAGAAGACTCAGAGGAATCAAACGACGACGAGGAAGTTCTTCAAGAAGAATTTTCAGACTTCGAAGAAGAAGAACGCTACGAAATGGCGACCAAACTAGACCTTAGCTTGGCCATGAAGGTAGTCGACAGATATAATGGCGAACCATCGAAACTGTCCATATTTATTGAAACCGTCGAATTGCTGGAGGAATACTCCAACGGAGTTCCACCAGCAGACGTCCTGAAATTTTTAAAAACAAGACTAGTAGGCGCAGCCCACGGGGCAATCGATAATGCCCGAACAACCGCCGAGGCGTTTGATGCACTGAAAAGAAAATTTTCGGTGAAGATTACACCGAGAGCGGTGGAAAAGGAGATGGCATTGAAAAAACAACATTCTAAACAAATCGCAGAGTTCGGCGCGGACATAGAAAACCTGTCCGCTAAATTGGCAGCCGCACACGTTTCAATGGGAACTTTCCCAAGTGAGGCGGCAGCCCTAAATATTGTCGAACCTGTAGCGGTTCAGGCATTTGTCGAGGGATTGAAAGATCCCTCAACACAATTTTTCGTAAAAGCACGGAATCCGACATCGCTAAATAAAGCGATATCGGATGCGTTGGAGTGCCAAGGTACTCCAAAAACTGAAAATAGTTTAGAAAATATGATGGCACTATGGTGCACATCAGGAAGAACGCCCTATAGGGGCAACGATCGAAATAATTGGAGAAGCCGAGGAAGCTCTAGAGGTCGTGGTGGTTACCGAGGAAACACTAGGTACCGTGGTAGGGGTACACAACACAATAACAACTATGGTTATAACAATAACCACCAAACCAACCAAACCTACCGAGGAAATAACAGTCGCGGGAGGAACAACGGACATGTGGCACATATGGCCGAACCTCAGCAACGACAACAACAGCAACAACAAACACAACAACAGCAACAACAACAACCTGTAGAAGAGGCACATTTAATCGATCTTTTTCGTTAATTTTAGTGCGAAGAAGGCTCTCAGAGCAAAATTTAAATTATTTGGCAGAGTAATAGAACTCATAATTGACAGTGGAGCATCTTGTTGTATTCTGGACAAAAGATGTCTTCCCGAATTTATCAATATCAATAATTCACACACATTAGAAATCAGTGGTGTAAACGGAATAACCCGTACTCTGGGATCCGTTGACACTTTTGTGGGGTACAAGTCTGTGGAATATCCCATTAAATTTAATATTATAGAGAGCTTGCCGGATGCAGTTAACGGCTTGATTGGCACAGATTTTTTGAGAGAATTTGGAGCCATTGTTGATTTTGTGGGTATGGAGATGAGATTGCAACAACCAAAAACTGAAACATGCTACATTATACCGGCTCGTACTGAGGTGGTAAGGTACGTTGATACCGGTGTGACGGGTACTTGTGTGGTACTACAACAAGAAATAATGCCACATGTTTTCATAGCAAATTCAATATCAGTTCCAAAAGAAGGGAAATTACCCGTAAGAATTATTAATATAGCAAATAAGGAAATTTGCATTGAAACAAAAAATATTGAAACAAAGGATCTAAGGGATTACAATGTGGTAGGAAAAATTAAACTGCCAAAATACGATACTAATAGAGCAAGTAAACTTTTAAATGAGTTGAACTTGAAACATTTGACAAAACAAGATCAGGCAGAGATGCAGAGGCTATGCTTAAAATACGCTGATGTGTTTTGCTTGAAAGACGATAAATTAACAGTAACGGATAAGTACACATCCAGTATTAAAATAAAGGATGGCACAACTCCAATATTTTCTAAACAATATCGCCTTCCCCTGGCGCAAAAAAGGGAAATAAATGACCAGATTGATAGGATGATGTCAGATGGAGTCATTGAAAAGACTAGTTCCGAATGGAATAGCCCAATTTTACTAGTGCCAAAAAAGTCGGCGAATGACAAAAAGAAATGGAGGTTGGTTGTTGATTATCGGAAACTTAACAATGTTCTTGAGAACGATACATTTCCACTCCCAAATATAGAGGAGGTCATAGACTCATTGGCAGGAGCGAAGTACTTTTCGCATTTAGACTTGTCCCAAGGGTACTACCAATGCAATTTGAAGCAAGAGGATAGGCCACTAACAGCTTTCTCGACGTCGTCTGGACAATATCAGATGACAAGGCTTCCAATGGGACTAAAAATAAGCCCAGCATCATTTTCAAGACTAATGACCATAGCGATGGCAGGTCTTAATGGAGAGAAGTGTTTAGTATATTTGGATGATCTCATCATATTTGGTAGAAATCTAGAAGAGCATAACAAAAATCTCTCGAACGTTTTCCGAAGATTGCGAGAGGTAAATTTAAAACTAAACCCCGAAAAATGCAATTTTTTGCAAGAAAATTTAGTATACCTGGGACATTACATATCTGCTGAAGGCATCAGGCCTGATCCTGCTAAAATCGAAGCAGTGAAAAAATGGCCGATCCCTTCCACTGCGGATGAAGTCAAGCGATTCGTTGCTTTCGCAAATTACTATCGGAAGCACATAAAAGACTTTGCTAGGCTTTGCACACCGTTAAACAAGTTGACCAGAAAGGGTGTAAAGTTTGAATGGAGTAGCGAATGCCACAACTCATTCGAGAATTTAAAACAATGTTTTATAAATCCACCAGTACTGGATTACCCGGATCTAACGGAGACCAACAAATTCAACTTACATACGGATGCGTCTGGATATGCGATTGGTGCTGTGCTATCTAATAGCAACGGCAAACCGGTTGCATATGCCAGCAAGACTCTGAATAAAGCCGAATCAAATTACAGTACGATAGAAAAGGAGTTATTGGCTATGGTGTGGGCTATCAAGCATTTTCGACCATACCTGTATGGAAGAAGATTTGAAGTCTACAGTGACCATAGACCATTAGTTTACCTTTTTACTTTAGCTGACCCCTCCAGCAGATTAACAAAATTCAGGTTAGCTTTAGAAGAATATGATTTTGAAGTAACTTTCAGGAAAGGAAGCGAGAATGTGATAGCGGACGCGTTGTCACGCATTTCGATTCAAGACCTGAAAACACTTCATGGAAAAACTGTTCTAGTCGTTACCAGAGCTTCGAAACTTAAAGGCGAAAAAGCGAATGACGATAGGACTGATCAACCTTCGTCTAAACAAGACAAATACGTTAAAATGGTAATGAAAGATAACATAAAAAGCATGCAAATCTCCACAGATGTAATTGAAATTCCCCTCAAAAGGACACAAATTGACCTACGGGCAATGTTGTCGAAGGTGGCGGAATATTCAAAAATTAATAATATAAAATATATAATCATCAAAAATAATAAGGAGACATATGACGTCATTAAAAAATATGAAGAACTACAGATATATGGTCGACCATCATCAGTAAAAACATTACCAATTTTAATAAAAATCGGAGAGCAAATAGAAGAAGTAACAGACGAAAGGTCAAAGCTTTTAATACTAAACGACTACCATATATTACCGACAGCGGGACATGCGGGTATTAGACGCACACTTGCAACTATAAGCAAAAGATATTTTTGGAAAAACATGAAATGCGATGTAGAGAATTTCATTAAAAAATGCAAGCAATGCCAGATATCAAAAGTTGGAAGATGCGGAAAAACTCCAATGATCATTACGACAACAGCAAGCACAGCATTTGAAAAAATCTACGTAGATTTGGTTGGTCCTTTGATACCTACCAATGGATACGAATATATACTAACAACGCAATGCGAGTTAACAAAATTTATAACCGCAACACCGATACCTAACAAGTCAACAGAGACAGTAGCTAAAGCATTCGTGGAGCATGTTATTTTAAAATATGGTGTTCCACAACGAATTGCGTCGGATAGAGGAACAGAGTTTATGTCGAGTTTGTTTACATCCATTGCCAAATTATTGAATATTCAAAAACTAAATTCTACAGCTTACCATCATGAAACTATAGGTTCTTTGGAGAACACACACAAATGTTTAGGAAACTTTTTACGCATCTATTGTAACGAAAAATTATTTTCTTGGGTACATTGGATACCATTTTACACATTCGCATATAACAATACCGTTCACACTAACACTGGATACACACCTTTTTATTTAGTATTCGGAAAAAATAGTAACATGCCTTCAAATTTAACAAATGATAATCCAGTGCCTATTTATGACATAGACAACTATAGCAAGCAATTGACGTTAAAGTTACAAGTATGCCATCAAGAAATAAGAGAAAACCTTCTTTCTAGCAAGATGAAAAGAACAATAAAAAATAACTTAAACATTGTACCAAAATGTTATAACAAAGATGACTTAGTCCTAATTAAAAATGAAATAGGTAAAAAATTGGACAATAAATTTATAGGTCCATACAGAGTAGTAGAGGACATAGACTCAAATATAAGGGTAGAGATCAATGGTAAAGAGGATATAATACATAAAAATAGAATAAAAAGTTATAAGGAATGAATATAATAATACATATAATTTGAAACAATAGGACGTGTGGTGGACGATTGTTTCATAATGAGTTCTTTCAAATTACATGGGAATAATACGCATTATATAAATCCTAGTTCATATTTCCTTGTTTAGTTTAAAAATTCTTAACTATAGATAACAATTTTTAAAAAAATGTAAATAGGGCGTGTGGTGGACGCTCATGATTGAAATGGTTCAGCGCGACGCGGATCGGTTATGCTGTATAAGCGTAAACGGACTGTACCGCGTCGAACGGTGACAATTATACGCTGACACAGCGCATAGCGTAAAACGTACGACACATAGCATAGGAAGAAATATTTCAGTACAATATAGTCGAGAACGACACGTTACGAGGACCACATCTAGTATTCTTACTCCAAACCGAACCGCCATATCCCAAGAATATTGCAAACCATTCAGAGAAACGTTGTCTTTGATTGCTTTTCCCACTATTTTAACATTGTTATATATCAACATACACAATTTTCTGTTATTTTATACTTTTCAATCAAATTTGAATATAGTCCCACTTGCCCCGGTGAATGGGGCAAGTAGGACCTATTGCCATGATTTTGAAAATTCTCCTCACATTCATTTCATGTAAATTGATAGTCCTTTCTTATTATTAAACCTTCGAAGTAATACCACTGAAGTGTTTCTGTGTTGAAAGAATTTAGAATAATCATTGGTATAGGTTGCACAGTTGAATAAACCCTAACTATGCAATTTTTAGGCAGACTTGTTATAAATACCGTCCGGTGCGGCACGGCTGCTACCCGTCCAGATACGTGCGGCAACGGGTGCTTTTGATAATAGCACGCTCTGGCGTTGTTACATATTGGCACGCTCCCCAACAACGCAAGAACCCGATCGAGGAGCTTTGTCTTCGGCTAGGTACCGGTGAGCACGGTACCAACGACGGCTTGCATGATTTCGTTCTTTGCTTTCTTTCTTATTCATTCATTCGGAGTACGTGACTGAGTTGTCAGGACGTTCAGGTTCCGTGCTTTAGTCGTGCCGGCTGGTGTAAACTGGCACGATATCGCTCGCAATTCGCAAAGACAACGAAGCTAAATAAGTGCATGGTGCGTTTCGGTAAAAGCTTATGAACGGTAACGGGTGCCTTTCACAATCAGGGATGCCAGGAGATTTTTTGAAAAGTCTTCACGAATCAAGGAAAAATGTCTTCATTTGTCTTCCTTCAGCTTTCCGCCCATTTAAATTGCATGGTGAAGACATGTCTTCACATGTCTTCAAGCGAAGACATTTCACTTTTTTGTAACAAAAATGTCTTCAAAATGAAGACATGTCTTCACTTCTGGCATCTCTGTTCACAATGCCGTTTTGGTGTTCCATATCAGCTGCTGCTGCTCTTTTTTCATGTTGGGTATTTTTATCACTGCGACCATTTGTTTGATATATTGTGATATATCCCCCGTTTTATTATAGCTATGTTACCAAGATGACGCACCACTATCAGAAGTGATCGTCATTGTTTGACTAATAGCATTTGTCCAGCCTGGTGATGCACTTCGGATGAAGCTGGGAGTTGTTCTCCAAATATCAAAGGGTTCTAACAGCCCTCTTTCGAAGAACCTTAACGTGAAATTAGCAGTCATTAACTTTTCGCTGGAAAGCCCAATTTCGGAAGCAATTTTTGTGCCCAAATGCGGGGGTCTGTTTGTAAAAATGCAAATAAATGCAAGTAAATACTGCATTCTTCTTGCCAATCAAAACACAGCGAATATAGTTTCATGAACATAATTTTGGTTTCAAACAAAAAAACTGGTTTTGAAATTAGCAGATTCGATGACGACTAATTTCACCTTAATTTTTTATTGAGAATTACCGGACATCGGCATAACAGGTGTTCCGAGTCTTCTTTTTCTATGACAAAGAAGCGACATATATCATCTTGAAGTTTTCCCATTAGCTTCAGATGATAGCGGCTCGGACAATGTCCTGTTATAAGACCAGTATAAATGTTTAGATCTTTCTTCGAAAGCTCCAGGATTTTGCGAGTCATTGAAACGTTTGGAGAGATAAACCGTTTGGACTGCCTAGCATTGAAAGTGTTATTCCAATTTGATTCCACTTTCGTACATTCCCATGCTTTTAGCTCCATTTGTAAAGCAGAAGCAGATAAGCCTCAGAAGGGCTCAGGTCCTACAAATTGATGACTGCTGCTGCTCAGTAAAAATTATCGGTCAGACCTTGTTTGACACAAGTGAAACTTTTATTTGCGTCTGTTCTACGTCGTCGTTTTTTGGCCCGGGGCTGCTCGAAGCGCACCGAACACATATAATATAGTTTCGTTTAGTTTGAGTAAAACGGTTTTGATTTCTCGCTACCAAATTTCCGAGTTTTTAAGTGATAATTTCCAAATATACTATATTAACAATACAGTTCACTTCGCAAAAACTCATATATAAGCGAGAAGACGCAAAAGCAACATCCTCTTGCGGACAAAAAGGTGACTAACAGCTTTCTGTAACAAAAATTTTTAAGCGTGCCCATCAACTCGCAAAAAAACAAAAAAAATTTCATTCATGCTCTGTTGTATTAACCCTTGACGTTTGTTATCATGATTATAAATCGGATTCATGAGAATGTAGGGAACAAATCAAAATATTTTTGCTGATTGACGGGTTGCAACAAAACTTTGCCGACGTACCCGTTTGCCTAGATATAATGAAATAGGATCATAACTGAAAATCGAAATATTCCAGAAATAGTTTACCTTTTGATAGAATTAATTCGGAAAAAGGAAACACTGAAGGGACCTTCTTTTCAACTGGAACATCCAGAAAATGCACAGTATATGCGACCCATTTTACCAACTTAGCACTTGAACAATAGTAAAACTAATCGGATTTTTGACAATAATTCTTCATTTACTCTTCCATTTCTTGATAGATTTAACAAAAGGGCGAATGCCAGGGGGGCTCTGTAGTCGCAAGGTTACCGAGTCTGCTTTGACAAGCGAATGGTCATGGGTTCGAATCTTAGTAGAATCAGGCCATTCGATGGCAAAGTGACTTTAGCATGGGTTTATTCCCAGGCCCCTCACCACCCTTCCTTCGTGCTGAATTCTATGTTATCCCGAGATGGCCTATTGACAGTGCAAAAATGAGACCCTTATAGTTCAATGCACTGGTTAGCTGTTCCAGGGATGGCTAGAATTGGGGACAGCGCTGTCATGTGGAACGAGGTGGGTAAAGTATAGAAAAAGCATTGAGGGAAGGGTACTCAAATTACAACAAGCACGCATAAAATTCAATAAGCATATCGCTCACTCAATAGCGACTATAGCCAAAATAAATGCAGTGCGGGTTATACAGCAAACACCCGGGCGATATCACAATAGATCAAACCATACTGGTCGCAGTGATGAGTCCATACAGGAAAAAAAAGGGCGAATGCCGCAGGTGTAAACAAAACGCGTGGGTTATTTTGACGTAGGACTACGTCTTACGGCAAGTTTTGAGATAGGGTGTCATTCCAAAAAATCGAAAAATGCGAGCGTCACGAAAAATGAAAGGTTTTGTGCGCTAATAGCTCAGCGGTTTTCCAATCGATTTTCAATATTCTTACACCAATCGATTTGAAAATCTTCTAAGAATTGACCCAAATAAAGAAAAGTGTGGATTCTTGATGTTGAACTATTGAAAAATTGAAAATAATGAACCTATGTTTTACCAGAATTTTCGCTTCGTGATCAGTTGTTGGAAATGACGTCATCAAAGTAGAAACGCGTTTTCACGCTTCGGCTTATAATTTAGTCAATTTTCAATAGATTTCCAAGATATTTACACCAATTGATCGGGAAGTCGATTGAAAATATTGAAAATATAGAAAACTATTGATTTTGTTTTTGAAATTGAATTTGAAAAATTGTTGCCTTCCTTCGTCAGTGCTTCTTTAGCACGGATGACAGAAATATATACGATATAAGCTATGGGTTAAGCTTCCTTATGATTGTATTTAATTTACGCCCTATAGAATCCGATCGAAAATTGTTGAGCTTCAGCTGTTGCTGCTTCCCACGGATAAGGCAACGAAGACATGCAAATTCACCAAGCGAGGTGTTGGAGCTGGAGCACTCAATGATCGCTGCCGTCATGGAATATCTGGCGACAGGAGTTCTGGAATTGGGAGGACATATGCTGCTCGCGACAACGAAACGATCAGAATTATCGTCACTTGCAGCTGGCCATCCGCAACAACGAAGAGTTGAACAAATTGCTGTCCCGTGTCACCGCTGCTATGACAAGTGTCTTTCCGAGCACCCAAACTGTTTTGTTGCTGCCCAAGAAGACGGAAAAGAAGGCTTAAATTTCCAGCATATCACGTCGAAAAACCGTTCTTTTAAGAACGAAACATGTGTTCATGAAGATTTGAGAAATTTTCACTCACAGATTTAAATTCTATTTAACTTAGATTGATCTGATTGTTCGCTACTTTCAAATAATTTTAACCGATCACCTCTCGCGCTTCTGTTCGCTTGTTGCTGCTGGACGCTGGTTGCGCTGGTTGCAGCCAACAAATATACTAGCTCCAAGTAAATGTGTTCGGCCAAGCGTCAAAATAAATGAAATTGGATTTAATCAAATGAAAGTTTTAGTAACATCTTTTGCATCTTAGCAACACAAATTTATCCATACAGTAATAATACGTAGCGTAATTTTTCTTTGGCAGCAAAAGGCGAACGACTCACTGGTAACTTTGCTCTTTTGTTCAGACTGAAATTGAAATGCTCTATTTTTTATTTCACGTAGATGATAGAATGAAGGACCATGAAAAATGGGTGTGATCGTTTCTTGTCGCTTGCTCTGGTACATAACACGTGATAAGCCGGCGAACAGCATTATTCAAACGCTAGCTGAGCTAGTGCCAACATCGTTTGCCAGGGCAAACGGGAGTCACGTTCGACTCGTGCACGTGTTCATCGGCGGCTGACCGTGTGTTGGAGCTGAAGCACTCATTTCGCTGCCGTGATGGAATATCTGGCGACAGGAGTTCTGGAATTGGGAGGATATATGCTGCTCGCGACAACGAAACGATCAGAATTATCGTCACTTGCAGCTGGCCATCCGCAACAACGAAGAGTTGAACAAATTGCTGTCCCGTGTCACTCACCACTGCTATGAGAAGTGTCTTTCCGAACATCCAAACTGTTTTGTTGCTGCTCAAGAAGACGGAAAAGAAGGCTTAAATTTCCAGCATATCACGTCGAAAACCCGTTCTTTTAAGAACGAAACATATGTTCATGAAGATTTGAGGAATTTTTGCTCACTGATTTTAATTCTATTTAACTTAGATTGATTATAATGTTCGCTTCTTATCAAATAATTTTAACCGATCATCTGTCGTGGTTTTGTTCGCTTGCTGCTGGTGGTTCATTTCGTTGCCGTGATGGCACGTCTAAACTGTTTTGTTGCTGCCCAAGAAGACGGAAAAGAAGGCTTAAATTTCCAGCATATCACGTCGAAAAACCGTTCTTTTAAGAACGAAACATATGTTCATGAAGATTTGAGGAATTTTCACTCACTGATTTTAATTCTATTTAACTTAGATTGATCTGATTGTTCGCTTCTTATCAAATAATTTTAACCGATCACCTCTCGCGCTTCTGTTCGCTTGTTGCTGCTGGACGCTGGTTGCGCTGGTTGCAGCCAACAAATATACTAGCTCCAAGTAAATGTGTTCGGTCAAGCGTCAAAATAAATGAAATTGGATTTAATCAAATGAAAGAGTTTTAGTAACATCTTTTGCATCTTAGCAACACAAATTTATCCATCACTAATGCTACAGTAATATACGTAGCGTAATTTTTCTTTGGCAACTTTGCTCTTTTGTTCAGACAGAAATTGAAATGCTCTATTTTTTATTTCACGTAGATGATAGAATGAAGGACCATGAAAAATGGGTGTGGTCGTTTCTTGTCGCTTGCTCTGGTACATAACACGTGGTAAGCCGGTGAACAGCATTATTCAAACGCTAGCTGAGCTAGTGCTAACATCGTTTGCCAGGCAAACGGAAGTCACGTACGACTCGTGCACGTGTTCATCGGCGGCTGACCGTGTGTTGGAGCTGAAGCACTCATTTCGCTACCGTGATGGAATATCTGGCGACAGGAGTTCTGAAATTGGGAGGACATATACTGCTCGCGACAACAAAACGACCAGAAGCATGAAGCATCCCACGTCACTTGCAGCTGGCCACTTGGAGTGGTATTTCATCGTGATTCAGGACCACACACGAACGGTTTCGTTGATCGCATAGCTGCTGAGGCTTTTCGGTTGGTTCGTTGCAACAAGCTGTGCCTGGTTAGCGGTTATCGGTACTCCAATTTACCGAACAGAGAATTACGTTAAATGCGTTAGTGCAAGTTTATTGCAAGCAGGAGTTATGATAATCAAACAATCGGTTCTTTTAAGGGCCACACAACGATTGAAGAGTTTATTATATTTTCTTGCCCAGTTAATACCATAATTAACACAGTCAACGAGGGAAAAGTTGAATTTTTCGCCATTGCGGACGACCAACCAATGACGGTAATAAGTTTTCTGGTCACAGGCGACATTTTCTGCGACTTCCAATACGTCTGCAGGCTGTAAATGCTTTATCCGTGTCCTTTTGTAAGCCGCAGAAAAGTGGCGCAAAATTTTCAACTTTTTGAAAACTCGCGCGTACCGTCTACCGATTACCAGAGGAAAAGCACTATTCAACGTAGAAACATATCATACAAATTTATTTACTGTTTGGTTTAGTTACTAACTTGGTTTCGTTTTAATAAAATAGATTCAATCAATTCATGGATATAACACCAAAATCGGTTGAGGATTGAATGTATACAATGTTTCTACTTTGATGACCGTTACGGATGTAGCTTTTATACATGAAGAATCGTATTATTATATACATGGATACATCCTACTATCGCTACAAAGAGACTTACGTGGTCCTACGTCACCTATGCGGTCGTGTCTTGTGCACAACCCCTCTGATTTGTTGCTGGACGAGCCTAGCAAAATCAACTCTCAAATGGGTTTTTACGCTTGCGGCATTCGCCTTTTTGTTGATTCTATCTTCATATGCGCAATTCCATGAATGTAAAAGGGATGAAGGAGCTTCGTAGTCGCGAATTGAAGATAGAACCGACAAACCAGAGAATGTGGCAAGCGTGAACTAACCGATCGAGAGCTGATTTTCTGATACTGGTCCAGCAGAAAATAACACATCCGCTTGGTTTACATTTGCGACATTCGCCCTTTTGTTAATTCTATCTAGAATTGGCTAAACTCTATACTGAAAGTTGAGTTCTTTCCGATAGACGTGTCGAATTTATGGTTGTACTTTTATGCCGCAATGGCGCTAGTAGTCGTATCTTCAGGATTATAGAGGAGTGAACTATATTATTAATACAGTTGTATTTGTAATTTCATTCGAATCGCATTTTTTCGCGCAAATATTTAATTGGATATATCGCTTGATTCGATCGTTGTGAAGTTTGATCAAAATCATTTGTTTATCCCGTGTACGGACAATTTTAGTTTTGCAATTCGTGCCATCTCTCCAGTTACATTTTTCCGGCAGCTATTGTTGTGGATCTAGGGTGATTTATCTATTTTGGACAAGCGTTACTCCCACTCTATTTTGGACATTTTCTATTTAATTTTGCCGTAAAAGTCCACAATAGAGTACGCGTAACGCCTGTCAAAAATATATAAGTCACCCTATTGTTCGTTAAATTTCAACTGCTACTCGCGCCAATTAGTTAGAACAAAACAGAATGGAGAAAACACTGTGCGGAGAATGTAAACAAACCGTCAACAATCTGGAACCGATCCTTTGCGGCTTTTGTGAAACCAGCTTTAACATCAACCAACAATGTTGTGGTTTCGATAGCCGAGTGTGCACAGATTTCTTCATGCAAGGCAAAATTATGTACATTTGCGCTAAGTGTAGGGAAATGCTAAATGGGCGTTCAATTTCTTCGTACATAGCCGACTTGCAACCGAACAACACTACACTATCGCCTCCACTTACTGAACTGCCTGCCCAGGTTCAAAAGTTGTACGAGGTGGTTGACGCTTTAAGCAAAAAAAATGACAATTTTCCTTGCAAGCCGATAAGTGTCGAACCCGGAACGTCTTCTACTCCTGTCTGGCCGAATAAAAGCCTAAAGCGTCGCCGAACTGAGCGGGTACCATTCCCAGCTCAACCTGATCGTGGTGAAAGCAATATTGATCTAAGCGATCTCTCTGTTCCATCGATTGCTTCCGTCGTAAAACAAAAACGCTTTTGGCTTTACCTACCGGGATTGAATCCACAATTAAGGAATTAAGTAAAAAAGGAATAGATACATCCATTTTTTCGTACATGTCCTACAAAATTGGATTGGACCCGGAGCTGAAAAATGTTGCCTTAGATCCTGCGTCGTGGCCCACTGGATTGCTGTTCAGTGAATTCATGGAAATACCAAAAAACTAACACGTAATGTCGAACCTGTTATCAACAACGAACATGAGCCTGTTTTCAATGAACCTACGCGATTTATTTTGGACGGTGGGAGCTCTCAGGCTTCTGCCAAAAGTAAAGCCTGGATGCTAATTCCGCTATTGAAATTATATGACCTTCTGTTTTTATACGACAGATTTCGCAACCAGCTGTTAGAATACAGGACAGTGCGGGTGCGGGGACAGTGCTACGATCCTATTGACTCTAACAGCCTCTCCCAGCCGAGATTCGAACATACGACGACTGGCTTATTAGACCAGCGTCCTACCTCTAGGCCAACGGGGAGGCTTCTGCCAGAGGCGAGTATTTTGATCATTTTTCGGCGCAACCCATAGGGCAACCAACGTATTTTGGATCCCCTCAACAGCTGTACATAATTTGGACACTTACAGCAAAATCAAATGGAAGTGTCCAAATTATGTACAACTGCTGATGGGGTCCAAAATAGGTTGGTTACCCTACTGTATGATCATGCATTCCAGTGTACTGCAAAGAGCTTGAATCGTGTTTGGTACTATTAAAATCGACGAGTTTTTTTTAGCTAATATCAATTGCAATTTTGATATGATCTTGCTGGTCGAAACTGGACTGGACGACCGTATAAATTCGCAACAGCTGTTTCCAAACAACATTCGTGCGCTCTATTGGAAACCTCAAACGGAACCCATCTTGAACAAATATGCATGAGTACCATGATTCATGGTTAGCGAATTCTGCTTTGTGCCGCCTACGTTCCCCCGGTCTTAAGCACCGACAGTGCTGTTATCGATAGGCATATAGCTTCTGTTGCAGAGATGTATGAAAAAAAGTACTTGTGATGTCATTTTGGTTTGTGGCGATTTCAATCAGCCTCATATTATATGGGCTAATGATAGATCACCACACATGACTTCTCTTCGCTTACCCGTCGCAAGCGCGGCGCTTATAGATGGCATGGATTTTTTGAACCTGTGCCAAATGAATTATCAACTTAACCATTTCTGCTCTACGCGCATTTCAAAGATCACGCTGCCAAGCCACCAAGCGAAACTTTAACCGTGCCTGTAGTGATTTTCGAGCGTACAACCGTTCTTAGTATAAGCAGTATACTCTACGAATGCAAGGATACCTCCGCAGAAATCCGAAGAAATGTTGATCATTTGTCAACTCTAAGCGGCCTACCTGTTGATCTGTTTCTGGACGATCATAAAGCCAATGTTGCTCGCGATAAATGCAACCTCTTTGCTACTCAATTCAAGCAGGCTTTTAATCGTGCTCCTGCTTCCTCAGAACAAATTGCTTATGCTGTTAGAAACACACCTAACGAAGTCATCAACCTCAACGTCTTTCGTGTAACGGAGGAGATTGTGAAAACTGCCATCGGAAAATTAAAATATTCGTTAGTGGCCGGACCTGACAGAATTCCATCTTGTATCCTGAAAAAGTGTTCTACTGTACTCGCTAGACCTCTCTCACTGTTGTTCAATGCTTCAATTCAGCAGTGTAAGTTCCCTACTCTATGGAAAGAATCAGTAATGTTCCCTGTACACAAGAAGGGTGATAAGCGCAACGCAAAACTATCGAGGGATTACATCGTTATGCTCAAGTTCTAAAGTTCTCGAGATAATCGTGAACGACGCTTTGTTCGCTAGCTGCCAACACTACATTTCCTCAGACCAGCATGGTTTTTTTTCCAAAATGTTCAGTCTCCACGAATCTCGTCGATTTCGTCTCGTTCTGCCTGCGCAACATGAATGAAGGGGTGCAAATTGATGCGTGTATACGGACCTGAAAGCTGCGTTTGATCGGGTGGATCATGGCATCTTCCTTGCTAGGCTGGAGAAGCTGGGAGTTTCCGCACCGTTCTGCAAGTGGCTACGTTCGTACCTAACACACCGTAGGCTAAGTGTGAAGATCGGATCAGAGGTCTCCGACTCGTTCAACAACATCTCTGGCGTGCCACAGGGGAGCAACCTTGGACCCTTGCTCTTTTCTCTTTTTATAAACGAACTATCAGCTCTTCTGCCACCTGGCTGTCGATCTTTCTATGCTGACGATGTAAAAATCTTTAAAGCAATTAAAAGGGACTCCGACTGCATTGAACTGCAACGCCTTGTGGATAAATTTGAAGATTGGTGCTCGAATAACATGCTTACCGTCAGCATCTCAAAGTGCTTCGCCATCTCGTTTCATCGTAAAAATAAGCCCATAGCTTTTAGCTACAACATGGCAAGACATTTGTTACAACGCGTCTATCACATTCGTGATCTTGGTGTCGTCCTGGATAGCGCACTAACCTTCCGTATACACTACAACGACATTATCTCCAGAGCCAATAAGCAACTTGGATTTATTTTTAAAATCGCCAAGGAGTTCCGTGACCCGTACTGTTTTCGATCTTTGTACTATGCACTTGTAAGGTCTGTTTTGGAATTCGGATCAGTGATCTGGTGTCCATATCAACAAATTTGGATCACTAGAATCGAAGCAGTGCAGAAAAAATTTCTACGGTATGCTTTGCGCAGTCTTCCATGGCGCGATCCCAGAAACCTTCCGCCATATGAGGAACGCTGCCATCTGCTTAACTTGGAGACTCTTGAAAGAAGACGTGCCAACGCTCAAGCCACGTTCCTGGCTAGATTGCTACTAGGAGATATTGACAGCCCCGCTCTTCTGAGCCAACTAAATCTGTATGCTCCTGAACGACCCCTCAGAACCAGGTATTTCCTGCACCTGCAGGGACGGAATGCAAACTACGGACTGTACGACCCTATCCGATTTATGGCAATGCGGTTCAACGAACTCTACGGTTGGTTCGATTTCAACATGACGTCTAATAATTTTCAACGACGACTCTCTCGTAGACGATAAATTTGTAATTGTACTATTGTATGTATTTACTGTCATATGTGTTTATATCATGAAGACCACCTTGTGTCCGATGATTTTTTTACAAATAAACAAATTAAACAAATTTCGATCGTGTGCTCGATCTAATTTTTGGTTCCGCTGTGCAAAACTGCGTGGTTGACACTTGTGATGCTCCATTCGTTCCTGTTAATCCGATACATCCTGTTGATGTAAGTTTAAACAAACAAGTGCTGAGTATCAGCGGCTGAATTCTAGACTGTACAAAAGCTATGTTTTGCGCATGCAAACAGACCTCTACCGAAACCCCAAGCAGTTTTGGAATTTTGCAAATTCTAAGCGGAAAAGTTCTATTAAGTATTCCATTGAATCTTCGTCTTGATGGCAGTGGCTACGTCCGCATTGGATTCGTGCGAAATGTTTACCCAGTTCTTTTCTTCTGTATTTGCCAACAACACTGCTACCGAGTTAGATGCCGAGGCTGCTTCCGAATGTGTACCGCTTGACCCGATTGATTTGGTCACTTTTGAAATAACTACGGACATGATAGTATACGCGTATACGCGTAGTCGCTGCAAAAAAACTGAAAACTTCTTTTTCTGCAGTAGTTCATACTCGCTGAAGTTCTGGCGGAACATTTCTGTTACATCTTTAACAGATCGTTTGAACAAAGAAAATTTCCAGCAATCTTATATGTTTTCGGTTTTCAAAAGTAATGACCAAAACAATATAAGGAACTTTCGCGGCATAACCAGCCTTTCAGCGTCGTGTAGGCTATTCGAAATAATAGTAATAGTAAATGCTACATATTTGTTGACCAACACGGATTCATGCCAGGACGATCTGTTAGCACTAATCTGCTGGATTTCACTTCGACTTGCATCTTGCATCTAGAGCACAAAGCTCAAATTGATGTAATTTACACCGACTTAAAAGCTGCGTTTGACCAAATAGACCATCGAATATTCTTACAAAAACTTTCTCGACTTGTGCATCACAACATTTTAAAAATGGCTGAGTTCCTATTTATGCAATCGAACACTTCGCGTACAGCTCAATTCATGTTTTTCCACCCCATTCTCAAACAAATCGGGTGTACCACAAGGCAGTTTGGTCTCCTTACCAACTTCCCTGGACTTTGAGAATTGAACGAGTGCAGGAGAGGTTTATTCGACTGGCACTACGTGATCTACCCTGGCGTGATCGTGTGAATTTACCACCATATCCTAATCGGTGTGGGCCTTGATACACTTGAACGTCGTTCAAGTAAACTTATGGGCCTTGATACACTTGAACGTCGGAGGAAAATCCAGCAAGCCATGTTTGTTGCCAAGATGCTGAATGGAGAAATCGATTCGCCGAGTATTCTTTCGTTGTTGGACTTTCGTGCTCTTCAACGTTCACTTCGTTCTGTTGGATTGCTACAATCTCGACTGCACCGTACAACATTCGGTTTCAACGGATCGCTGCGTGAATTCGTACGTTCACTTCAGTTGAACACCTGTTCGAATTCAGTGAACCGTCGCATAAATTTTACCAAAAAATTTATAACTCAAGAATTTTATAAGCTGACCATGACCTGAGTATTTAGTTGTATTGTATGTATTTTAGGTTATGACAATTATTTATATGACGAAAAATTAGTTAAGTGTGATATTTGATATTTGTACTATTGTAACATATTTATACATGTTCTGTGAAAAAGATGGTGGGGTTTTTATGCCCACATGAGGATGGCCTCTATTGGGCTTTCCCCCATCCAGTTCAATCCATTGAGATCATTCAGGTCGGATGGATATTAATAAATAAATAAATAAATATAATACCGTACCGAAAAGAACATATCGGCACTGAGGTGCGGTATCATATTAGTTCGAACGAGAGCAGGCAAAATACACCGAAACCGGGACCGCGTGACTTATGAACGGAGGGGAATGTTTTAGCACGGTTACCGGGTCGGTGCGTGCTTTCACAAGTCTGTTTTTAGGTCTCACTTGCTCCGGGGTACCTTTAGGGTTGGGAGTACCGATACCATTTATGGGAACCGGTATTTCGGTACTGGGAGCATAGGTACCAGTACCCAAGAGGGTGTAAGAAAAAGTCGATAACACTATTTATTTATCAACACTCGCATTCTTAGCTATTGCTGAAATGCGAATTTAACGGGAAGCTAGCAATTATTAACTTTTCGTCGGAAAGCCCAATTTCGGAAGCAGTTTTTGGGCTCAAAGCAGAGGTTCTGTATTTAAAAATGTATTCACTGCGTTCTTCTTGCCCATCTGAATACAGCGAATATATTTTAATGAACAGAATTTTTTTGTCCAGCAAAAACACTGCTTTTGAAATGTACAAAATCAATGGTGACTCATTTCACCTTAAGATATACAGAATATTGTACGATCATTAGTCTACATTCTACGGAATATACCGTGCTTATGTTATACTATGCACAGAACTATCAATGGGCTGTGTTCCACGCGAGAACGAATCTTAGTAATATAATCGCAAGATATTGAAAAGACCTTGTCGGAATCTAACGGCTTCGGGCGAATGGTACTCAGGGCACCGAAAACATAGCAAACTATTTGCCTCACATTCCTTCAACTGTAATGGAAGCGAATTTATTTCACAGATATTTTTTGGAATCTGGCCGATAAAGTAAAAAAGCTGATTTCAATCTCTTCATCATTCTTTTTCTCTTTACTAATGTTACTTTACTAAAGGGTTTGAACCACCAGAGCCAGTCCTGGAAAAATTGCTTTATGGAATTCAAATTGTCTGGGATGAATATTAACAATATAGAATGACGAGAATGATTTCTGCTGAGTTGCAATGTTGTTGTATATTCATAAACTTCATTGTGCATTACAATGGTCCTCTGAGCGGCATGGTTTCATTCTCGGTAGATCCGTAACCACGAATTTGTTAGACTTCATTACCACTTGTCACCTATATGGATCAGAAAGCGGCTTCGAAGAAATTGACCCTAAAGCATTAGTCCGTAAATTGTTGCGAATGGAAGCATCGAGCAGATTGGTGTCGTGGTTTTCATCCTGTCTAACTAGAGGAACGCTGCATGTCAAGCACGGTCAATGCGTTTCTTCGTCATTTGTTAATACGTCTGGCGTTCCGCAAGGGAATGTTACATTCCCACTTGGTAATAGCTGAACAAACACGTTATCAGTATCGTTAAATGCAACGTTATGACCTTTACCATTATGAAGGCTGGATTATCTTTGATTACCATATCGACGGTACTATTCTCAACCGTGTGGACCATGTAACGTGTCTGGGTATTCTAGTGAATCCTAAGTTTACTGTCCATATGCACAATATGTCGATTATTTCTAAAGCAAACCGACACCTTGGCTTTATTGCCAAAATTACCGAGCACTTTACGGATTCTCATTGTCTGAAACTTAAGAATCGAGCGAGTCTAAAAAAGATGCATACAGCTCGCATTAAGAAATCATTCGTGGCGTGATCCTTGGAATCTTGCAGCGTATCTAAAGATGTGTCAACTGCTAGACGATTAACACGAAATTGTCAGATGAATTAAAAGTAATAAACAAACAAGGTCAAGGATGACTATCAGTTTAATTTTTGCTGCACTGATGTTGGCCTGGAACCGAAAATACCGGTATTCTCTCAAACCAGTACCGGTATTTCGGTATTGGAAAATCAGGCGGTAGTACCGGTATTACCAAATCCGATACTCCCGGTATCCCAACCTTAGGTACCTTATAAGCAAGTTAAAGGTTTTTGCAATCTGCGTTCTGCATTTTTAGGCTTCATACTGGATTGACGGTCAAATAAACATTGGTGTGTCTATCGGTCGCAATTGTCTTGTCTTGCCCATTATTTCCCAAGGAAATTGGCCTAAATTTATTGCTATTTATGTTCGAGAAATACCATGTATACTATATGATAAAAAAAACCGTATGTATAAATAATATGAATTTTGTTTTTATTATTGCAAAAACGAAAAATGTCACAACCTGCAGCAACAAGGACCGAAAACAAAATTGGTCTCAACCTGCAGCTATCTCCCCTATCTATACCTATAAAAATGGATTTCTGTCTGTCCAATGTTCCTTACAGAATCGACAACTACTAAACCGATCACCGTGAAAATTTGCATGTAGGGGTTTTTGGGGCCAGGGAAGGTTCTCTCGATGGCAAAAGACCTCTCCCCCCACTAAGAGGGGAGACTCCCATACAAATCTCTATGCCTATAAAAATGGATTTCTGTCTGTCCTATGTTCCTTATAGAATCGAAAACTACTGAACCGATCGGCGTGAAAATTTGCATGTAGGGGTTTTTTGGGGCCATGGAAGGTTCTCTCGATGGCAAAAGACCCCTCCCCCCACTAAGAGGGGGGGCTCCCATACAAATCTATGCCTATAAAAATGGATTTCTGTCTGTCCTATGTTCCTTATAGAATCGAAAACTACTGATCCGATCGGAGTGAAAATTTGCGTGTAGGGGTTTTTGGGGCCAGGGAAGGTTCTTATGATGGTTAGAGCCCCGTCCCCCCACTAAGAGGGGGGGCTCCCATACAAATAAAACACAAATTTCTGCATAACTCGAGAAGTAATTAAGCAACATGAACCAAATTTGGCATGTGGGGGTTTCAAGAGGCCGACATTTTTTTTATGGTGAATGATGACCTTTTCCCCCTTTAAGAGGGGGAGCTCCCATAAAAATGAAATACAAATTTTCTCATATTTTGAGAACTAGTCAAGCAAAAGGGACCAAATTTGGCATGTGGGGGTTTTTGGAGGCAAGAATATATTCTGTGATGAATTAGGACTCCTCCCCGCTTCAGAAAGGGGGGCTCCTATACAAATGAAATCCAAATTTCCTCATAACTCGAGATCTAATTAAGCAAATGGAATCAAATGTGGCATGTGGGGTTTTAGGAGGCAGGAATTTTTCTATGGCAAATTATGACCCCTCTCCACTTTAAGAGGGGTGGGGGCTCCCAGACAACTGAAATACAAAGTTCCTCATAACTCGAGAACTAATCAAGCAAATGGAAGCATATTTGGCATGTGGGGGTTTTTGGAGGCAAGATTTTTTTCAATGATAAATTAGGACCCCTTACCTTTCTAGAGGGAGGGACTCCCATACAAATGAAATAAAAATTTCCTCTTAACTCTAGTACTAATTATGCAAATGGAACCAAATTTGGCATGTGGGGGTTTTTGGAGGCAAATTTGGGCAAAATGGGCAATTCTTGTATTTCGCACAGTATGGAAGGAATTTGTTTCGTTTAATGTTTTGACGTTTGAAAACTATTTGAGTTCATTTTATAGGCGGCAAATAAGTTTTTATACTGACATGTGTAATAGTTTTTATACTGTTTAATTAGCTTTTATTATGATTTTTGGGGATAATAGGGCAAAATGGACCACTTCCCGAAGTCTGCGCAAGATGAAACCATCACCAAACGATTTCCTGAATTTTTTTACTTAGGAAAAGGTATCGTGTAAGATTCCAAACCAGCGGCTTCTAATTCTTAGGATTACAAGCTTGTTTTTGCCCATTGTGCGCCGTCGGAAACGCCGGCTACTGCGGGGAGCAGCCCCCCGCAGAGATCACCTGTATCTTGATTTATTTATTTTGACCTCTATTACTTTCCTTCAGTCAAGTCCGAGCGAGCAATCACCCCTGCGAAATGGTACTTTCCACGAAAAGATTTTTCGCGAAATGGTACATCCAGCGTAAAGTTTTACGCGAAATGGTATTCCACGAAACTCTATATTCCGCGTTATGATCAACCGAGAAGTGGTGTTCCGCAAAACGGTATTCGGCGAAATGTTATATAATCAATATTTAAATGCTATCCGCTATATTTTATCGGGCTAAACAATGGGGGGAGTTGTTTTTTACTGTATTGTGAGGAAAATTTGTGTATTAAACCACCCATGTACGCCTCAGAAACTTGCAAAACTCGAGATTGTGACAAAGATCATCCAAGATTCACGATTCATGTACAACACAGTATAATTTGTGGCAATACGAAGTTTGTCGGGTCAGCTAGCGTTGCTATAAAATTGCTGGACATTTTATTTATTCAACGATATATTAACAGTTGTGTTTTATTCGGTAGTACACTTCTATTTTCGTTTTCACAAAGTGCTACGCAGTATAGTAAACTAAGACGTAGTCCTACGTAAAAAAACGTGAACAAACCATTTAATAAATAATGACCATAAAAGGATACTTACCAATTTTACACTTGGTTCGTTCATTTCCATGTATAACTTTGAGATATCCATATCTAGATCAAGCCGCGTTTCTTCGTTACAGTCGACGAAAAGAATTAATGATTTATGCTTGAATAATATAGCTAGTGATCTTATTGTGGTAGTCTCATTCATTCCAGGTATTTCTAAATATTTTGACTGCAATTTTGTATTTGAACTTATATCGACCGTAACTGAAAAGATTGATAATGTCTGTAAATGAATATTTACTGGGTATTTACGGAATTGTTTATCTTTAATTTTTGTTTTCCTTTTTGTAGGATTTTGCATGAAAAATAATAACGTGTATGTGAAAAGAAAGAATTGATTTGGTTTTCACGTTTAAACTTTAAGTAAAAATGTTAAAACGCATAATTTTTTGGTTACTTAAAAAAATCTTTGTTTTTTTTTCGCCGACCCCCTTCAGTTGCCCAACACCGGAAGGACAAAAACTTAATAAAATATTTGTAATGACCTTACTGCGTAAATTAAAACCACCCCAACCATCAATTACACCAAAAGAAAGGCCGATTTATAATGTAGTTGAAGCTGAATTTCATTTGAGATTTCATCCAATCGAATATAATCACACTAGTTGAGCCCAAATCTTACGATCCGAAAAATATAAATGTCTGTCATGGAACACATCCCGGGTAGAAATGCATAACGAATATTAATGTAAAAACATTACGGTTACTATGAATTTTACTGTTTACAACATTTTATGCTGTAACTTCACTTTTCATATTAATGTAAAAACTTTACGATTACAATGAATTTTATTGTTTACTACACTTTATGCTGTAACTTCACTGTACCGTTCTTGGAAAATTTTTCATATAATTCGGCAACAATGCAAATTGTTTAGAAGCAAGAAATAATCTCTATCTAAGGTCCAATCCTTGGCAGGTTGAGTTATTTGTAGACACAAATTGTGTCTCTTTCTCCGTCTACTGTAGAAACCGCCGATCGAGAAGTTTAATCTAATTCGTTTTACTGACGGGACGACGACATTATGCAGGCGCTTGCGACTTACTTGTCCGTCTATCAACATATTAGCCGCGATTCTTAACGCGGTTGTTCGGGGAAAGGCTCCGTTCCTATGGAATAGACCAACCTCGTTGTTTCTACGTCTTGACATCGAATGAGGTGTCAGGCATAACGGAAGATTTTACAATTGACAGAGGGATCGATAGAAGACAGTAATGAAACAAAGAGTCGGTAGGATCTAACAGATTGAGATAAGGTGTGAATGGGGAAGAGCAGAATTAGTTTATGTAGGTGTACTGACCTCTAATACTTTCCTAATATGAGCGATGAATGCGGCTCGAAAATCATTATAGTTCAAAGTCTATCAAATTCATTGTCATCATATCTTTTCAAAAACATGAAGTACTGTAATTAATCAGCCGGTTTTATTTTGTCCTAATAATCCGAAAGCCTACAATTTTTTTTTGCAGAACTCACCTTAAATTTCATTGTAACTTCGTTGTAAAACGGTGTAAAACTTATAGTGAATGTACCACAAATATTACTGTTTTTGGTCTTTATTTGTATGGGAAAAAGCCGAAAAATTTAGTGTTACATCACTTAATCACCCCCTTATTCGATGTAAAATTGGCGGTTTCCATTAAAATTTACTGTGAAAACAGCGATATTTATGGTAACTTCAGTGTAACTTTTACAAAGATTTTCACTGTTTCAATGTGGTTTTTCAATGTTTGTAACAGTGAAATTTAATGTTTTGTCGCTATACATTTTTATTCGGGATTCCATTTGTCAGTGTTTGCGAAGACGGTATTATTTCTTCGAGCTTTACATTAAATTTATTTGCAACACGACATGCGAAGACGTTGTACATAACAGAGTCATAGCATGAAACTGAAACAATTATTTTTTATGCTCACATTGGGTTTTATTTACCTGAATAAAAACATCTTCACTGTGCTGATTCTGTAGGCGGGAAAAATGGTTCTTTTGTGTGAGTGGTTCTGAACCGTCCATTTTCTGCCGCGAACCGATTTAAATGACCCGATTTGATATCGCGTTGAGCACTCCAGTCGAGCTGTCGAATCAAGTGGTCGAGTCAAGCAGTTGAGTCGAGTAGGTGAATCAAGTTGTTCCGTCAAGCAATCCAGTCGAGCAGTTGAGTCGAATTTCTAAACCGAGCAATTTAATCGAGTAGTCTAGTCGAGCAGTTGAGTCGAGGTTCGGTCGAGCAGTCCAGTCGAACAGTTGAATCGAGCAGTTGAGTCGAGTAGTCCAGTCGAGCAGTTGAATCGAGCAGTCGAACCGAACAGTTTAGTCCAGCAGTTGAATCGAGAAGTTGAATTTAGCTATCCAGTTAAGCAGTCCAGTCAGGTAGTCTAGTCGAGCAGTTGACTCGAGCAGTCGAACCGAACAGTTCAGTCAAGCAGTTCAGTCGAGCTGGTTGAGTCGAACTGTTGAATCGAGCAGTTGAGTCGAGTAGTCCAGTCGAGCAGTTTTATCGAGTAGTATAGTTGAGAAGTTAAATTAAGCAGTTGAGTCGAGCAGTTTTGTTGAACAGTACAGTCAACCAGTTCAATCCAGCAGTCAAGTCGATCTGTCCAATCGAGCAGTTGAATCAGTCTAGTTGAGCAGTTCAGTTGAGCAGTCCAGTCGAGCAATCAAATCGAGCAGTCTTATCAACCAATCTAGCCGAGCAGTCTAGTCGATCAGTTGAGCAATCGAGCAGTCCAGTAGTCGAGCAGTGAGGTGACTGAAAATAGAGCTTTCCAGTTGTGTGTGTGTGTGTTGGTGCTTGAAAATGAGGCAAACAGGCATTAGCTCTTCCCCAAAATGCGGCAAACATCTTGCATATACACGCGTATTTCGTGTTCGCTAGTGTGGGTGTTTCAGCTGTCAGAAAACTCTATACTGCCCATGGATGCAGAGTTGACATAACGATCAACACCATCATTGTTGAGAAAACGTATTTTTATCAAAAAAAATATTTAAGGTCATATCATCTTAACTGTTTACTTTTCCAATCAAATAATCTGTTAGTTTAATAGAGACTATTAGTCAAAAGAGGGCCGATGCACAGTGGGAAAGGCGGTCGAAAGTCTTTTCTCGCTTTTTCTGACGTTTTCGAGGTGAGGTCTATTAGGAGAAGTTTCATAAAAAAGTATTCTGCATCTAATGACATTTTCATATAATTAGATATTAAGGGGATAACAAATTTGAAAAAATTAATTTTTTATAAGAACTAGATAGCATGGTCATGTGTTAGGCAAAGTTGTAGAACTTTAAATTTTATTAAACTTTGCCGAAGATACTAAGTATCTGCATCATATGGTTTGCGAGATATAATTGACTTTCTGTCGTGACCCCCTAAAATCAGTTTTTTAAACTTTTTGTACACAAAACCTCATCTAACAGGTTCGACATGTTCTACAAACTTTTGGATACTATCAAAATACGTAACTTTCTAGAAGGTGTATATATCATATGTTGCTTTATTTGCTTTAAAAATGGATTTGAAGCATACATTTTACCGTTTTTACAAGTTATTTTTTCCGTAAATAGGCACCTACTAGCAGCTAAAGTTAGCAGCGCTTGAACCGCCATAGAATATAGTATAAATGTGCCAAAAATCTCGGCCGGGTCTGCCGGGCATTTTGGTTACTTCAATTATGATTTACCCCCTAATCACGACAGAAAGTCAATTATATCTCGCAAACCATATGATGCAGATACTTAATATCTTCGGCAAAGTTTAATGAAATTCAAAGTTCGACAACTTTGCCAAACACATGACCATGCTATCTAGTTCCTATAAAAAATTAATTTTTTCAAATTTGTTATCCCCTTAATATCCAATTATATGAAAGTGTCATTAGATGCAGATTACTTTTTTATGAAACTTCTCCTAAGACACCTAACCTCGAAAACATCAGGAAAAGCGAGAAAAGACTTTTGACCGCCTGTTTCCAGAATGGTCCCACTGTGCGATGGGGTTTCGTGATTCATTTCTAGGTTTTTGTATTCAAAAAATGCATACCGTCATCCTTACTTGCAACACCGGAATTACTTGCAACACTTCTGCGCATCGCGCTTTCCACAGCTATAACGTATTTGTTTGTTAACATAACCATTTGTAACCAATGTCGTTTTAAAGAAGGGACGTTTACCTATTGTTTAGTTAAGTTTAATCTATTATATAATAATTGTTTTGCTTATTTTTATACGATTGGGAAGTAATTTAACCTTCAGAGTAGGAAAAATGGATTTGCAAAGTTGCGTCAGTTCATTGACATGACATTATTTTTTATCGTTTGGTTCCTGTACACACTTAATGCATCTTATAAGCCTACAAATAGCAACTTTGAGCTTTGTTTATATTTTGAACTTGGAGAAGAAAGAATGAATTCGTGTTGTTCCTTCCAATATGGTGCGGCTTACAGCACTTGTAAAATAGATAATTATCGTAATGGACAGTATGTACAAAGTAAGTTTGCATCTGTACGATATTATTTTGTCTACTGCCATCTTACGAGAAATTAAAATCGTGAAAAATTCCACGTGCCTTGAAACGGCAATTTTGAGTTCGCCGACATGCTGATTTTCACCGAATATTTTTAAAAATCATAGCGGTTGTGTACAAGACACAACCGCATATATAGGTGACGCAGGACTACGTAAGTCTCTTTGTAGTGATAGTAGCATGTATTCATGCTTGTAATCATTCGATTCTTCATGTATACATGCTATATGCAACATATATTCATGTTACATGCGTTGTATGTAACATTTATCAAAGTAGTAACATTGCATACGTTCAATTATCAAAAGATTGTGCATTTGAAAACAATTTAACAAAATCAAGAACACAAACTATTGCTCTCCTGCTACCTTACTGAAATTAAAGATTGTTTTTATTATCCATATTTCCCACGTTGAAGGGATTTTACCAATTCAATCCTATTTTATTAGCCTATCCTATCCTATTAGCACATCTTTTCACTACACTTCTAATGAAACGGCAAGCATGCGTATTCATACAGAGTCGTATTATAACCGAACACTACAGCTGTAGCACATTTTTCCAACACAGATATCAAATTCGCCGAGGTTTAATCGTCTCGCAGTAAAGAATTTGCGATCTGTTGGGACAGCGAACTTGTGCCATATTTTCTGGCACACTTCCCTAACACAGACATCAAATTGGACTAGGTTTAATCGCGTTTGTAAGAAATCTGTTGGCACGAGGGGGCTTTGTCACTTTTTCCGGCGTACTTCCCAAGCAAGGACATCAAAATGGTCTAGGTTTAACCGCGGTGTTAAGAAATCTTGTTGAAATGAGGAGACTTGGTCATTTGTTTTGGCTTACTTCCCAAGCACAGATATCAAATTGGTATAGGTTTAGATCAACGTAAAGAATCTTCCAACCAATCACGAAGCGAGAATTCTGGTTCAACATAGGTTCATTATTTTAAATTTTTCAATAGTTCAACATCAAGAATCCAAATTTTTCTTCATTTGGGTCAATTCTTAGAAGATTTTCCGATCGATTGGTGTAAGAATATTGAAAATCGATCGGAAAACCGCTGAGCTATTAGTGCTCAAAACCTTTCATTTTTCGTGACGCTCGCATTTTTCGATTTTTTGGAATGACACCCTATCTTAAAACTTGCCGTAAGACGTAGTCCTACGTCAAAAAGCGATTGACGAAATTGGGAAACAAAACATGTCTCCAGTATCTCTTGTTTTACTACAAATACACTCAACATATCTAAAAATAGTCATTCGTGGTTTGAAATCAAACTTAAAATCATAAGAAATGCAAAATCAGAAAAGTGTTGCAAGTAACCCCGTTTACTGGGTAACTTGCAACATCCCTATTTTCAATTCATTCTACAGATTCATTTAGTTGATATTTTTTCTCATAATCATCTATCTAAAGTACTGACCACTATACAAGTTTTGGCTACTTACACTTGAACCTAAACGGTACACTTCGAAAGTTATACAAAGTTCACAAGTGTTGCAAGTATCCCCGGATGACGGTACGCCAGTTTATGCGAATAAACAGATTGTTTATCCTCATAGCTTGGCGTAAAACCCGTGAAAATCTGCTTGCTATGCTAGATTATTATGCGGGGTGTTACGTCAACTATGCAGAGTAGCTCTATTTTCCCAAATTTTTCGAATATTTTCGAACAAACAAATGTTCTTTGAGCATTGGGTATGTATATTACATAGTTAAGAATGCGTACACCGAAAAAACTATACACGTGCGATCAATGTGCAGATCACATAGATATTCTCTTGGTGTTAATCACTTCAGTTCAATAGGAAAAACACATGAATCATATTCAATGGTAAAACCATGGGTAAAACACTTAGAGATGATATTCACATCAATTCATCGTGAAAGCCACGTGAATTTCAAATAGAATGACATTTCATAAGAGTTACTCTTTAATTAAACGTGTAAAACCAGTGAAATATTAATAAAAACTTACACCTAAATTTCATGTAGATTGCAACAGGATATGATCTAATGGTAAAACACGTGGATAAGCTTCCCCTACTCCCTCTTCTTATAAGGGGTAGGGGTATCAATTTACCACAGAAAAAAAAAATCAGCCTCGTAAAACCCTTACATGCCAAATTTGGTACCATTTGCTTGATTAGTTTTCGAGTTATGCAGAAATTTGTGTTTCATTTGTATGGGAGCCCGAGCCCCCCCCCCCCCCTCTCTTAAAGAGAGGTGGGGTCCTAATTCAACACAGAAATAATTCCTGCTTCATAAAACCCCCACATACCAAATTTGGTTCTATTTGCTTGATTAGTTCTCGAGTTATGCAGATAACTATGTGATGATATGTAGTAAATTTAATTTGGATTAAATATGCAGTTTGCTGTGGAAAATCAGCTGAAAATGACTACGAGAAAATTTACTTTCGCCGTTCCAAAAATAACTTTTGTTGAAAAATATATTGAAAAATTAACAAAATTTTCTCAAACTACAGTACTGGACAATATAAAGTACGCACCCGCTCTCATAACACGCGGTATCTTTTTTATTGTCAAACATATAAACTCGGTATATTTGGACAAATTGTAGTATTTTCAATGCTTTAAACGATTTATGTATCGTTAAATATTAACATTAGCTATTTTGATCAAGCTATTGTATAGTTCTAGAAAAAGTCAATTTTTAGTTGGTCATAATAAAGTACGCACTACTAATATAATGACTGCACAACGCCGCCTACTGCATACGAATAGTTTTCTCGCCATCACACTGCAGCGAAGTGTCAAAACAAATTGTTTGTGATTGATTTTTCATTACTGGTGCGTGTTTTTATCTGGTAGGGTATGAAATGGGGAAGGCAAATGAGCGTCCAATATAGCTCTAGCCATCCCAAGCCCCTACCTAGCGCCTCCACGTGGCCATACCTGGTAATGCTCTATTGAGTAGCCAAGCTAGGAGGTGCGTTGCTGGGTGGTTCCCGGCTGCCTGGTCTCAAAACCGCGGTTTTGGGCAGACGGCGGAGCCACACGGCCTAGCTAATAGGTAAGCCTAATAAGTTATTTTAATTATTTTTTTCGTTTTAGCTTATGAAGCATCTCCTGCTATATAGTAAAAACTGGCCAAAACGAGTTTTAATACTGCACATGGATACCAGAATGAAAAATTAAATTAACTTTTAAAAATTAAAATTAAATAAGAAGCATTTATGGAACCCAAAGGACGCTACTCTATTCCATACGAAGGACTGCTGGTGAGATTGTTCTATTTTTATCATTTATACCACATTTCATCTTAAAGTCATATCATATATTAACAGTATTATTATTGATATCATAAATGTGGAAGGCTGGATGACGGAGTGGATTGCCAACCTGAATCCTTAAGGTCTGAAGCAAATATGGCACTTCTCAATTCAAAACAAACAAATCATCACGTGGGTTAAAGTTGGTATAGCGAAATTGATTATTACATGGAAGGATCCTAATGCTGGAAGGCGACTCTTATAACCCCGGAATGCGCACAAGTGCCTCTGCTTGTGGGTCCGCCCAACCCCTTTTGGCCCTTCTGTAACAGCATTAGTGTGAAATTCATTTGATAATCAAATTTGGATCTACTGTAATTCTACCCACATACATTGGCAAGTCCTTGAAATGATGGTGGCTTTCCCCTACTACTACTACTACTACTACTGGTGCGTGTTTTTATCTGGTACGATGTCAAAAAGGCAAATTTGTGAAGATATCCGTAAACTTATCGTTAAAAATCGTAAGGAAGGTTTCTCGAATAGAGAAATTGCTCGAAGATATGAAATTAGTGAGGCATGAGTACGAAAAACATTGAAAAAATTTGAGGAACTTGGAAGCGTGAAAGACCGGACTGAAAGAGGAAGAAAGCGGAGGACTACAACCAGTGATGATCGCCTGATTCGTCGAAAAGTGCACTCAAAAAAATCAGCACGTCAAGTTTACGTGAAAACATAGGTAATTCTCATCCATCACACTTTTCATGTAACATTCACGTGAATTGTTGGTAACTCGCACTCAGTTTACGTGCGATCCCGGTAAATTTTATCAATTTTCCCATTAACTAGTACATGAAGCTCACGTAAGTTGCTGTATAGAAGTTTACATGATTTTTCACGTGGATGCGACATGTCGATTTTTTTGAGTGTGGCTAAAGATCCGTTCTCTACCAGCCGAGTAATCCGAGAAAATACGAACTTAAATATTTCCAAACAAACTGTTCGTAGAAGACTGAAGGAAATGGGATTTAAGAATGGATTTGCTCAACGAAGGCCATTATCCGAAATGTTACAGGTTTGTTTATTTCATATTCAATATTTGTTTTTAAGTAATATTAATTTGTATAGGATCAAACGTCTTAAATTTGCTCAAAAATATATCGACAAACCTCTGGAGTATAAAGCCTCTGTATGAAACATCTTCTGAAAGTACATCTATAAAGCTAATTTTTGTTCGATCACTATGAATAGTTATCTACTATAAATAATGAGAAAAGCATGAAAGTTTTAAGATGTGGTAAGTGCGTACTTTATTTTGTCCAGTACTGTACATTATACAATAGGGTAAAGACATCAGATATCGCCACTTTTTCAGACTGCAAAGAAGAAAACCATATAGTTACATATCAATGAGAATTGTTTTGCCTACATTTAACAGCAACATTTTTGCCACGTTTTCAGCATAAAACTTAAGCCCAAATATTTGAAAAAGTCGTTATAAATATTTATTTAGAAACGATGATTCTACAATTGATGAAGGGACGGTAAGGGAAAGTAATGAAGAAGGATTTTTTCGGGAATGAAGGGCAAGGGTGGAAAGGAAGGGGGGGGGGTAATAGGTAGCTATGGTTAACAAGTTGTCGTTGTGACTCCTATCTTTTTGTCCAATGCTGGATGCATGCATGCAATGGATGCAATGCATGGGTCGAACCAAGCTGTAATCAGAGATTATAACCGGATTTGAACCCACAACAGGTTGGTTCGACCCATTCACCTTCCAGCATTGGACAAAAAGATAGGAGTCACAACGACAACTTGTTAACCATAGCTACCTATTACCCCCCCCCCCCCCTTCCTTTCCACCCTTCCCCTTCATTCCCGAAAAAATCCTTCTTCATTACTTTCCCTTACCGTCCCTTCATCAATTGTAGAATCATCGTTTCTAAATAAATATTAATATATGCCTGACCGCATTTCAAGGTCATGACTAAAGTCACGAGTTTGGTCGTTATAAATGTAAAATTTGTGATGCATGTTGAGGCACCAGTTTTCGCCCCCAAGACCCAGTTTTCGCCATTTCTGTACTCCAGTTTCCGCCACTCACAGCAGCATCATTTGTATCTTGTTCTAGTCTGAAAATTAATAAATATTTATATTTTTTCCGAGAAATACAATTAATTGTCAGTTGACTAGTGAAAACAGAATGGAATGGTTGAGAAACAACCGCGTAACTGGTTCCCGCGATGTGCTTTGGCACGGTCCATTAAAATTCGGCAGTGGCGAAAAGTGGATCATGTTTTAATCATTTCAATATGACGACACCAACTAAAAATAATGCCAATTTGAGTTATATAACTATTAAGGGTTTGGAGTCATATTACATTGATTCAGTACACAACTATGTTTAAATGATTGAATATGTTATGCTAATTATGGCATTCAAAATATCAATAAAACACTTTTGAACCCTTAGGGTGGCGAAAATTGGTGTTGTTACCCTATGGGCTCGCAAACTTCAATTTCCAGAAAAATAACAAGGATCTTGAAACAACATGGAAAATAACATGGAACATTCACTGTTCCTGCTGTCTCACTGTTGACTACTCTCTCCTACTCGTAATACCTTTTAAGTGTCATCGATTCATCAAATTTTGTAGTTTGTCACCCATATTGATATGGTTTCGATAGTTTCTCAAAAAGGCTACAGAAAAAGACGTTATTACGACTGATTATACGAAAATAACCATATCTCGGAAGTTTCTTATCAGATCTTTATTCTTTTTTCACCAATCGACTGAAAATTGATTCTAATTTCTGGATCAAAAATATCCGTTTTTGACGTTTTGACCCCTCGATAATCCGGAATACCTCCGCTCCGGTGTCCTGAGGCGATCGCAAATCTCCGAATATTTCGAAAAAGTTTTGTGTAATTCGGCCAATTTCAAAACCTTTGATCGAAGCAAACTGCGGCCGTGAATGGACGCAAAAATTTTCATGTCTCATGTTGTTCTTAAATTTATAATCACTTTATGGAAAAAAGTATAAAATTACACCTAAAACTAAATATCTATTGTACATGAATTTACACATCATAGCCATAATGGTGGCCGCTCTAAATTGTGTTCGTAATATGCGAACAATCTTTTTGACAACTCTGCATACATCAAACTCAGGTCATATTGTTTTCTGTATTCCGTTTCCTTTAAACTACCCTTTGCTTCCGCTTTCACAAAACTTTACTAAACCGCTCCAATTACTTCATACATGCCAGAAACGTTAGATTCCAATCACTTACAAAATACCAATATAAATGGCAATCCATTCCCATTCGCAATCGTCAGCATCGGAGTTCAAATTTCCCCTTTTCTCTGACCAAAACACATTCATTCTTTCTTCCCATAAATTCATTTTTTTCTCATACCACATATACCACATATACCACATATTTACACATCATGTACAATAGATATTTAGTTTTAGGTGTAATTTTCTACTTTTTACCATAAAATGATTATAAATTTAAGAACAACATGAGACATGAAAATTTTTGCGTTCATTCACGGCCGCAGTTTGCTTCGATCAAAGGTTTTGAAATTGGCCGAATTACACAAAACTTTTTCGAAATATTCGGAGATTTGCGATCGCCTCAGGACACCGGAGGTATTCCGGATTATCGAGGGGTCAAAACGTCAAAAACGGAAATTTTTGATCCAGAAATTAGAATCAATTTTCAGTCGATTGGTGAAAAAAGAATAAAGATCTGGTAAGAAACTTCCGAGATATGGTTATTTTCGTATAATCAGTCGTAATAACGTCTTTTTCTGTAGCCTTTTTGAGAAACTATCGAAACCATATCAATATGGGTGACAAACTTCAAAATTTGATGAATCGATGACACTTAAAAGGTATTACGAGTAGGAGAGAGTATTCAACAATGAGACAGCAGGAACAGTGAATGTTCCATGTTATTTTCCATGTTGTTTCAAGATCCTTGTTATTTTTCTGGAAATTGAAGTTTGCGAGCCCATAGGGTAACAACACCAGTTTTCGCCACCCTAGGGGTTCAAGTGTTTTATTGATATTTTGAATGCCATAATTAGCATAACGTATTCAATAATTTAAACATAGTTGTGTACTGAATCAATATATAATGACTCCAAACCCTTAATAGTTATATAACTCAAATTGGCATTATTTTTAGTTGGTGTCGTCATATTGAAATGATTAAAACATGATCCACTTTTCGCCAATGCCGAATTTTAATGGACCGTGCCAAAGCACATCGCGGGAACCAGTTACGCGGTTGTTTCTCAACCATCCCATTCTGTTTTCACTAGTCAACTGACAATTAATCGTATTTTTCGGAAAAAATATAAATATTTATTAATTTTCAGACTAGAACAAGATACAAATGATGCTGCTGTGAGTGGCGGAAACTGGAGTACAGAAATGGCGAAAACTGGGTCTTGGAGGCGAAAACTGGTGCCTCAACAAGCATCACAAATTTTACATTTATAACGACTTTTTCAAATATTTGGGCTTAAGTTTTATGCTGAAAACGTGGCAAAAATGTTGCTGTTAAATGTAGGCTAAACAATTCTCATTGATATGGAACTATACGGTTTTCTTCTTTGCAGTCTGAAAAAGTGGCGATTTCTGATGTCGTTACCCTATTGTATAATGTAGTTTGAGAAAATTTTGATAATTTTTCAACAAAAGTTATTTTTGGAAGGGTGAAAGTAAATTTTCTCGTAATCATTTTCAGCTGATTTTCCACAGCAAACTGCATATTTAATCCAAATTAAATTTACTACATATCATCTCATATCATCATCAGAGTTATCAAAAAGATTGTTCGCATATTACGAACACAATTTATAGCGTCCGCCATTATAGCGCGTAAAAAGCTGGATAGCGCCGTAAATACAAAAGATTAAATTATACTTTCTTCAGCAATATCGTAGATAATAATTAACTCTACAATTGTCCTTTACACTACCTTTCCGAACTCTGTTTCGTTGATGCGCTGTAGTCAAATGAGCATCTACTGAGCAAAAACCCGAAAATGAAGCCTGATTCCGATTCATCTAAGATTTGCAGAAGCAATCCTATTGATCCTATGCATTCAATAGGATGGCTAATTAATCCGTTTGCATTGAAGGCGAGTTTTTGATTGCTGGTCAGTTATTAGTTTGTTTACATTATCTAAGCTTATCGATGCGGCAAAAGCAGAAAGCTCTTTAAAACCTCACACTCAAAAAAATCGACACGTTGCATCCACGTGAAAAATCATGTAAACTTCTGTACAGCAACTTACGTGAACTTCATGTACTAGTTAATGGGAAAGTTGATAAAATTTGCCAGGATCGCACGTAAACTGATTAGTATGAGTGCGAGTTACCAATAATTCACGTGAAAATTACATGAAAAGTGTGATGGATGAGAATTACGTATGTTTTCACGTGAACTTGACGTGCTGATTTTTTTGAGTGCATTGATGTGGTGAAAGTTTGAGACCGTGGTGCTGTTTTTCGGAAAGCGTTAGTGCAACGAAATATGTGCGCAACCAAATATCTATTAACCAATTCCAGATTATACGTTTTATGAACACGTAATGATCTACATGATCCGTTGAATTTATTTTCCATTAGCAATTATGTTTTGCTGAGCGTTTGTTGATATATACCGGGTTGATAAATGGAATGACAAGATTTAGGAAATTCCAATAGTACTGGGAGCACTGATTACGTGCTCTGCCCAGCCCATCGGCAGGCAACCATGTTTTCGTCGCCAACATCTCGTGTGTGCAAAAATGAGATAGCATGTCAGCACTGCGTTTCACTCAACTGCCAGTAGTCTGATTTGGGCCCGCTGTCAAATTTTGAGCCCAGGACATGCTTTCGCTGACGTTCACTGTAGCTCGTTATAGAGATGTCGATGGGGTGGCTCTGCCAATACATCTGCATTTTTAAGGCATAAAACAATACATGCATCGAACGGTAGCCATTTATCCAGCCATCTTTGAGCCATTTTCGGTTTCCCCTTAAACAACTATTTTACAAGGAATTTGCCAAAAAATTGGTGAAACAGGAGGCGATTCACACGGTAACAATGAGTGCTAATTGTGTCCCGGGGCTGGCACCGAATGGCCGAAACACAAATGGCCGAATCACGAATGGCCGAAATCCAAATGGCCGAATTTCAATAACAGTCACAGAAGGCCGAATCACGAAAGGCCGAATCACGAAAGGCCGAATCACGAAAGGCCGAGTCGCGTAAGGCCGAATCACGAATGGCCGAATCACGAAAGGCCGAAATTTTTCGGAATGCCTAAATAACTACTCAATAAAAAACCATGAATTGGCAAGTAGTTAACAAATAACTTTAATCAAACAAAAAACAAACTACTACTATTAAACAAACGAAACATGCTTTACGAACGTCTTTGTTTAGCGCTTAATAAAATCGCAACTGCGTCAACAAAATTTTTGCTGCTCATTTTGTGAGCATTAACACATTTCGAGTAGATTTTTTCGTCTATTTCTCGGCGCGAATTCGGAACATCCCCCTGAAGAATTCTAAGGATGTTCCCCTTTATCGCATTTTGCTCCACCCGAAGCTCTGTGATGATCCTGGTCATTGACAGGTGATGGGCACCAACAATGGTTGTCCATCGTTGGTGCCATGGTTCCAAGTTGTTTGTGTTCCGCGGTAGCTTGTCAATGATAGGCTTAAAATTTGACCACAGAGTGGGGTGAAACAATGGCCTGTTGTTCCGGTTTCTCCCACTTATATAAGTATTCCGAAAATATTTCTTGATTATAAACACATCTTCATTATAAGGTGCGAGACGTATTTACCGTGTGAGTAGCAAATGTTTCCTAGATGATTCAGGGCGAGACGGCCGCAGGCCGCGAGTGTGCGCCGGTGACCCGCCGTCGGAAGCGCCGGCCACTGCGGGGGGGCAGCCCCCCCGCAGAAACCACTACTATTTAGGTGCATGCATTTTCCTAGGTTTACTGTCTATTAGGGATTATCCCTTAGTTAAGTCCGAACGAGCGGTAGCGAGTAAGGACAGCATGTATCCAACGTTTGCACAGGTTGAAGACTATGAATATTTTCGGTCGAATATGACATTCGGCCATTCGTGTTTCGGCCATTAGTGATTCGGCCATTCGCGATTCGGCCTTTTGTGATTCGGCCATTCGTGATTCGGCCATTTGATATGTTATGCCATTCGTTATTTCGGCCATTTGTGTTTCGGCCATTCGTGATTCGGCCATTTGTGTTTCGGCCATTCGTAGGTAATCCGTGTCCCGTAACGCTAGAATGTTTCTATACTAACATATCTTTAGTTGCATGGTAGCAGGTGTCCTACATCTATTTTCAGAGAGCAATAAAAGGCGCTTTATCCTTGGCCTATCGCAGCTTGGCTTGTGGTTAATGCCATAAGTTTATCCCCGAGGGTCCGGAGTATCACTTAACTTTTATTAGCAATGATACTCCCGATGTTTACAATTTACACCTAAATGTAGAAACGGTTGGTACGAGACGTCTCCGTTTCTTCTTCCCCTGTTGATTTTGACATGTATCTACATGCAAAATAATCCACACATCGACGTGAAAATTATTTTGAGTGTATGTCATTTCGTATAATCGTCTTCGCGGCAATTGTCGTTCATGCTCATGCTCGTATAATCGTCTTCGCGGCAATACTTCACAGTTTGCCTGACCGACTAAACATTTGCAATGTATCACGAATATTATGCAAGTGTTAATACAGACAAGAAAATAATTCGAAATATTTCTATGACTAGCAATATATAAAATTATTTCTCGGAATCCTTAATTGTGGTTGTGATGGTATTAATAAGAATAAGAATTCGGCCAATTTCCAAACCTTTTTTATAGTATTGGTATAACAAAGGTAAAAATGTACTAAATGTAAAAGAAATCTCATTTTATATACTGATCGGACTCGGTTATATACAGTTGCCAAATTTTTTTTCGCTATATGAATCGAATCCTCTTTATAAACGAATCAACAAAAAAAATTTTTTTTTCATTATTTTGTATACAAAATTTTGTGTTTTTTAATGTAAAAGATGAATTTTATTTTTGATTCTCATCCTAAAGACAAACAATACCTTTCTTACATAAAAATGAATATGAATATACAACAATTCCGAAGAAAAGTACTATCGAAAAAAAATCGGCCCAATTTTCTTCAAACTCGCTGTACTCTTCCTTTTTGAAAATAATTAGACTCGTAATTTTTTTTGGCGCCTAGGGTGGCCCTTTTTGAGTTAGGGTTGTTCCAAAAATTGCGATTTTTACCTACTTTCCTACCTCAATATTTTAGAAATTCCATAAAAATATCTTTCATTTGCTGCATCGACGCTTTAAATCCGCCCGGTGGTTCAAAAGTAATAAAGGAAGGTAAGTAATAATCGCATTTTTTGGAACCGCTATAATTCAGAAAGGGCCAAATAAAAAATTAGGGTTTAATTATTTTCAAAAAGTATAAAGAGCGAGTTTGAACAAAATCGGAACTATTTTATTTTTTTCCTCTATATAATCGAGTCTAAAATTGTGTTCTATAGGCGTATAGATCATCGCTAGGTGATTTTCCAGAATCATTACTTACCCCTTTTCTCGGTTCGATCAAGATAAAGTGAAAATTTATGTTTAGCAGTCGGAAAATCAATCATGAATAAAGCCTCGATCGACAAGCGAAATTTCCTCCTCGGTCTAAAAATATATGTAATAAAAAAAATAAAATATAATATAGTAAAATTATCTGCAATTCGTTTCATCCCCCTGTATAACCAAGAAAAATCTACCAAAATAAGAAAAAATCTTGCATGGCCCTCTCTGATTAGAATAAAATTTCCATTATGTGTACATTGAAGAAAAACATTCTTGTTTCATAGGTCAATTGATCATTAAATAGTACTCAAGACTAATTTTTAAAATATGCGCATGGGTTTTCACATCAAAATTAACCAAAAACTATTGATTGTAGCGGAATAGTGCCCAAGAAGAAGTTAGGAAGAAACATATACACTTCCCAACAAACATTTTTATTTAGGAGTAGCTTTTTCAACTATTGTACAGCTAAAACCAATGGAACAAGTGCTTGATAAGCTGCTATACAACAAAAATGTTCCTTGGGTTATCTAGATTTATCTTTTATTTTTTAAAAAAGTTTAAAAAATTATATTTAACACTAAATGTAGTGGGACCCGGGGCATAAAGGACACCTTAACTGTTTTTAATCAATTACGGGCAAAAAGAACCAATTGAATTCAACCTGAAAAGGCCTTAAACTTAGATGAGGGTACAATCTAAACAGTTTCAGTGAGTTCAATATCAAAATAAAAAAAAATATAGAAAAAAATAACGTTTTCGTTTCAGATGTTTTTTCGCTCGATATTAATAGGTACGGGGCAAAAGTGCCACTATGGTGGGGAAAATGACCACAAGTAGAGAAATGTTGTATTTTAACTTCTATCTATAGGAATTAGGTCTAGTTAATGTGTTAGACCAAAAATAATACACATAAAGATAAATAAGATTTCAGTATGCTTGTTTGCGGCATAGTCATTATCATTATGTGCAATTTTCAAAAAGTAAAATTTCAAAATCATTTTAATGTCTGAGTTTACTTTTTATCGAAGAACTTTCTTATGGTATATTGTAAGATACTTTAGAAACCATGAAAAATGACCATATTAAAATCCTTCGTTGTTTTCAAGGAAAACTGAAGAGTGGCACTTTTGCCCCGGGTGGTCGTCTTGCCCCTTGTTCCCCTACTTAATTTAACATAATGCAAAGCTTGCTGCTCTACTGTTTATCTTTTTATCCAGAATATAATAATAGTAATCTTTTGACAATCACGGCATTTTCTGTTAGCGAAAAATATTCGTAGAGCTCAGTCGGTACGTTTAGCGTTAAACTTCTAAGTGTAAAATGATGGTAATTCTAGGTGGAACCGTTAAAATGGACCATCGAAAGAATTTGAGTATGCAACCGATAAACAAAGAAAAGCTCTGGAACACACGGAAGGCAAACACAGTGACCGCGAGTGGCACGGGTGCTTGGCTTTCGCGAAGCCATGAAAATATTTTTCTTTATGTTCCCCTTTTAACTACCCCGACGCTAGAGCGCCAGGCATCACCGGCGCCATAAGGTTCATGCGGATGAACCCTAAAGGGTGGAAAGAAAGAAAACGGATAGATTTAAGAAGAGAGTCTTTCATCGAACACAAGTCCTAATAGACCAAACCTCGTGTTTTTAGTCTTGACCTTGAATTGCGGTCAAGCATATCTTATATATAAAAATGGATTTCTGTCTGTCTGTCTGTCGGGATGTTCCTTATAGAATCAAAAACTACTGAACCAATCGGCGTGAAAATTTGCATGTAGAGGTTTTTGGGGCCCGGAAAGGTTTTAGTGATGGTTAGAGACCCCTCCCCCCACTAAACGGGAGGGCTCCCATACAAATGAAACACAAATTTCTGCATAACTCGAGAACTAATCAAGCAAATAGAACAAAATTTGGCATGTGGGTGTTTTTGGTGACAAGAATTTATTCTATGGTAAATTGAAACCCCTCCCCTCTTTAGAAGGGGAATTATGACTCCTCTCCCCTTTTAAGAGGGGGGGGGCTTCCATACAAATGAAATACAAATTTCCTCATAACTCGAGAACTAATCAAGTAAATGGAACAAAATTTGGCATGTGAAGGTTTCTGAGGAGAAGAATATTTTCTATGGTGAACTAGGACCCCTCCCCACTTTAAGAGAGGGGGCTCCTGTAGAAATAAAAAACAAATTTCCTCATAACTCGAGAACTAATCAAGCAGATGGAACCAAATTTGGCATGTGGGTGTTTTTGAAGAAAAACTTTTTTTTCTATGATGAATTGGGACCCCTCCCCACTTTAGGAGGGGGGGGGGGCCTCCTATACAGATGAAATACATATTTCCTCATAACTCGAGAACTAATCAAGCAAATGGAACAAAATTTGGCATGTGAAAGTTTTCGAGGGCAAGAATATTTTCTATGGTGAATTAGCTTTAAGCTCCTATACATTACCTATTAGCTCCCCACTTTAAGAAAGGGCTCCTATACAAATTAAAATAAATTTCCTCATAACTCGAGAACTAATCAAGCAAATGGAACCAAATTTAGCATGTGGGTGTTTTTGTAGGCAAGAATATTTTCTATGGTGAATTAGGACCTCTCTCCACTTTGGTGAATTGAGACCCCTCTCCTCTTTGGAAAGCGAGTTATGACCCATCTCCCCTTTAAGAGGGTGGGCTTCCATACAAATGAAATGCAAATTTCCTCTTATCTGGAGAACTAATCAAGCAAATGGAACCAAATTTGGCATGTGGGAGTTTTAGATGGCAGAAATTTTTTCTTTGGTGAATTACGACCCCTCCCCCTTTTGAGAGGGGGGGCTCCCATACAAATGAAATTCAAATTTATTTATAACTTGAGAATTAATCAAGCAAATGGAATCAAATTTGGCATGTAGGAGATTTTGGAGTCTTGAATTTATTTTATGATAATTAGAGACCTCTCACCCCTGTGGTAGGGGGATATGGACTCTCATACAAATAAAACAGAAATTTTTGCGAAACTCAGAAACTAATCGAACTCGAGAAATTCGAGACTCTTCCATAAAACATTAGTCAATAACAAGACCACAAAAACTACAGTAACACTAGATCATTCAGGACGAGACCGCCACGAGTGATGCCGGCGACCCGCCGTCGGAAGCGCCGCCCACTGTGGGGAGGCAACTCCTCGCAGAAATCACGACTGTCTAGGTTTATTTATTTTCCTAGGTCTACCTGGGTTTCCTGGAACGAGCGACAGCGAGTAAGGAGAGGATCGCGAAATGGTACTTTCCACAAAAAAGTTTTCCGTGAAATGGTACATTCCGCTTAAGGATTTTCGCAAAATGATATTCGGCGAAATGTTGTACAATCATGGCGAATATTACTATCCGCTTTCTGGCTATGCAATGAGGGGACAGGGGAGTTGTTTTCTACTTTACTGTGAGGAAAAATTGCAAATTTGTATATTAAACTACCCATTCATGGTAACTTATAAGCATTAACATAAGCAGCAAATCAGCGTATCTGGCATTTATAATGCACGTTGTTGTATATTAGCTTTTTGACTGCATACAGTCAACCAAAAAAGTATTCGGACAGCAGCGCATAAAATTTTCTTTTAGTAATTTTGCACAGTATTTTTGCAAAGAATGGTAACACATATTTTTTAAAACAATGTTTAACTAAAGCATATTTAGATGCACAACAAAATTTCGGGGAAAAGCTTTCCGTTTTGAAGATAGGGTACATATAGTTTGAATTCCTCAAAAATGCAGCCAAAAAAGTATTCGGACAGTTAACTATTAGTTGAAACAAATGTCCTTTCTCGCTCATCTACTACCTCGTAGGACCATTTACAATCTTGATGACCTGTTTTAATCTGTTTGGGATAAAATTAACAATTTTTCAAATATCCCTCTGTGAATTGCTGACCATTTTTTTACAAGAGTTCGGTTTAAGTCATTGTGATAAGAAAACGAATGATTTCTCATTTAGAAATAAAGTTATCTAAAAAGATGTTCAAAAGGGTTCAAATCTAGACTGAATGCTGATGTTTCGATAGCTCTAGGACAATTGTATGGTGCCTACCGCTTACAATTATCGACAGTATGTTTAGTTTCAACATCCCGGTACAATATGTATGTACCGCACAATTACAATTTTGCTTTAATTTCACCTAAAATTGTTCAGATAATTGAGTTTACACTTAGTTCTATCCAAAAATATATATCTTTGCTACCTCGGAGCTTTCCAAGCATCCCAACAAGGTATGACACTAACCGCATTGCTTGTTTACTTGCTGACGAGTGATTTTTCGCTTGTAACCCTTCTCTTTTAGTTATTCTTGCATAAGGGTTGTTGATGTCATACCTTGTTGGGGTGCTTGGAAAGCTCCGAGGCACCAAAGATATATATTTTTGGAAAGAACTAAATGTAAACTCAACTATCTGAATAATTTTAGCTGAAATTAAAGCAAAATTGTAATTGTGTGGTACATACATATTGTACCGGGATGTTGAATCTAAACATACTGTCGATAATTGTAAGCGGTAGGCACCATATAATTGTCCTAGAGCTACCGAAACATCAGGATTCAGTCTAGATTTGAGCCCTTTTGAACATCTTTTTAGATAACCTCATTTCTAAATGAGAAATCATTCGATTTCTTATCACAATGACTTAAACCGAGCTCTTGTAAAAAAATGGTCAGCAATTCACAGAGGGATATTTGAAAAATTGTTAATTTTATCCCAAACAGATTAAAACAGGTCATCAAGAATGTAAATGGTCCTACAAGGTAGTAGTTGAGCGAGAAAGGACATTTGTTTCAACTAATAGTTAACTGTCCGAATACTTTTTTGGCTGCATTTTTGAGGAATTTAAACTGTATGTACCTTATCTTCAAAACGGAAAGCTTTTCCCCGAATTTTTGTTGTGCATATAAATATGCTTTAGTTAAACATTGTTTTAAAAAATATGTGTTACCATTCTTTGCAAAAATACTGTGCAAAATTTCTAAAAGAAAATTTTATGCGCTGCTGTCCGAATACTTTTTTGGTTGACTGTAGGTGTTGTAAATTGGCATCCAAAATTGTATTCAAATTCTTCGTGTCGGTAATTAGCTGTAAATTAGCATTGTCAGCACTATAAGAAGGTTATCAGTAAAGTAGCTGTATATTTGCCATTTAAGGCGACTTAAATGCTTACTGGCTTACATTTGAATAGCATTGGTGATGCTTATTGGTTACCTGGGATGCTTTCATAATTACGTAACTGCCAAAATGAATCATCTAAGGTTGAACTCCTCAGAAACTTACAAAACTCGAAATTGTGACAAAGATCATCCGAGATTCACGATTTATGTACAACACAGGTTAATTTGTGGCAATACGAAGTTTGTCGGGTCAGCTTGTTTATTAATATTTTTTGAAACGTTGGTTCTACAATTGATGAAGGGACAGTAGGGGAAAGTAATGAAGAATTTTTTGAATGGAGGAGAAAGAGTGGAAAGGTGAAGGGGAGGGGTTATTGGTAGCTACGCTTAACAAGTTGTCGTTGTGACTCCTACCTTTTGTTCAATGCTGGAAGGTTCATGGTTGAACCAAAAGGCTACAAAGGGTTCAAAGGTACAAGTACCAGCGAGCCGCATGCCCTGGCGGGTGTTATGGGTTCGAATCCGGATATAATCTCAGATTATAGCTTGGTTCGACCCATGCACCTTCCAGCATTGGACAAAAGGTAGGAGTCACAACGACAACTTGTTAAGCGTAGCTACCAATAACCCCCCACCTTTACTTTTCCACTCTTTCATTCTTCATTACTTTCCCCTACCGTCCCTTCATCAATTGTAGAACCAACGTTTCAAAAAATATTAATTTACAAGTCCCAAGTCTCGTATCACTGTCACTTGCGGGATATCTGTTTCTTCGTAGTTTTACTTAAATACAATTGCAATTGCTTGTCTCCTAGTAGACGTCAATACAGAATATTTTCCGGGATTACCCACAGTCAACACAGCATTTCCCGATGTTCACCAGATCTTGTTACAGGACAAAACATTCTTTGACGGTCTTTACTGATTAGAACAGTTTGACATCATCGGTGTATGCCAGAATATTTGCTCTGTCAATGAATTATTCATCATGTTATTTCATCTTCCGAAATAATATTGCAATCCCACACTTTGGAAAAAATTGGCGAATAATGTTACAGACGAATTGGCGTCAACCGAATAACTGTCCTTATACTCCATAGTCACAAGATCAACCGGAAGATCCTGATATAATTTCCAAAAACATTTAGGCTCACTCTTCAGGTTGTCTTGTAAGTTTTCGATGTAAGTCCGATGTTCTATCCTATGTGCCGCCTTTAATATACTCAACATTTGTTTATAGGCGGCAACGCTTTCTGTCCCAACTCGACGCATGTGTTTGAATGCCCTTCATTTGCCCTTCATCAATCGAATCAATGATGCAGAAAATCACTCAGGATACCTTTTAACTGTATGTTTTTGACATACAGTAGACGGTGTGTGTTGAACGAAAATGTTATAAAGCTTATTGTAAAACGAAATAACGTTAAGGTCCATCCAAGTACGGACTAGCGCCTGAAGGGCCAAACAGAATGCTGCGTCAACGTGTCCATCAGCGTTATTCTGACAGTTTTCTCATGGGTTTACTGTCAAATTGACAATGATGCGTTGACGCAGCATTCTGTTTGGGCCTTGAGGCTCCATGTGTGAATTAAATACATAAAAAGTTTGGAGAAAAAGTAGGTGTGATGTAGCCTGCCCTTGATATAACTCCAAATCATCCTTGAAGCATGGTCGAGAAATAAAAACGCTATTCCAATTGGTACTTGCTAATTTAAACTGAACTGCTTCAATATTTATTAATTCAAATTTCAAGCGTGTTCTGCACACCCCTGATGCGTGTTCACGAGATGTAAGTATTTTGACAAACAACAACATTACATGTAGTGAATTTCGTGCCTTATCAACGTGAAAGCATTGGCGGAACTAGCGCTCTTTTTTTTCGACCATTGTATTTCGTCGGCATATTAAAATTTTATGCACATTAATGCATAAAGTCTTATAAGCGTGTAGGGCGCTATATCTCTGCATATTAGCGTTGGTAAGAGGAAATCAACTTATCAACTTAGGGAATATATTTGCTCGTATCATTATGCCTGCATAATATTTTTCGCTGTATTTACAAATTATAGCTGCTCCATTACCATTATATTAAATTTATAAAAAATATTTATCTTATTTTCGTAATATTGGCTTTACAACAAAATTTTCCGAATACCAAGGTTAGTCTCATATAATTGGTGCTACATACTGTAGTATCGTTTCGTATAGCAACTTCGCATCGTTTGCTTTTGTGCCTCGCCCGTTGCATTTTTCCGGCACTGGTTGTTTCTAAAAGTCATTTTGAATTAGCTTGGGCTCACTTAACAATGACGTGTTTATAAACCAGGACTTATCTTGAAACGAGGTATCCCGCGCATTGAAATTGTGAAACTGGTTAGCTAGGAACACCGCGCACGTAATTTCCATTATATGATTATTGAATATAGAAAACTTGATAGCTTTTGAACAGCTCCCTGATAAAGTGTTTAGGGTTTTTTAGTATATTTTATGATCGAAGGATGCCAAAAGGTATCTCACGCAGCTATGGTTTTTGATGTAATTGCCAAAATAAACCCGTTTGTCTGGATTGCCAAAATTGCCAAAATAAACCCGTCGAATGGAGCAGACAAACGGGTTTATTTTAAACGATCGTTATTTAATGCCAGATAATCGTGAATGCCAGATTACATATGTGTGTATCTGTTGTAAACACAAGATCTAAGAAAGTGTTATTTTGGTTCGGCAAAATGCCGATTTGCATTGGACCGGCTGCTAATAGTCCATCAACAATGGTGATCTCGCTTTGAGAGCTGATTTGTTCGGGTAAAATGATTATTTTCATCTTCATGATTATGGTTTCAATTTAAATTTGGCAGGTTGAAATCCCCGATTACAATCAAATCATCCTCGGACTGCAGACGTGACTTTCAATGGAATCAATGAATGAATGAACTGTATCGCTCGATGCGAGCTGTAGATAGTATTGGATAATGTAAGTAATGTGGACTATGCGCTACGCGGTCTCTATTTTGGACCACTCCATTTGATTTTGTCATGGTGGTCCAAAATAGAGACCGCGTGGCGCATAGTTATAAATGGTTTGTTGATGACATAATAAAGCTTCAGATCGTCTGCGTAAGATTTTTTATAACAAACCAGGCTCAGATTTGCATCATTCATGCATAACAGGAAAAGAAACGGACTAATGTGGCTGCATTGTGCAACCTGAAACCTGAACCTTAACCTGAAACGAAGACGCAACATAATCTTCTATAGGATGATATAGCATAGTTACTCTTAAGTATTTCATGTAATCGAATATTTACCCCAATAAAACAACATAATCTTCTATCCTAACGAATATATTCCGTCCGGCCAGGTGTAGGCTCTCACAAATTCCCAATCTCTCGAATTTAGCCAGTGCAATATCGTTATCCATTCTGTCAAAAGCAGCCGACAGTATAAATGGAGTCTACTTGCTAGCCTTTCTCCATATGGCGAATGACAAAAGAAGTGAATGCCAGAGGTTGCTGGTAGTCGATAGCTTTGAGACGAAACCATGTTGATCTGGCGAGATGTAAGGCGAGCATTTCTGCTTCAAAAATTCAAGAACTATTAGTTCAAAAAGCTTCGAAAGGCCTCGATAGTTGGATACAAAACGCTTGCATCCTTTCTTGTGAACCGGAACAACGTATGATTTTTTCCAGCAGCTAAGAGCTTTTCCAACAGCTTTCCAACACGATTTTTTGACATGTTAAAGGTAACAATATACACTACTGTTCTTGAAAGTTTCATGACAAGCCAATGAAGGGCAAATAAGTTGAAATATTTTGAAAATTTCATGTTTTACTTTATATTTTCACCAAAAATATTTTTTTACAGTGTATAACTTATTTAAAAGATGCGAGTTATAATACTGCACAACATTGCTGAAGATATCGTATCATTTCCATAAACCATTTTAGTAATAAATCCCGAGAAAGGCGGTTGGTAGTGTTGTACGCGCACCGCGATTTCTCGTTAGTCCATTAACCAATAAAGTTGATATTTGGGGTATGTAGGGTAGACTGCTGCAGGTTAACACTAGCTGCAGTATGAGAAAATTCAATTATTTTTGAATGTATGTAAATAACGGCCCAAATCTTACTCGAAACATCAAACCTAAGCCTTTCCTTATATTCAAGTTGATTTAGAAGAAACCAGAACCCAAAACCAAGCGGGTCATAAAAAAAATGGCAAAAAATCAGAGGGGTTGTGTACAAGACACGACCGCATATATAGGTGACGCAGGACTACGTAAGTCTCTTTGTAGGGATAGTAGCATATATCTATGCTTATAATCATTCGATTCTTCATGTATAGAGTAGGGCGGGGCATAAGTGCGATGTTTGAAGTTGTCATAAATTTTCGTGAGATATAAAGAAGGACAACAACATAATATATTTTATAGTGATGCAGTAACTCAATGTCTTCACATTCAACTATAAATCATCTGCGGTAATAGTGTTTTGCAAAATAAATTCTTCTTTCTTTTGATCAAGTGCTGATTCGCACTTTTACCCCACTAGGGGGGCAAAAGTGCGAATACCGCGGAGCAAAAGTTCGAAGCTAGAATCCATGAAATTAGCCCAGCAGTTGCTGACAAAACCACATTATCTTCAATCTGCGTTATGTTTCTGTAAGGGATATTCTCAATTTGCACCTTTTCTATTTTGCGCTGGTGTATTGCAGCCTCCGTTAGATCGAAACTTATCAAAACGTTTGTTTTTTGTTTCATCAGTGGAAACTGGAAACACATTGTTTTTCTTCGGCCAACTCTTTCATTTCTAGTATCTGTAATATAGTGCCTAAAGCTGTATATAATAAGCAATACATTTTTGCCTCGTCCATGAATCGTACTTTTGCCCCGTCCGTGAATCGAACTTTTACCCCGCTAGGCGCTTGACGGGGTTAGATTAAATTACGGAAAAGCGAAATATATTTTTTAAATTATTTTCACCGTATTTTCAAAACAGATATCTGAGTGATGTAAAACGCTGCTACAAATTTTCAACAAGTAATATTCTCCTGTTGATATCGTATTTGCCGTATAACAAAAAATTACATCAAAACCGCCCTAAAATAACATTTGCACATAACTCATTAACTATGCTTCGTAAGCAACCAAAGTTTACGTTAGATTCAAGCTGTCAAAGTAGTCACCCATCCATGCCAATGTAGAAAATTTACTCGGAATCTGCACCAATAAATCACTGAATCGCACTTTTACCCGCATCGCACTTTTACCCCTCCTTACTCTACATGCTATATGCAACATATATACATGCTACATGCGTTGTATGTAATATTTATTAAAGTACTAACATTGCATACGTTCAATTCTCAAAATGTTGTGCATTTGAAAACAATTTAACAAAATCAAGAACACAAACTATTGCTTTCCTGCTACCTTACTGAAATTAAAGATTGTTTTTATTACCCATGGTTCCCCACGTTGAAGGGATTTTACCAATTCAATCCTATTTTATCAACAGCACATCTTTTCACTACACTTCTAATGAAACGGCATCGGCAAGTATGCGTATTCATACAGAGTCGTATTATAACCGAACACTACAGCTGTAGCACATTTTTCCAACACAGATATCAAATTCGCCGAGGTTTAATCGTCTGGCAGTAAAGAATTTGCGATCTGTTGGAATGATGAACTTGTATCATTTTTTCGGCACACTTCCCTAACACAGACATCAAATTGGACTAGGTTTAATCGCATTCGTAAGAAATCTGTTGGCACGAGGGGGCTTTGTTACTCCCTCTGGCGTACTTCCCAAGCAAGGACATCAAAATGGTCTAGGTTTAACCGCGGTGTTAAGAAATCTTGTTGAAATGAGGAAACTTCGTCACTTGTTTTGGCGTACTTCCCAAGCACAGATATCAAATTGGTATAGGTTTAGATCATCGCAAAGAATCTTCCAACCAATCACGAAGCAAGAACTCTGGTAAAACATAGGTTCATTATTTTCAATTTTTCAATAGTTCAACATCAAGGATCCATACTTTTCTTCATTTGAGTCAATTGTTAGAAGATTTACCCACCGATTGGTGTAAGAATATTGAAAATCGATCGAAAAACCGCTGAGCTATTAGCGTTCAAAACCTTTCATTTTTCGTGACGCTCGCATTTTTCGATTTTTTGGAATGACACCCTATCTCAAAACTTGCCGTAAGACGTAGTCCTACGTCAAAAAATTATTGGAAACTTTTTCGAGTCAATATTATTTTGTTTTCCCTCAAGAATTGGTTAAAGGTTTCTTATGGATTTGATCAGTCTTGAACTGCTCTTCAACATGAAAGACTATTTACATATATATGTATTGTGATGATATAAAAAATGGTTATGTTAGAATGGCTTGGCTGTGCTGCAGGTTGAGAAATCCAAATTTTTATCAGCCAAAAATTGTTTTTCAACGTTTTATCCATTTTTATGATTGTAAACTACTATATAAGTAAGTTAAAGGTTTTTGAAATATGCCTTGTGTATTTTTATGCTTTATATTGGGTTGACGGTTAAATAAACATTGACGTCCCTATCGGTCACTATTGTCTTGTCTTGGCCATCACTTTCGACAGAAATTGGTCTAAATTTAATACTTGATGATGGAAAAATATCATATGTATAAATAATATGGATTTTGGATCAAATATTTTGCAAGTTTTTCAGTATGGACAATAGAAGTACTTTCCAATGATGTATAACACGCATATTTAAAATATTTTAATGAAGTTTTATGAACCGAAATCAAAATTGGTCTCAACCTGCAGCAATCTCCCCTATACAATATTGTATGCAGTACAATTATGCACAACTATGAAAATGATAGAAGACGATCTGAAAACGGTGCAAATATGGAGAAGTTAAATGAACCACTTCATTTCTTTCTGTTTTTTTGACAGTATCATATGTTTCAGCAGCAGTATTCGGAAATGCTCGAATAGAGTTTCACTTTAATTGTATTTTCTGATACATAAATAAAAAAATGAGACTTTAGAGTTACATGAATTGTCTTGCAGTCTTATACAAGTCGTTAAGTTCCAATGGTATACTTTAGACTTCCCTTAGAGTCAAATGCGCAGCTTTTTCTAAATGGCTTGGCGTTTTCATTACTTATGTGCAAAAACGTACTCTTTTTGGTCAATTAGCATGGCTCACAAAAAATCGTCGGATCAAATGAAGAACCCGGAGTATAAACCAAAATAGCTTATGATGATTGAAAATAATTCCTCATTTCCTGAATAAACTCCTTAAGGTTAGGCTATGTCATTTTTTTTAAAACCCCCCCTAAGAAAAAATTCAGCCTTCACCCCTGGTCCCATACCTTATTTACCTTACGTGTCATACTGCAGTTTTTGGTATCAATATTATGTAACTACTGTAACTATATGAGCATATATGATTCAAATAATTATTATTAATTGCAAAAATATTCAATCTGGGTTTCCTTACCTTATATGCCGAAGAGATATAATAAAGTCATTTTTAATATACTGTTCTAGTTCGCTAGAAGCAACTGAAAATCATATCAAATGGTAAAAATTAGAAAATATATTAAAATCAACCAGAGGTGGGCACCGCTAATCAGCTAACCGCTAACCTTTTAGCCAGCGAGTAGTGCGTTCGCTAGGTTTCAAATCTGTTAGCGCTTTCATTAGCTTCCGATAAGTTAAAGTGCCACTAAATAAACTACTAGCCGCTAATTTTTAAAAATAATAACAAAAATAAGTGTGCGGTTTCTTACAAATTGATAAAATTGCTCGCTGCTGTTCGCGACGCGAGCAAATATAGTTCATTCATGGCTAGTTGAACTATTTCCAAAAATTATTTTCAAAAATTAGTGGCTGGTAGTTTATTTAGTAGTACTTATGTTTATCGGAAGGTAATAGAAGCGCTAGCACATTTAAAACCTAGCGAACGTGCTACTCGCTAGCTAAAATGTTAGCGGTTAGCTGATTAGCGGTGCCCACCTCTGAAATCAACCAACGATGAAAAACTTACCAGGATCAAGCGATAGACTTAGTCCCTCATTAGCCAATAATAATATACATGGGAAGAATAGCAGGATGTTCATTTTGAATTTAAACTGAAAATATAAAAAGGGGCATAGTGAATTAATTGAGATAATACTTTCCAATAAATATACAACCATTTTTCCTAAAAATAAAATGTTAACCAATAAATAGGATGGCATTATTAACATATGATAAATCCATTTGAGTTTACCTAATTGTGAAGAAAATTTCGCCTACGACTTGCAGGCTTCATCTGTGTCACTTTTCGAATACAGACAGTTCACAGCTCAAAAACAGACAGTGATGAAGCTTGCAAGTTGTAGGCGAAATACGTATCTGTCGCGAATAAATATAGATAGTAGAATTCAATTGGAATAGTTTTGTTTTTATTTAATTTCAGGTTTCGTATTCTACTAAGAAGCTCCAAAAAATTCAGTTGAATTAACTGTTCAGCGTGTTTTAACAACCTGAGATGATGGCGTAAAAAATTAAGACGTTTTTGGAAGTGACTTTAACGTATTTAGAGCCGAGCGGAATTTTCTTGAGTCTCCAATGAATTTGAGTGGCAAAGTTCTCATAGTGCTATCAATCAATTCTGAAATTATGGGCCCTATTCTGTAAGTCACGTCGAGCAACTCGGCTCGACTCAGTCACTGTCGAGTGTCGAGTGCAAGAAGAACGGGCAACATAGCGGTTCATTGCACGACCAAAACAAAGCTAGCTCAGGCGTTACTTGCTAACCTTTTAGTCACTAGCTTTTTAGCGGTGGACTCAGTCGAGTTACTCGACAAAACCGGGTCGCGTGTGACTTACATAATACCAAAAGTCGACTAGTCGAGCAAAGTGACACTCGACGTGACTTACAGAATAGGGCCCTATAACAACAAAATTTATTGAATTCGAGTAGCTTGAACTCGAGTCCTTCGAATCGCGCAGAGGGTTACAGCAAGGGGATGTTATTCAACATCGCTTTTAAATGTGTGACCCGGCGAGCGGGTATCGAAACGAGAGGAATGAGTAGCCAACTCCTTACCTTCGCAACCGACCTCGACATCATTACTCGTGACTTTGGGACGGCGGAGGCAATTCATGCCTGACTAAAAGCGGAGTCTAGGAGGATTGGGTTTGGGTTACAAATCAGTGCAACGAAAACCAAGTATATGGTAGGGAGAGGATCCAGAGTAAACAACGTTTACCTCCAATGGACAGTGACTATTGACGGCGCTGAACTGGAAGTGGAATATGAGTTCGTATATTTGGACCGTAGTCGTAGAGTACGGTGGGTCGGTGCAGTGAAATCCATTCTCTTCAAGAATCCCACCGGCACCAGGAATAGAGGGGCCAAATGTGCTAGATCAGCGTTTCCCAAATGGGGGTGCGCGAACCCCCAGGGGTTCGCCAAAAATTTAGTTCGTTGTAGAATAGTATAGGGAATTCCGCCAGGGGGTTCGCGAACCAAAAAAGGTTAAGAACCGCTGTGCTAGATGGTTCGATTAGGTTGAAACCGATTTGTGTGTATCGAGACGCTCAACGCTTTGGCGACCAGTAGCCCAGGGCCGAGTACAATGGAGAGGATCTTGATACGACAAGAGCCATTTCGGCTCTCTGCTGATAGAAGTAAAAAGTCTAGAAGTAAGAGTAGTATTGGCGCCAAACATCTTGAGGGACCCTAGTGACCGAATTGGTAGGCGTTGGTTCTTACTTCAAACGTCTTAATCAAACTTTTGCTAACGCTTTGTCATTATTATCACTATATTATTATGTTTGCCATAATGGACGGGAGCTATACAGACGGATGCCATAATGTATGTTCGTCATAATCCATATATTCAACGTTTCCTAGATGATTCAGAGCGAGCCGGCCGCAAGCAACGGCAAGTGTTCGCCGGTGACCCGCCGTCGGAAGCGCCGGCCACTGCGGGGGGCTGCCCCCCGCAGAAATCACATCTGTCTAGGTCTATTCGTTTTCCTAGGTTTACCGTCCTCTAGTTAGTTTTCCCTTGTCCTCGCATCGAGATAACCTTTATAAAATCAAAAGCGGCAAAGCCGCTTTTTTTTAAACTAAATCAATTAGACCTCTTGCGACTTGGTTGCGCTGGTCCTTTAAGCTATGAACTGGTCGAAGTGTAGTTCTGGGTCTTCATACCAAAAATATGAATTATGGAAAACTTACATTATGGCTCCCGTCATTATGGCAAACATACATTATGGCATTCGTCTGTATGGCTCCCGTCTATTATGGCAAACATACATTATGGCATTCGTCTGTATGGCAATGGTACGTATGGCAAACGTATATATGGCTGATGGGGTGTCGTCGGAAGGTCAAAAAGGTTCGCTACTGAACAGTTACCACGCGTTTTTTTTTTCTTCCTCAACTGAGGATTCAATCACTCCGTCCGCGGTTTCGTTTATCTGCATGGTTCGGTGCAAGTTTAGGACTTTGGCTGCAACAACTGGTCTTTCGAGTTGGATCTCGGGGCCCTCGGAAAGCAAAGTGCGTTCTTATCCAGTTTCATCCGATGGGTCGCTATCCGCAAGTGTGCCAAAGTTGCATTGACTTTCGATCGAAAGGACTTGTGATATCGCGCGTGGAATTATAAAATGAAAAAATTAACTCGCGAGAGGTCTTCGCTGGCAGCGCGACTAAAGCGCACAAAAAGTGTATCGCAAAAATTTCATGATAGCGATGAGTTAGAGGATATCGACATTAATACAGAAATCGATAACCTCAAAGACATTTCAGATTCTTATCTATTGACTCAAAATGAAATGGTTGAACAGTGTTCCGATGAGAAACAATAATCTGTTAAAAAGGTTCGAGTTAACATCCAACCATCACCACCACCTATGATGCAAAACGGCGGTGACGCCATTAGGCAACTAGCTGAGCAGCAAGCAGCTCTTTTTCGTAATTGGTCCACCAATTTTACAATGACTCCCGCAGCACCGCCAGTTGACCAGAACCCAACCAATGTTCCAGACGTTAAGCTACCGAGAATAAACATTCCGACATTCGGTGGAAATATTCTTGAGTGGCCATCATTCTACGATTTATTTGATAGTGCTGTTCACAAAAATCCAAATCTACAGGACAGCCAAAAACTATACTTCCTGAAGACCAATCTTGTTGGCGAAGCTGGATCTTTAGTTTCTCATCTCAGAATAGAAGATGCAAATTATGCCCCCGCTCTCGCTAAGTTAAAAGAGAGATACGATCGCCCTCTAGAAATAGCGTCACAGCATATCCAACGATTCCTGGGCTACGCGCTCTACACGACGTGTCGGATGAAGTCATTCGTGCTCTCAAGGCTATGCAACGCGACGGCCGGGATATTTGGCTGCTGTACATTCTAGTTGAGAAGCTTGATTCCAACACGATGGTGTCAAAAGAAAGCTGATTTATCAGAAAAAGAAATAACTCTTGAACGGTTCCTAAAATTCATTGATGCACAAAGCTATCCTTTGCAGTGTCCTCAGTCAGTTCGCGATAAATCTGCACCCACCTTTGTAAAAGCACCACCACCAAAGGTTCAGTATAGAGGGTCATCGTTATACACATCGAGCAAAGAACGCTATTCTCAAGCAGCATGTGGCTTTTGCGCCAAATCTCCACACCAATTATATCAATGCGGTAAATTCATCAACGCTAGCCCGTATGAACGCCTTGTATATGTATCCAGACAGGCATGGAAGATATCATGTATGTCGTGCTCTTCTTGATTGTGCTTCGCACGCCAGCTGTATTACTAAGGACTTGTGCGAAAAATTAGATCTGACAACTGCGGAAATCGATTTCGAATATGGTGGCATTTCTGAACTCTCCGGTCATTCCAAAATTGGAACACTGGTTACATTTAGCTCCCGTTGCACAGAATGCCAAGATGTCGTGCCGTGTGTAGTATTAGATCGTATAACATCTGACCTTCTAATGAGACCGGTCGATATAACCGAATGGCCAATTCCCAATAATCTTCAGTTGGTTGACCCTCAGTTCCATCATCCAGGAAAGGTTAGCATCCTGTCGGTAAATAAGTTGTTTTTCAAATTAATGGAACCTGGAACCATAAAGCTTAGTGCAGATGAAAATCTTCCCGTTCTTCAAAACACCAAACTAGGATGAGTGGTCTCCGGCAGCTACAAGGAAAGTGATTCAAAACTAAGCCCTGCACATCGCCGTGCCTTTTTGTCTCTACCGTCGATATACTTTCGCAACAAATTTGTCGATTCTGGGAACAAGAGGAGTACACCAACACCAAACCACACCTAAGTGAGCAGGAGATGATGTGCTATGAGCATTTTTTAAAACATACTACACGAGACGATTTTGGGCGTTCGTCTACCATTTCTGAAAAATCCGAGTCAATTGGGTGATTCACGAGAAATTGCAACAAAACGATTACTTCATCTCGAACGAAAGCTTGATAAAAATGTACATCTAAAACAGCAATATCATAACTTTTTGCGAGAGTACATCCAATTATGACATATGTCACTGACGCCCTCAGTGTCCATTAGACATGCAAAATTCCTTCCTCATCATTGCGTCGTGAAGGAAGCCAGCACAACCACCAAGTGCAGAGTGGTGTTCGACGCGTCATCCAAAACCACCAGTGGGGCATCCCTCAACGACGTCCTCATGGCCGGACCAGTACTCCAGGATTCTTTGATTGACATACTTCTTCGGTTTCGATTCCCAGCTGTTGTCCTCACTGCAGATATACAAAAAATGTATCGAATAGTTCAGGTGAACGATGATGATCGTGACGTGATTATCAAAGAATTCTCTGGAGATGGTCAAAAAATGAACCAATAAGTTAATATCGCCTCAACACGGTCACATACGGAACAAAAAGTGCTTCATATTTAGCAACCAAATGTATACAACACTTGCTTGAGTCAAATCATGTAAAATATCCTCAAACTGTGGAGAAAGTGCCAAGAGGAATATATGTTGACGATATCATCATCGGAGCACCACTAAGACCAAGCGTTTACGCTTTCAAATGTCATCGCTTTTCGAATCAAGAGGTTTTCATTTGAGAAAATGGGCATCAAACTGTGCATCTGTCCTAGAAGGCGTCCCGGAAGCTGATATCGAGTTAAAGGTACCCATTGAAATCAACGAATCTGACACCATCAAACCTGTTGGTATACACTGGCAGCCGTGTGGGGACGAGCTCCGTTTCAGCTACCACGCAAATCAGATCCTTCAGCCCACAAAACGTTCAATATTGTCGCAAATCGCCAGCTTATTTGACCCCTTGGGGCTATTGGCGCCAATTGTCATCAAGGCAAAGTTCATTATGCAACGAGTATGGGAGCTGAAGGTGGCCTGGGACTCCTCTCCACCCGGTGAGTTGGTACACACTTGGTATGAATTGCTGCAAAATCTGTCGTCGCTTAATTCTTTTCAGATTCCTCGCCGAGTGGTGGGCAGTCGGAGCTCGTCCTATCTGGTCCTGCACGGCTACAGTGATGCTTCTGAACGGGCCATGGGAGCTTGTTTGAATGTGCGAACAGTCAGTGGATCTGAGATAACTGCTTCGCATCTGCTGTGCGCAAAATCGAAGTTAGCTCCAATAGGGGACAAAAGAACAACACTTCTTCGACTTGAATTAGTAGCAATGGTCATCCTCGCCCGTGTAATAAAAACCCGAATTAATCCACCTAGCGGCATGACCTAGCCTTTCTACTGCCACAATAATCATTATGTAATTTCTCAGGAACATCTATAATTAACTTGACTATATTTTTAAATATCCGTTCCGTATTTCTCAAAATCCCTATTTGCTAGTAAAATTCACAACGTATTGCGTAGAATAATTCTATTTTCTTTCCTTGGGTGCGTAAATACTTGTAAGCGTAAATACTTGTAAGCGTCATTTATGTTATTTGATGAACACCTTATTTAGTTTTATAATCGGTCGGCCTTAACTTTCGGGTTTCAGAGCCACATGCGAAACTTGTTTTGAACTGACAATATGAAATATGTGTTCATAGCAGATTTTTTGATTTTTTTTTTGAGTGGTTTTAACCCAAAGGGTAGATTTTTTTTTTGATATTTTGATATTACATAATACCATGCGTTCAAAAGTTAGCATCTTTGAAAAACAAGAGTTCAGAAAAATTATTATTATACTTCGCTTTTGAAGAAAAAGGATATCTACACCAAAATGATTAATCTCAAAATTTTACTATTAGTTTGCTTGGCTTCAATTTTGCAATATATCTGAATTAGAAAAAATAACTTAATAGAGCATTAGATATGAAAAAGAGAAATTGAACTTTTTCTTAGCTGGCGCTCCTTCAGATAATTATTTTTGCATGAAAATCAAAACTTAAGCTTCCTTTGAATGTACTTTCATGAAAAGATAGTCATTAACTTGATCACATCGTTTTTACAATGTTAGAGGGTTAGGAAAACAAGATGAGGTCGAAAAATAGTGCAAAAACTGCGCCATAAACATGCTTGAGAATGAGAAATATGATCGATATGATTTCCAGTGCTTGTCATTTTTGATTTATTTATTAAAACATGATACATGACATAAGACATCTGTCCTTTAAAATGTCACTAACGAAAACAAATCTTACAAAGTTACTACCGTGCAACGTTTACTTCCTATTTTTCATATAACATTTCTAAGCTCTAGTATCTATGGATTGAAAAGAGCATCTATTGATGCGGAAAATTTGTTTGAAATTTGTATAAATTTATTTGGAAAAATCAACTTACTAGTATTTTTGATCCTATCACCACTATACCTACATGTTAAATTAACTGCTATTCGTCGCTTTTTGCTTTTCTTGTACAATTGTGAGCAACAGCAAGTGAAGAACATGACAATTGAAATCTGAAATCAAAGAAAAGAAAAAACTTTTCGATTGAATCCCACTATTTAATATTTATTTGCAACAGATACGTAGTTCACCTACGACGTGCAGGCTTCATCAGTGTCTTATTTCAAAGCGTATACGTATCTGTCGCGAATAAATATGAAATAGTGGAATTTAGTCGGTAAAAGTTTTTTCTTTCCTTTAATTTCAGAGTTCGTATTCCACTAAGAGGCTTCAAAAACTTCAGACAATTGATATAATTCGCACTTTTCTTGAATTTCAATGCAAATTTAAAAATTGCAAATTGTCATCACATACACACGTACATACACACCTACATACATACATACATACATACATACATACATACATACATACATACATACATACATACATACATACATACATACATACATACATACATACATACATACGTACATACATACATACATACATACATACATACATACATACATACATACATACATACATACATACATACATACCCAAGTAACAATTTGGGTTTTATTACACTCTAATGATGGCATTTAAGACCAAAATTGGTCTTGAAGACCAGTAGGGGAAGGGCAGTAAAGACGGACACTGCGGGAAAGACGGACACTTATCATATTTCATAAACAATAATTTTTTGAAGCAAACCAATGCCGGGAAATGTTTCTATAGACTGAATAAACACTTTTGAATTAAACTGCCGATTTCTAGCAGCGCAGCTGTCAAATTTATAAGCAAAACAAAGAAAAAATGCCAAAATACGCTAACCGATATAATTTTGTGTGTGAAGAAAATAGCTGGTAAATCGTTAAAAAGCAATACTTTCGTGCTATATCGACGACATTACGTTAGTTTGACTCTTCACTGAATGTCCATTGGAAATCTAGTGAATTTTTGAATATTCAGTAAAAAGTTATTAAAGTTTGAAAAAATGGTATCCAAGTCGGGAAAGACGGACACCCGAAGGTAGGGAAAGACGGACACAAAGATTCCGTATTCATTTTGCCTAACAACGATTTAAATTGCAAATACTTGCATATTATACATGTAAAAGTATCCAGAAGTCATTTAACAGTTGGAATAGGCCAACTTTTAGAAACGATTAATTCATCACCAATTAAAATATTGAAGATTATAAAAGGGAATCATTTTATTTCCTCGTTTAAAGGGGGAATTGGGTAGGGGGTTTTCCCAAGCCAATTCTTTCCTAAATACATGATGAAATATGTTAATCTTTCTTAATACTGATAATTCGTCGGCGCGTGACACCTTTTCGCGAGGGTCCGTCTTTCCCATATCAAGTGACCGTCTTTCCCGCCCATGCGCAGAAACTCTGATTTATACATAATGTTTATAATATTAAAAAAAGTATAAATTTTGGAAGAAATTTTCTAGTACACGCTGTAACTTTATTAGACAGAGACTTAAAGTTTCAGTTTGTATGAAAATTGCAATCAATACTGTTATATTTGAGTAGATATTGACTCTTGACCTTAAGGTGTCCGTCTTTACCGCCCTTCCCCTATAGGAGTACAAAAAAACTCACATTGTTGCTTGGGTACATACATACATACATACATACATACATACATACATACATACATACATACATACATACATACATACATACATACATACATACATACATACATACATACATACATACATACATACATACATACATACATACATACATACATACATACATACATACATACATCGCACACATTGAGTACAATCAACATTTGATTGATATGTTTTGATTTCACACGTTTTAACGGTTTAATATACGGTGCTTAAGTGTTAAAATTTGAATAACTTTTGAATGAACCGTCCGATTTTAAATAACTCAGTTTCGTTTAATAGATCTCAACAGTAATTTTCAAATAATAATAAAATGTGTGATGTTTGTCATTGAATTGATGCTTATATGTTACAAAAATATGTTTTAAATACTATTTTTTCACATTTCTTTATGTAACTTTCAAACTACAAGTCCAATCGTCATGAAATTTGGAAGTAAGGGTTCGCTACGCCCCTCTTTCATATGCAATCAATTTTGTTCAAATCGGTTAAGGGATCTATGAGATAATGAAGTCCCTTATTTTTCGTATTTTTATACATAACTTTTGAACTAAAAGTCCGATCAATATGAAATTCAATAGCGACCAATGGGACACCTTGACCTTTCATTTGACACTAAGAACATTAAAATCGGTCCAGCCATCTCCGAGAAAAGTGAGTGAGATTGAAAGCGTTACATACACACACACATACACACACATACACACACACACACACACACACACATACACACACACATACATACACACACATCGAGGATCGGGTGCTGTTTTACGAGACAAACAAGGGACAGAGGATGATCAGGACTACAGCAGGAGTCCCGCAAGGCTCTATCCTAGGTCCATCTCTCTGGAACTGTATGTACGACGGTGTACTAAAACTGGTTTTGCCTAGAGGCGCGGAGATCGTTGGCTTCGCAGACGATATCGTAGTAGTACTAACAGGAGAGTCGCTGGAACAGATAGAAATGCTGGCAACCGAGTCGATAGACATAATCGGAAGCTGGATGCAAGGGGTGAAATTGCAAATAGCCCAACATAAGACGGAAGTGCTGGTGGTCAGCAACTGCAAGGCAGCTCAATCTGCGGAGATTGTTGTGGGAGAGCACACGATAGCCTCGAAGCGATGGTTGATACACCTAGGTGTATGGATTGACGATCGGCTAAATTTCAACTACCACGTCGACTACACTTGCAAAAAGCCGGGCAAAGCGATTAACGCACTGGCCAGAATTATGCCAAACAACTCTGGTCCAAACAGCAGCAAAAGGCGCATGTTAGCCAGCGTATCCTCTTCTATACTGAGATACGGTGGACCTGCTTGGATAGCAGCGCTAAAAACCCAGCGGAATAAGACGAGATTGAACAGTACGTATCGGCTCATGGCAATGCGGGTCGTGAGCGCGTACAGAACTATTTCTTCGGAAGCGGTCTGCGTCATAGCCGGAATGATTCCCATATATATCATTTTGGCAGAAGACAACGAATGTTATAAGCGGACGGGTACCACAGGAATTCGAAAAGCTATGAGAGCGGAGTCAATGGCAAAATGGCAGCTAGAGTGGAACTCCGCGACTAACGGAAGATGGACGCATAGGCTAATACCGGTACTCTCAGCCTGGGTGAACAGGAAGCACGGAGAAGTGAACTTCTATCTGACGCAATTTCTTTCGGGACACGGTTGCTTCAGACAGTATTTACATCGATTCGGGCATGCAAGGTCACCCTTCTGTCCGGAGTGCGGAGATGTTGAAGAAACACCCGAGCATGTGGTCTTTGTATGCCCCAGATTTGAAGCGGTGCGCGAGGATATGTTCGCTCTAAACGTAGACAACATTGTTGAGAAAATGTGTCTAGATGAGGGCATTTGGAACGTCGTCAATAGATCGATTGCAAGAATTCTGGTTGAGCTGCAGCGAAAATGGAGGGCAGATCAGCAAGTCGGTAACGCCTAGCTTCGAAAGAGGGGTGATTAGCATATAGAGGACAAGGTGGCCCATTGAATGGACGTCTCTAGGCCGCATATGACACACAGATCAAAAGCAACGCGATTCTGGGCGCGGTAAAACCCTAGACGGACTCATATGTGTGGGGGATGGGATCTTCCCCAAAATAGTCCCTGTACCTAGATGAACAATATTCAGTGTGGAAATGGAAGAAATCCTGCGATGGTGACTGTGCGTGGTGCGCGTTATGTTGGAGGGCACTTCCTTATCAGGTCACGTCTCGACAGGTGGAGAAATCCCGCTACGGAGGCCATGTGCGTGCTGTTGGAAGGTACCCGATTTGGCTCACGTCTCGACGGGTAAAGTTCCTGTGAATGCGGTCGCGAACTTCCGTAAAGAAATCCTGCGAAGGTGGCTGTGAAGAGATGGACGTTAAGTTGGTCGCCATCTCAGCATCGGTGCACGTCTCGACAGGTAGCGGAGTAGTACATAGGCACGCCCTCCTCCCGAAGTAATACCTATCGGTGGTCCCGGGAGGGTTTTGGGGCCAGGAGCAGTGATGTTTTTAGTGGGTTAGAGTCCCACACCGTGCCACGTGATGCAGTGCATCATCAGTGTGCCAGGCATCGAGCTTTTCCTCACGGTAAAAAAAAAAAATACATACACACACACAGAAAATGCTCAGTTTTTGAAACTGAGTCGAATGGTATATAACATTCAGCCCGCAGGACCTTCTTTCCATTTCCGGTTTTCCAAGTGATTTCTATACCTTTATACTATATATTTATATAGTAGAAAGGCAAAACATACTATCGGCCTCCGTTCAATCATTCCTTGAGGTACGAGCTTGGACTGATTCACAAGCTGCTCTAGCTTGAATCAATGCAGGTGCATCGCGATGGAAAAGTTTCGTCGCAAATCGTGTGGCGGAAATAGTCACTATTCTCCCTGGGGTCCCAATCAACTGGGGCCACATAGGTACGCTTGAAACCCCTGCTGATCTAATTTCTCATGGGGTGATGCCGGAAAAACTAAGAAACTGTTCTCTATGGTAGAATGACCCAATATGGAATGCACAAATGGCAGCTGAAAACCTTCATGCAACCGCGCCCAATCATGCTGAAAGGCAACAGATTACCAAGGCGCAAAGAAACTTATCAGTCTCGCTCGTGGCCGTCTACGAAAATACATTTCTGGATAACATGATGCACAGGTATTATCCCAATTTGCAGTTGCTTCTTCGTGTTACTGCGCGTCTGGTTCGATTTCGTTGTAAGGAATCTAGGGGATCACCATATTTTTCACCCAAAGAAATTAATCGAGCTCTAGAAGTCTACATTAAACATGTGCAACGGCAGTTCTACGCGGATGAGCTACGTTGTCTACAACAGCGCAAGGATATAAGCCAGCGTAGTACTCTCCGTCAACTCAGACCCTTCTCGAATGAAGCCGGTCTTCTCAGGGTGGGCGGTAGAATCCAGGAAGCTGATCGGTACTATGATTCAAAACATCAGCTACTACTTCCACCAAATTCTATTCTTACCGCCCTCGTCTTACATATTTTTCATAATCACTACGGGCCGCAGACGCTGCTGGCAATCTCGCGCAGACGATTTTGGATCATACGTGGCACGAGTGTAGCGCGCAAGGTCTATCGACAATGTATAATATGCGCTCGTGCTAGACCTGTTCCAGTTTATCAACAAATGGGTCAACTTCCTGCTGATCATGTTCAATTACACTCACCATTTTCGATTACATGTGTTGACTATGCTAGTCCAATAAGCATCGTTGGACGTAGAGTACAAGGAGCAGTATCGAGCAAGGGATACTTTGCATTATTCATCTGTTTTTCTACAAAATCGGTACATATAGAAGCTGTTTCAAGTTTGAGCACAGAAGTATTTTTAGCGGCGTTCACTCGTTTCTCCTGCCGCTATGGTAGGTTGAAGGTTTTTGAAGGTAAGAAAAATGGTATCGGATAATGCTACCAACTTTCGCTCTGCTTGCAATTATCTTCGTAACGTGTATCAAAGCATCAATACCTCTGAACACAATCGCCAGGTGGGTGATTTTCTGGCTGATAAAGGAGTTGAATGGTATTTCATACCAGCTCGTTCACCACATCACGGTGGACTGTGGGAGTCTGCAATTAAGTCCGCAAAACAGATACTCTCGAAGAATGCGGGTAAGCAAGCTTTTACTTATGAGGAATTGGCAACCTTTCTTGCTCAGGTCACAGCTACAATGAACTCCCGTCCGATTACGCCAATTTCGGATAACATACATGATCCACAGGCCCTAACGCCTGCCCACTTCTTGGATGGAAAGGCCCTCACAACGGTTCCCGAGATCAACATGTTAGAACCTCAGATCAGTTCATTGTCTCGATGGAATTACATTCAACGTTTGTCGCAGGAATTCAGCGCCAGATGACCAATCCGCCAGATCCGAATATTACAATTTTGAAATCAAGCATGCAAATTACTTACAGAAAATTTTTGAGGTCAATCATTTTATTCTAGATATCCATTTCCATCGAAAGTAAAAAAGGAAATATTGACGCATATTGCGTTAGAAATTTCCCTGAATTCTTTTTAAAAAATAATAACTCTAACGCATAATCATAGTGTTGTGACATTAATATCAAAATGAAAATATTTTTCATATTGTCAATTTAAAACGATGTTCGCCCAAACATGAAATTGCATCAACTTGCTATTTTGAAGGTATATAAACTAATCATTTACAATGTATTGAAAGGTTATTATGCGTTGGATAAGTTTTGATTACGAAAATAATATTTTTCGAAACTTTGTACTTTTCGAGCTTCACGGGGGTGAGATTGTGCCAAGCCATAATGATCGATCCAATTTGTGGATTTCACATACACAACAAAAATACGTCAGCATACACCGGTACACTCACATTCTCATCTCACATTGAGCTCAATATTTTGACAGATTAGATAGCATCATCCATTTTGGAGCAAACAGCATCATAGGTCTGCTAAATAATTTAAACTAATTTTTACTTTTTCTCTGGAAATTTCAGATACTTTGAATAAACACTTTAATATAAGACGTTATATAATATAAGATATACCGTGTATAAACTGCTAGTTTTAAGGAGGGGGAGGGGGGAGGGATAGGTCAGATGTGTTGCGGCCGTGGGTTCTCGAACGAAGTAATGGTTACTTTTGTCAAATGATCAAATAGGTATGCCCCCTAAGGATACACCCCTTCACACATCTCCCTCTTGTTAACCCTAGAAACGCTACTGTCTATATAAAGGCTTTTCATTGACTTCGAATGCATTTTTAGTTATTTCAGACCTCTCCGGGTTATTTTCGTTCATACTTTTTGTATGATGCGTCGTTTTTGGCCGATCCCCTGCCCCTAATAGTCCACTTAGTTGATGGACGGCCCCATATGAACTACTTTATACTGATATTAATGTGTATTGTATATCAACATGTTAATGTTCACTGTTTAGGTTTTTAGCCTAACTTTATGTTTTTGGCACAATGTGCAATGCCCTAGAAGGGGTGAGATTGTGCCAAAGTTCATGCACGTCCAGTAAAACAAGGTTTCATTGTAACTAAACCATCTCTACGATAGTTGTTAATTGAACAATTTAGTATATATTGACAGGTTTGAAATCAACTTAGTTCCTAAATTGTGTGTATACTGAGCCAAGGAACAAAAATATATGCTTTTATGGCACAATCTCGCCCCGGATGACGTTATTGATAAAGTAAATTAAATGACACTTACAAATATTTACGCAAGCTAGCAGAGAAAATATTGCACGCAGTAAATACGTTCTTATGAATTTTACTTCTAAATAAGGATTTTGAGGAATAAGAACGGATATTTAAAAATATAGTCAACTTAATTATAGATGTTCCTGAGAAATAGAAAATCATTATTGTTGCAGTAGGTAGGCCAGGTCACACCATTAGGTGGATTAATTCTGGTTTTTTTAATCTTTGAAATTTGACAAATTGTTTAAAAATAACCAAATTTTACATTTTTCAAAACTCAAGCAAAAATAAATTCTACACATAATTTCGAACAAATTATGCCATATAAAGTTGTTGCGGCAGAGAGCCGCATTTTACGGTAACCAACCTATTTTGATTCGGCAAAGTTGTGTATTTTTACTATTTATACAACGTTATTAAATATGAAAAAGTCATATAAAAACTACAAAAACTGATTTTCCAATAGCCATAGTTGACAATTCCATAGTTGTCCGAAAACTAAAACACGTGATCATTTGAGTTTTGAGTAGGAAATGTTGGTTTTAGGTTTGTGAAATCTTTGGAAGAGTTTCTTGAAATTAAAGCTCTATCGTTTGGTGGCATTCAACATTTGAGTAATCCCCCTAAAACTGTTATAGAGCATATTATTACAAGAAATTTTGCTGAAGACAGGAACGTGCTATCTCTTCAGCGAAGATAGAAAAATTCTATTTCTTATATATGAATCGTTATAATCAGTTTTTCTATTTAAGGACTTTTTGTAGTAGTTGTATATTTTCTTCAGAATCAGATTCAGTTCACAGTGTTGTACAAATAGTAAAAATACAAAACTTTGTTAGTTATAGTAAACTTCTGTCTTTACTTGTGTAGAAACTGTAGAACTTTCAACATAAAAAATACCCTAGTTTTGACCCCGAAGTCCTCGACTACCGGCAGATGGATACAAATGATACCTCCTGGATTTTGTAGCTCTTTTCATCTAGTGTCTGGTTTATGTGATTAAATTTAAATTTAGTTCAAATCCGTGAAAATCGAATACATGGGTCTCAGACACTTTGTGTTCGTGTAGAATGACATAATATTTAAAATCTAAAAATTTAACTTGAGAACGGCTGGGCCCAAGAAAAAAATTATTGAGATAATTTGTTCAAAGCGACTTTTATGAAAAAAATGTAACGTTTGGATATTTTTGAAATATCTGTCAAAATTAAATTAAAAAAAAATTATAGTGTCCATAAATCGCTCTTCGCCAGATGCAATGTAATGTTTTTTCTAGCAGTGTGATTTTTTCTCTAAAAATACACTTAATAAAAAAATAAGTCCATTTCTGACTACGCGAAAATGCTTTTGACGAAAAAAATATGTTTAATCCAACATATCAGCAAAATTTTATTCCAATTAAAAATATCCGAATCATACATAACCTTTTTAGCGCTATGAGATTTCAAGTTAAATAGCTAAAACTTAATTCTTCAAGGTCAAAATAGGTTTAAAGTTTGACATGGTTTCGGTTTTGGCTACTCAGGTGATATATGATGTGTCACTAAATTCGAAGCATTAGGCTTGAACAGGTATTCTTTTTCAAGGCACATTGATTAGATTTTCAATGGGCCTGACACATTAACCATCGTAGCGCACAATTTTCTTGAAGAGATTGTCACAACAGATGACTTTGAACTTATGCTGCAGCGCTATGCTTTTAAATCGAAATGAAATTTCAAAATCCCCATTTTTATCTCCGTTGTTTCTCTCATGCACGCTTACTGAAGTAAACTAAACGTCGGTATCACGATATTCAAAAAAGAAGTCGTACAGGTATGAGACGCGTGGGCGCTAAGTTATTTATGTGGGTATTAAAAATCACGTTGAAAACGGTTTTAACTTTATTTTCCTTGCACTTCTTCTAGCTCACTACGGTGCCACGCGATAGGAAACATATGAAATTTAAAATGCGTACCATTTGCTTATTCTACATAAATTTTTATTTTAACTCCTAACAGTACGTTAGAACCCTTTAAAAACATTGTTTGTAATACTATTTAGTAAGAAAACAAATCGCACTGATTTACTTTCTTGGTACAAAAAGCCATAACTCATATATCAATCACTAGTTAATTTTCTCTTGAAATTATATCTTCGCATGTAAATAATGCCGTATTTGAGAGCGCGCGCGAAATTATGTTTTCCGTAAAATATTTGGATGAATGGGAAAACAATTGAATCATTTTTTCGGACGGTTTTTCAATATTATTTCTATTCTGGCGAGTAATGCAACTAACTGGTTTCCATATCAGTTTTACGAAAATATAGACACTCACTATGAAATGACTATTTGAATCACATTAAACAAAGCATATCGATATTACAGCTTCAACGGAAGATTAAACTTGATGTGCCACAATTTATAAATCTGCTAAACCTCTAGACTTTAGTAACTTGAATCAATTACACTGACTTGACGCTATGAAACACAGCGAAGCACTGAATTCTTTTTTTTTTTCATCTCTTTGCATCTTGCTATATCCGTCGTGGGTAGGTATAATACACAAGAAACGTGTCGCGCGCGGTTGGAAACTGGTGGTTGTGCTTTAGTTTGAATTATATTTACGACGATCGCTCAGATACTGCTCGATATATACTTGTTGTCACCACTTGATGCTACACCGTTCTTTGCAAGCCAGTTCCTTACATGAAAGTATATATTTTCTTAGATATTTTTTTCTAACATTACCTATTTATCGGGAAAAATAATATACATGATAGTAAGGAGCAATACATTATAATTTCAGGCGTTTACTTGTCGTCTACTAATTTTTGATGCTTTTGGAGCTACAGAGCCGCATATGTATTTTATTTTGAATTGACAATATGAGAAATGTGTTATAACAGATTTCTTGACATTTTGATATTAATATCACAACATTTTGACCATGCATTCAAAAGTTATCATCTATTAAAAATAAAAATTCAGGAAAATTAAAAAAAAATATTGCGAGAAAAAATGATATCTAGAACAAAATGATTTACCCAAAAAATTTTGTATGTATAATTTGCGTGCTTTATTTCAATTTTGTAATGTATCTAAATTCTAAAAATATCTGGATAGAGCGCTAGACATTGGGAAATAAAAAAAGAGAATAAACTTTTTTTTTTGACTTGGCGCTCCTCCAGACAATTACACGGTGTGACAAAAAAAATTTTTTTTAATATACTTTGCAAGTGACCTAGTGTACGTTGTTAGTCGCACCTAGTACATCATTAAAACACATATGACATTATCCTAACACCCCCAAAATTTCAAGTTATTGCAAAAAAAAAAAATACGTTTTTTGGCTAGGTGTACTCATACTATCATCAATAACTCAATAATTTTTCAAGCAATTTTAAGTGTTTTATACATTTTTGGAAAGCTTAGAGAACAAGCTTTCAGAATATACACACAATCGCTATGGTTCTACAAAAGTTAGATGAGATTTTTTCAATTAAATATGAAATTTAACTACAAAAATGAAATTTTTCTCACTTTAGGAGTGGTTAAAGTGACCTTAAAAATAACCCACATTCCTGAGCTCAACATCACTTGTTTTATATTCAATCCTAAGACTTTGGTCAAAATTTCAGCCAAATCGGTCAACATTTGCAAATTTGAGACCATTTTTAAGAGTTGTAGAATTTGTTGCTTCTCATATATCACCCGCCTAATCTTACATCGTGTACAACAGCGGTTCCCAAATGGGGGTTCGCGAACCCCCAGGGGTTCGCCAAAACTTTAGTTCACTGCAGAATAGTATAGGGAAATCCGTCAGGGGGTACGCGGACCAAAAAAAAGTTGGGAACCGCTGGTGTACAAGATGTTCAGTTTCTCAGAAAAAATCTCATCTAACTTTTGTAGAACCATAGTGAATGTGTATATATTCTGAAAGCTTGTTCTCTTTCCAAAAATGTATAAAACACTAAAAATTGCTTGAAAAAATATTGAGTTATTCATGATAGTATGTGCACACCTAGCCAAAAAACGATTTTTTGCAATAACTTGAAATTTTGGGGATAGTAGGAAGATTTCAAATGTGTTCTTATGATGTACTAGGTGTGACTAACAACGTACACTAGGTCATTTGAGAAGTATTTTTTCCGTGTAACACCGTGTTATTTTTGCATGAAAACACTTGGGCTTCTTTTGAATGTACTTCCATGAAAAAATTGTCATTAGCTTGATTGCATCGTTTTTACGATGTTGCCCGTTAGAGGGTTAAAATATTAATCATAAACTGAAATAATAATAGTCATGGATCAAATAGAGGTCATTACACTTGTTTCCCGTTTGATTTCTTCTACGTTTGTACCGTAAGTTCGAGTATTTTTAAACTAGGGAACAGGAGGGTATTTTGGCATATTTGTAAATTCTGCCTATTTTGCTTTTGTTTCGCTAAATAAATACTTTGCCGATTTACAACAGCACCAACCCAACAGATAGTCGAATTTGGTGGATACGTCGCTCGCTTAATAAGGGGGTCGTGCAGTCTCCTTTTGTTCAGCGCCTCTATGGTTAAAAGCTACATTAGTACCAGCGAACCAAATGCTCTGGCGGGTGTTGTGGGTTCGAATCCGGTTAGAATCTCAGATTATAGCTTAGATCGACCCATGCACTTTTCAGCATTGGACAAAAGGTAGGAGTCACAACGACTACTTGTTAAGCGTAGCTACAAATAACCACTCCCCCTCACTTTTCCGCTCTTTCTCCTCCATTCTAAAAATTTCACTACTTTCGTCTACTGTTCCTTCATCAATTGTAAAAGAACAACCGTTTCAGAAAGATATTAATTTTAGAACTAGTTTCCCAAAAATAAAACTAATCTACTGTTTGTTGTTAAAAGAACATGAAAAGCACTGTTCTTCCACTAGAATTAGGCCTAGGCCAAAAAAAACAGAAGCAACCGCTTAACGTATTGTAAATACCCTCCCGTACCCCACCTTTAGCCAACATATTCCAGAAGATTACTCAATTTTAAAATAAGTAGGGTAAGGTGGGGCAAGTCGATACTTTAGCATTATCCTAGCCAATGATTTTTTCATATAGTACCTATTAAAGTGATGTTCTTTTACAATCGTCATAATTCGTAATATCGTCTATTCGTTTCCCACAGGAAAATTTGAATGTAAAATCTCTGGATTTCTTACGTGTTACCGTGAACGCAGGTAATTCCGGTCACTCAACTAAAGTAACCGATTTTTAGAAGATTGAACTAGAAGCCATAGGTAATGAGAATCCACATGAGCAAAGCTTGCACCTGAACTAACTAATTTCAAATCAATCTTTTGGAAATCGGCTACTTTAGTTAAGTGATTGGAATTAGGAATTGATAGGAATTATCTACCTTCACGGTAAGCAAAACGAAGCAGTTTTCCGGCATTTTATTTTTTGTCTAATATAAGTTTTATTTTGTTTCATTTATTTTTATCACCAATTTTGAAATATAAAAAGCGTTTTTCTGCCGTAACAATGAATAATTTCTCTTTCTGTAAACAATTTACAAAGGTTTTCGATAAAACATTTCGCGTTTTGTTAAGTGACATATTTTGCCCCGCACTTTGACCCATTTTCCCCCTCACTTTTTGAGAACTTAAAATAAAAAGTTTTTAAAATGTATTCACAAAAATATAGTGTCGCCAGCACTAAATTGGAGTTCGGAATAAGTGGCAAACATTTTTTCTTCTGTACATTTGACCTAGTGTCGGAAGTAGTGTGCTGTATGGCGCGTCTTATTTCGGACCCAACTGAAGGAAAGTAATGGAAGCAAATATTGCGACATTTGCCCGTATTTAGAGTACCCCGATTTACACGATTATCACAGTCGAATCTCGCACACGATTTCACTCAAGGAAAACGAAGTGAAACAAAAGGGCAAGAAGGAAAAAGAAGTCAAACGTATAAGTTGATTAAACTAAAAGCCACTTTAGTGTCAGATTAACAGTGCAAAATGCGGTATGTTGCATTATACTGTATTAACAATATAGTTCACTCCGCTATAATCCTGAAGACACGACTACTAGCGCCATTGCGGCATAAAAGGCTACCAAAGCACACCGTAAATTCGACACGTCTATCGGAAACAACTCAACTTTCAGTATAGAGTTTAGCCTATTCTAGATAGAATGAACAAAAGTTCGAATGTAAACCAAGCGGACGAGTTATTTTCTGCTGGACCAGTATCAGAAAATCAGCTCTCGCTCGGTTTGTTCACGCTTGCCACATTCTCTGGTTTGTTGGTTCTATCTTCAATTCGCGACTACGAAGCTCCATCATCCCTTTTACACTCATGGAATTGCGCATACGAAGATAGAATCAACAAAAGGGCGAATGCCGCAAGCGTAAAAAACCATTTGAGAGTTGATTTTGCTAGGCTCGTCCAGCAAAAAATAACCCACGCGTTTTGTTTACACCTGCGGCATTCGCCCTTTTGCTAACTCTATCGAGAAATGGGAGAATAAATCTAGATAGAATTAACAAAAGGGCTAATGTCGCAAATGTAAACAAAACGAGTGAGAGTTACTTTTTGCTGGACCAGCATAGGAAAATCAACCCTCACTCGGTTTGTTTACGCTTGCGACATTCGCCCTTTTGTTAATTCTATCTTCAAATGAAGAATTATTATCAAAAATCTTTCTGTTCTCCACGCTCTTTAATTGACTGAAGTTTTTGGAGCGTCTTAGTAGAATACGAAACCTAAAATTAAAAAAGAAGTAAACTTATCCAATTTAATTCTACTATGTATGAATATTTTATTCACGACAGATACGTATTTCGCCTACGACTTGCAGGCCTCCTCAGTGTTCGAAAACAGACACTGAGGAGGCCTGCAAGTCGTAGGCGAAATACGTATCTGTCGTGAATAAAATATGCATAGGGGCCATCCAGATACCACGTGGACAGAAAAATACCAATTTTCAACCCTCCCGTCCCCCACCGTGGACAAGCGTGGACTTTGACTCAACTTCTACCTCCCTCCCTTTTTGTCCACGTGGACTTTTTTTTCTTATGTGTAATTTAACAACACAGAAATGCATGGTGCTAAATTTTGTTTTCGACTTGATTTATGCAGTATTTATAAAAAACTACAAGGTATACAGCCCTAAGGGCTGTACGAAAGGATGACGTAGGACTGTATCAGATCATCAGATCAAAGACTAATGTAAACTGCATTTCTGGCATATTATAAGAATCTGTGAGTTCCGTTGTTTAAGTGAATGTTTAAAAGAGAAGAGCGAAATATTCAGATTCAATTCTTCATTTAATGCAATGGTGGCTTTGAAAATACGTGGACGGGGGTTCATAAGTACAATGCCTGCAACCTTTGAGACATAGAAAATTTCTTTTAAAAATCACTCGTGTGCATCAGAAAGGTTGAAATGGTAATGAATTATCCCCCTCCCACAGGGGTGAGGGGTCTCAAAGCATCATAAAATAAATAAATTCATGCCTCCAAAAAACTCCACAAGCCAAATTTGGTGTCATTTGCTTGATTAGTTCTCGAGTTATGAAGAAATTTGTATTTCATTTGTATGGGATCTCCCCTTCTTAAAGAAAGCAAAGGTTCTAATCCTATGGTGGATTAAAAATCCCCCCCCCCTCCCCTGTTAAAAGACGGATGGGTCTCATTATACTATAGAAAAAATTCCTGCCTTCTAAAACCCCCACATGCCGAATTTGGTTTCATTTGCTTGATTAGTTCTAGAGTTTTGAGGAAATTTGTATTTCATTTGTATGGGAGCCCCCCTTCTTAAAAGAAGAAGGGGTCTCAGTACACCATAGAAAAACATCTTACCTCCAAAAACCCCCACAAGCCAATTTTGGTTCCTTTTGCTCGAATAGTTCTCGAGTTATGAGGAAATTTGAATATTATTTGTATGAGTGCCCCCCTTCTAAAGAGGGGAGGGGTCTTAATTTACCATAGAAAAAATCTTGCCTTCTGAAACCCCTGCATTCCAAATTTGGTTCCATTTGCTTGATTAGTTCTAGAGTTTTGAGGAAATTTGTATTTCATTTGTACAGGAGCCCCCTTCTTAGAAGGAGAAGAGGTCTCAATACACCGTAGAAAATTAATCCTACCTTCTGAAACCCCCACATGCCAAATTTGGTCTCATTTGCTTGATTAGTTCTCGAGTTTTGAGGAAATTTGTGTTTCAATTGTATAAGAGCCCTCCCCCCTCTTACGCCCACCTTAAAATTGCTCTCTTACTCCCCTAAAAAATTGCTGGTCATTTTATCTATCCAACGACATATAAATTGTTCAGTTTCGTTTAGTGGTTTAGTAGTTATTAGCATTTGAAATCTTTCATTCAAACGTTACACTTCTATTTTCGTTTTCACAAAGTGCTGCCCAGTCCCAGTACAGTAAACAAAGACGTAGTCCCACGTCAAAAACAAACGCTCCAGTCTAAAGGCTGACACAATGTAATTTTGAGTCGCTGCGGAAATTAGGGTTTTTCCGTGCATTTTCTGTCAAATTTTCGCAGCGTTAAAATCCGTATGCAAGGTGTTAGGACCTGAATTCTTCTGTTCATAGTAATCTTGTCTACAGCAAATTATTATCGACTGCAAGAAAGTCAGTTTCAGTTTGACTTTTGGTTGATGATTCTTCTCCGTCAAGAGTATCCCTGTCTAACTAGAGCATCTCAGCTTTTCCGTCTATTTCAACACAACACAGGACCTTTCCGATGCGACGCGGTTCGTAAAATCTTCTGAAGACAAATCCTTCCGTAATGCTCGGTTCATGTGTTTACGTCGACATATGCCTCATCAGAAGATAAAACTTTATTTGAGTCTATAAACAATCACTGATCAATGGTTATGTATAATTAATTCAATATTTCTGTTTCTACCCGAGCAGGAGCGAAGAGCAAAATGATATAAAAACAATATCAAACTGTGTTATAATGGTATATTTTGTTATTGAATAAATATGGTGATACATTGATACCACATTTTGTTATTAAGTAGAAATTTAAAACAGTGGTTGTAAGATGAGTTTAATAACTGATTTTGTTATCATATCTTATTTTGCCTTAAAATGACATTCGATATATTTCATACAATTTTTTTTATTGATTAAAAAGATTTTAGATTATAAATATTTTATAAAATGATTTTTTAACATCTCATATACTACTGCATTTGTTATTCAATACCTTAATAATACTAAAATATGTTATTTCAAACTCTGAATACAGTCATGTTATTGCTTTATTATTCAAATAACACAAGTAGTTATTCTTTTGGCCTTAAAGGAGTAAAATTTTGATATTATTTTTTGTTATTTTACCAACTATGTCAGCCAAAACAAGACCAAATTTTGATATGAGTTATTCGATTTCCAATAACACATTTTGATATTATTTTGCTCTTCGCTCCTGCTCGGGTAATTTCTGTTTTTGGTATGAAAAAAAACTTGTCCACGTGGAAATTTACGATACCCCCTTCCGTGGACAAGCGTGGACATTTCCATACCCCCACCCCCCTCTAAACTGTCCACGTGGTATATGGATGGCCCCATAGTAGAATTAAATTGGATAAGTTTTCTTCTTTTTTTAATTTTAGGCACACTTTAATGATTTCCTGTCCTTGCTTGTTTTAAAGACTAAACATTTACTGGTGGCAGCATCTTATTTTCGTAGCCGCGTATTAAGTGAAAATTTGCTAGACGGTTTAAAATAAAAACGTTGATACAATTTAAACATTCGATTGGATCGCTAAAACCAAGACTTTTGTCAATTTTTCGTATAACAAACTTATCTGATTAGTTTTACTATTGTTCAAGTGCTAAATTGGTAAAATGGGTCGCATACCCGAGCAAAGTTCCATAACATAAAAATAGCAAAATTTGTTGTCCTGTGATCAAGTTTTGATAACAGGATTTAGTAAAAACTTGTATGAATTAAGTGACAACATAACAAAAATAGTTCGGCATGATATCAAGTTTATACTATACTTAGTTATCGGTGATAGCAAATGAAGTCCAAATTTTGTTATCGAATTTCTTCACTATTGAGAACATGTGTTGTTATCATGATGTTATCTAAATAACAAAAAATCTTCTTTACCATAGTCTACTATATCGACATTTTGTCTCGGCTAACTGCCAAAAAAACTAAAAATAATTGTCGAGAGTTTCAACAGGGGCCCCGAAAAAACCTCCCAGGCGTAATACTTATTCTACCGGCTGGGATTGATCTCACGCCTTAGAGCGTCCTACGCAACTACCTTACCTGTGCACTACAACTGCTCTTGTATGTTACTGGGTTAAAAGCGCATGTGCTTTGGCCAATTCGCTAATATGGCGGTGACGTTATGGCACTGCACGATCTCTTTTACACTCGCAGTACTGCCCATATGGAACTGTGCGAGAAAATTGTTCAACAGTTTTCTGTCTTTTTTATTCTCTCCCCCTTCCCCCTGCGTCGCAGTAAATGGCTTCGCTGTCAAAGTGTCAACCATAGATTGAAGTCTGCTATAAATAGAAGAAAGCTTTGAGTATGTCGACGAGTATTGTACAATCGCGGTGTTTTTTTTTTCGAGTTTGGTTACGCGTCAGTTGCAATTTCCATTCTAATTCGAAGCTCATTATTAGTAAACTGAATTCAAAGAATAGAAACTTTACTACAAAACAGACTGACAGAACTCTGCTGGATTCCGGGTCATGCTGGAGTCAAGGTTATGAAGCAGCTACAGCACTCGTGCGCTAATTTCACGTCCTCTAGTCGCACCGTCTTTTAATTGCACGTTCGCTAGTTGCACGATAGTGCAACTAAAAACAGTTATCTGTCAAACGGCACGTGGTTTCCTAGGTGGTTGCTATAAACAAAAATACAGCGTTGCCGAATAAAAGCTCTCTTCTTCGTTACGTAGATATATTAAAAGCAAATTAATTTAAATTCTGCTAAACTTTGTAATGAATTGGTCACGTTTTCCTTAAGCTTTTGGTTCGTTTGTAAAGATTTAACTGTTTTTCTCAAAATTTAGCGAACGTTTGAGTGCATGTGAAGAATTTTTTACGGTGATAACGTATCACGTTTTACAATAAATATTGGCAGCCTCCGTGCAATTAAAAAACGAAATTCGCTAGTAGGATCACCTCATTCGTGCAATTAGCGAACGAGTGCTGTAATCAATTATCCGCTAACGCTAGAAACAATACACCAATTTCAACAGCGATTCCGGCAGAAGTCGCTATGAAAAAAATGAAACGTAAGATCCAACAACATTCGGACAACCAGTGATTTTCAATGCAAGATGTAAAACTGCGAGAAGTGAAATTGGAAACTAAAAAATGGGTAGACTGCAGCTCCGCCTGTGATCAACGTATTCTAACCGGACTGGAAATTGGACATACGAGACTAACACATAGCTTTCTACTTAACAAAGACTCACCACCATTATGCGACTGTTGCGAAACCACAATTAACGTACGACACCTTCTCCTCGACTGCAGAAAATATACAGACGCCAAAAGAAAATGTAATATTGACGAACTAACACTACAAAGACTCCTATGTAACGAAAGTTATAGTGAAGAAAAAGTGATAAAGTACTTAAAAGAATATAACTTGTACAATCAATCACGAAACTGTAAGAAAATGAACGCTAACTCTCTTTTGGTACTGGCACGAATGCATCCCTGATGTAGTGTCTAAAATTAATAAAAAATTGGATTACTGCGGTTTTTTCACCAATTTTTAAATTCGAGCGGTTTTTTCGACGACTTTTAGATTTTAAATAGCTTTCTAGGTGATTTTTGAATTAACGTGGTTTTTTACAGAATTTTTCGAATTAACATGATTTTTTTAAACGGTTTTACGTGCCATGTATCCCTTGTGGAAAAAAGACGAGTAATACACAAAAACCAGAATAGGAAAATTTCAAAATAAATATTAAAAAAAAGCGAACACATTTTCATTCGAGCAAGTTTAATTAGTAATAAATTATAAAGAAAATTTTAAAAATATTCATAACTTTGACAATTATTTAATGGCGAGCATGTTAGTATGAAAGTATGTTAGTAGGAATTTCCCGTTTTATCCTGCTATACAACAAATTCATGAAAGTAAATATTTTGTATAGGAATCACACGCGTGTGAACATTTCTCATTTGATCTCGCATAATAACTTTGAGCTAAAACAATCTGCCAAACTAATTGACAACGCCAAAAGGCGACGGTGGACATCAAAGGGTTAATATATTAGTTCTTTTTATTAAAAACTCCCAATGATTTGATAGTATTTTAACTTGTTTAGAGGGATTATTACGGATAACCTACCTTGATATCCGTGTACCATATCATGTTATATAGAAATATTCATTAAATAACATCAATATAACATATTGAGTTATCCGTTAACAAAACAAGTTATCTTGTAGATATCGCTTAATGATCAAACTTTGCTCGGGTATACTGTGCATTTTCTGGATGTTCCAGTTGAAAAGAACGTCCCTCCAGTGTTTCCTTTTCCGAATGAATTCTATCAAAAGGTAAACTATTTCAGGAATATTTCGATTTTCAGTTATGATCCTATTTTATTATATATTTAGGCAAACGGATACGTGGGTAAAGTCTTGTCGCAACCCGTCAAACAGTAAAAATATTCTGATTTGTTCCCTATATTTTCATGAATCCGATTTCCAATCCTGATAAACGTCAAGGGTTAATACAACAAAGCATGAATGAAATTTTTTTTTGCGAGTTGATGGACTGCAGCGTATTGCTAATTAGTTCTCGGCCCGCCTCGCGAGTCAACCATGCAAAATAAGCCGACCGTTCTAACCATTGCGGGTCAGTTGAACGCCGTTCCTCGGACCAAGAGGACTTAAGTTGCCTGAATTAAACTCGAGGTTTTTGTCGGTGAATTATCATGTCATAGTCATCGTATTCAGTCGTCTCGTTTTTTGTCCGTGTCTGACTTCTGGCCCTTGCTTTCTGGGTTTTTAATATGCGCATTACTATTTTAACCTTTCTACCGCGCATCATTCATTTCCCATAGCGTGATGATTCTGTTCACTCTTGTCCTATAATATTTACAAAAAACCGTAATACAAAATATGTTGTAAAGACAAACCGCGTTAATTCAGAAATCGTCACAAAATAGACCGTGCTGATTCAAAGTCGTCGAAAACCCGCTCAAATTCAAAAATCGCGGAAAAACCGCGTCAATTCGATGATGTAAACAAACCGTGTTAATTCAAAAATGGTCATAAAAAACCGTGTTAACTCCAAAATTGCCATAAAAACGCGCGATAATTCGAAAATCGTAAAAAAGTGTAAATAGAGGCTTGAGATGTAAGTATGAGACTAACCTAGATATTCGAAAGTTTTCTTGTAAAACCAGTACCACGAAAATGAAGGTAACATTTTTTTTATAAATGTAATATAATGGTAACGGTACTACACAATCAACCATAAGTTGATAATTTATATCTAAAAAATATGCACATGCGAGATTTAAAGTGACTCGAAAACCTCGTGACAAATTTGAAGTTATTATACCTGAAAACAAAAATCAGGCATAATGAAACAAACCAATATACAGGCCGGACTTGATTATCCGAGAATTCCATTAACCGGGGATTCGATTATCCGGGGACTCGATTATCCGGGTTTATAGACTCGATTATCCGGGTGAAAAAAAAACTATTTTTTTTCGATGATTTATTTTAAACCTTAATGTTATAGTTTTCATGCTACATGATGATTCTTATTTAACAAGTATTGATTCACCTCCCTAAAGCTACAAAATTCCTTTCTTATATCCCTTTTATCGGCGAACAATACAAAAATAAATCTTGTGATAAGGAAATCAATTTTTTTACTTAAAAATCATCATCATCATCATGATAATCATCATCATCATCATCATCATCGTAATCATTGATAAAAAAATTGCAAAAAAGGTCTCTTATGACTTTAGGGGAGATTGATCAATAATAAAAGAAATCATTTATAATACCTAAATATTGCAAATCATAACACACAAAAAATAATTTTGTACAAAAAAAAATCAGTGGAAAAAATCGTAAGAAAGGAATTTTCTGACTTTTGGGATGATAGATCAATAATAAATAATACATTTATGATACCTAAAAGTCAAAAAACTTGACATACCAAAAAAAAATTTTGTTCCAAAAATAATGATTCGATTATCCGGGTGATTCGATTATCCGGGCTGAAAATAAAAATGATCACCCGGATAATCGAGTCCGGGCTTTAGTCCCTAAGTTGATAAGCATTTCCTCATATCAACGCTAATATGCAAAGATATTGCGCCCTACACGCTTACAGCAGAGCATGAATGAAAAATTATGACAATTATAAATTATTTGTTTTTAGTTTATTCCAGCACGCTACTGACTTGTCAAAAATGTTGGTCAAGTATTATGAACACGTCCGCCATTATGGTTCGTAAAAAGCTGGATAGTTTCTACTATTCATAATTAATTTTTATATCGAATGATACAATCTAGAAGGATGACGTCATAGGGTTAGAGAAATCCAACCCCCGGGCAGCAACCATGTTTCCTGAAACCGCCACATTTTGAGGTGGCGCTACATACGTTTTGCTTTTAATAAGCAGCATTCACACAACAGTAGAAGTGACGCGACTGAAGTGACCAAGCCATCGAAACTTAACCACGTATACGTTACACCACAACTACCCGACCAAAGCGCACCCGAAGTCAAGACGTCAGCGAAAACCCAGCCGGGACCCATAGCAACAAACCGAGGAACCAAACCATCAACGCAACCATCGATCAACAACCGATGACGACTGCAAGACCCGATCGAACCACGCGGACAAAGGTTGAATCAGAATCGAACCACCCGAGGAAACGACGCATCAGCAGATTCAGTAGATATAAGCCTTATAGAATTAATTTTCAATTCAGTCTTGTGTGTAGTTAGGAACGATCAAGTGTTAAAAGTATAGTGAATAAATTTTTTTATGCTAACGTGAAACTTTATAGCATAATTGGCGCAGTCTTAAGGCAAGTGGTTAAACGAAGTGAACAGTGTTAACAGAGCGAACATCTAGTAGCACAATCACCAAGTCTACAAAGGAGGATTAATCCCGCCACTTGGAACCCGACACTATCTACCCAGGCTCCAGGAAATGAAAATAATCTACCTGTAAGTAATCCACGACTTTTAATCAAAAACCATACTAATTCAGAGGTGCGAGCCCCCACCAGCGGTAAGCAGACACCTGAAATATCACAAAAGAAAAAATAAAACTAACTAACCACTAATCGCGAAAGCGCAGTGTAAGTGAATAAAGTGAATATCGTACTCGTACTCAAGCATGGCTGAATTTAAATCAGACCTTTCGGATACGGAACTGGACGATGTTCAACCAGTTCCGATTCCACAAATTACAGTTGAAAGTTTGCTCCAGCACATTAAGAGCCTAACCAACAACCAAAACGAACTAATCGGTCAGATTAGACACTTGAAAGCAAAAGCTGAGGATCCCTTCTTACAATTTAGGACCCCAGACCCCATTAAAAACTTAGCAACATTTGCGGGTAATAAAAAAGAGACACACGCTTGGCTAGAGGACGCCGAAAATACTCTTGATCTTTTTAAAAGCTATCAAGACGAACCGGTGTATAGTCAACTGGTCAGGGCAGTGAAAAATAAAATTACGGGAGAAGCAAAAGAAATTTTGATTGCTGCTGGTAACCCGAACGGTTGGGCAGAAATCAAGGAAGTAATTTTAAACTCCTACGGAGACAGACGCGATCTAACGTCGCATATTCAATCCTTGTTCTACATTACCCAAGGAAAAAAGACGTTAACTGAATATTATAACAAAATAAAGACCATCGATACTGCTATCAAATCAACAGCAGCAATGATGGAGGACTACGTTAACTCAACAAAAGCAATAAATAGCCTAGTGAGCTTAATAACGCTCACCAGATTTATAGGCGGACTGACGGATGATTTACCAATGCATGTCAGAAGCTACAGGCCAAAAAGCCTGGAGGAGGCTTATACCATCACAACGCAATACGCGAATGCTGCATACAGACAAAAATTTAATAAAAGACCGCCATCCGACCATATCAACAAAAACGTTAGACAAACAAATTCTAACTTTAATAATCCAAATGTACCTCTCGTTAACATTTCAAAACCGCCTACAAATTTTAATAACAATAGTAACCAATTCATCGCAAAACCGTCCACCTCAAATTTCAATAACCCACATACAAAATCTTATGGGTCCGGAAAATTTAAAACAAGAGCCGCCCCACCGGACGACGACGTTTCGATGAGAACGGCAAGGTCTCATACAGAGGTTAACAACCATGAAACCGAACGCAAAAACTGCGAGGACGAATTTGACACCTCACAGCAACAAGACGAAAACGTGCTTAACTCGGACGACGACGATTACTTTGTCGACGAGGAATTAAATTTTCACGTGGAAGAAGCACCACAAAGAAAAAAAATAACAAAAAATGACAACAATTTCGTTCCGTACATAACTATCCAAACTTCAAAAGGTGAAATGAAATTTTTGATCGACACAGGAGCGAACAAAAATTACATATCGCCAGCACACGTAAATATTGAAAACTGTAAGATAGAGCCAACATCAAAAGTGACCAATATAAAAGGCACACACATCATAGATAAATCGGCATCATTTGACCCATTTCAAATTAACAAAAAATTAAAATTTTTCATTTTCGAATTTCATAAATTTTTTGATGGACTCATTGGATACGAGTCACTACGAGATCTCAATGCGAAAATCGATGTTAGCAAAAACATTTTGAAAATCGGTAGAAAGACCTTCCATATGAAAAAGAGATTCCCCGAAAAACATAAAATAAACTTAACAGAACAAAAATTTCAATTTGTAAAAATCAGAACAAAAAATGATGGAGATTTTCTCGTAAAAGAAGAAAAACCTTTCGACAATTTTTCAATATTACCAGGCCTCTACAGAAGCACAAACAACGTAGCTTTTATAGCAGTGCAAAATCACTCAGAAACATCGATCGAAATTAACGCAAACGAACTCAAACTTTCTAATGACTTAGATAAAGAAATTGAAAATGACCCGTTCGACCTGATGGATTTACCAAAAACGGTCGACCCTGCGAAATACACATTTAGAGACGATCACATGAATGATGAAGAGAAGCATGCCCTCAAGAAAGTGATCAACAACTATAGAGACGTTCTTTACGTGGAGACAGATAAACTGTCGTTCACCCACAAAATAAAGCACAACGTCAGAACGGTCGACAATGTGCCAGTACACTCCAAATCGTACAAATATCCTTACGTATACGAAAGTGAGGTACAAGACCAAATAAAGAAAATGCTTGCGGACGGAATAATCAAGGAATCTATATCACCATACACCTCTCCTGTATGGGTAGTCCCAAAGAAACCTGATGCGTCTGGCAAAAAGAAATTTCGTTTAGTCATTGATTATAGAAAACTTAATGAAAAAACAATCAATGATAAATATCCCATACCAGAAATCACGGATATTCTGGATAAATTAGGTAAAGCAAAATACTTCTCAACGATCGATTTGGTTTCTGGCTTCCACCAAATTCAGTTGGCAAAGGAAGATACAGAAAAAACCGCTTTTTCGGTAAACGGTGGCAAATACGAATTCACTCGTATGCCATTCGGATTAAAGAACGCCCCAGCGACGTTTCAAAGAGTCATGGACTGCATTCTAAGAGACTTAATCGGAGTATGCTGCTTCGTCTACATGGACGATATAATTGTCTTCTCCAGCTCCCTTCAAGAACACGCAAAAAAATCTATCTCAAGTGCTTGAAAAATTAAAGGACGCGAGATTAAAAATTCAACTTGACAAATGCGAGTTTTTTAGAAAAGAAACTCAGTTTTTAGGTCATACAGTCTCTGAAGACGGAGTACGACCAAATAGCGACAAAATAGAAGCTATTAAACAATGGCCACTACCTTCAAGTGAAAAAGAAATAAGGCAATTTTTAGGAATGCTCGGTTACTACAGGCGATTTATCAAGGATTTCGCAAAAATCGTTAAACCACTAACAGCACTCCTCAGGAAAGAAACTGAATTTGAAATTACACCCGAAATAAAAAGGTGTTTTGAAAAATGTAAAGAACTTTTAATGCTTGACCCGGTATTAGCTTACCCAGATTTCAATAAAGAATTTTTACTGACAACAGACGCAAGCGACTATGCCATAGGCGCTGTGTTGTCACAAGGACCGATAGGGCGTGACAGACCTATCGCATATGCTTCAAGGACATTAAACCAAACAGAAGAGCGCTACTCAACGACAGAGAAAGAATTCCTGGCAATTGTATGGGCAGTGAAACACTTCAGACCTTATCTTTATGGAAGGAAGTTTAAAATGTTCACAGACCACCAACCACTAACTTTCTCAGTTAGTAACGCAAACCATAGAATTATTAGAGGAAAATTGGCTTTAGAAGAATTTGATTATGAACTTATCTATAAACCAGGCAAACAAAACGTAGTCGCCGACGCATTGTCACGCGTAAATTTGAAAAACCATTTAAACATGCATTCGCAATCATCGCTATCTTTAAACGTTGAACCGTCTGAGCGAGCAGCAGAAGATTCGGATGATGAAAGCGACATAATGACGGTACACTCGGCAGACACAAGCGACGATTATTTTATCAGATATACCGAAAGGCCAATCAATGTTTTCAGAACGCAAGTTTTATTTAAAATTGGTAATATAGAGTTATCAGCGTACGAGCAAGTCTTTCCAAAATTCCATAGACACACAATTGTCAGAAAAGAATACACCGAAGAAAACGTGGTAGAAATATTAAAACGAACCCTCAACCCGAAGGGTGTAAATTGCTTAAAAGTCCCCGTGTCACTAGCACAATTGGTCCAAGAAACTTACAAAAAACACTTCTCAAGTAATAATATATACAAAGTTTTCATTTCAGAAACCTTACTGGATGACATAAGAATGGAAGAAGAGCAGGATGAAACCATAAGAAACATACACCACTATGGGCATCGTGGCATAAAGGAAAATAAGAACCAAATAATGCAAACCCATTTTTTCCCACAACTCGACCGAAAACTCAAAATTTTTATCAATTCATGTGATATTTGCAAAAAAGCTAAATATGACAGAAAACCACCGAAACTAATAAGAAAGAGTATATTTGGAGAAAAACCTTTCGATCGAGTTCATATAGACATTTTCTTTTTAAAAGGGCAAAAATGGCTCACTATAGTCGACTCCTTTTCCAAATTCGCAAACATCATCCCATTAACCACTAGAACTATCATTGACATAAAAACCGCGATTACCGAGCACATTCGACAGTTCGGAAGACCGAAGACTATAGTATGTGACCAAGAGCCATCTTTTAGGTCTATAGACTTCGTAGGATTCCTTAACGATCTCGGAATCGAAATACACTTCGCGAGTGGATCGAACTCGAACGGTATAGTGGAACGGTTCCACTCGACACTAATAGAAATTTTCCGCACGAATAAGGCGAAGTTTAACAATCTGACGATAAACGAACAAATAAACATCGTAATAGACATCTACAACAATAGCTTCCATTCAGCCATCAAAAACCAACCGCGAAACTTAATATTCAATAACTCAGGAACAACAAATATGGAAGAGATATCGGAAACAGCAAAAAAATTACAGTCAGCGGTAAAAATCGAACTAAATAGGCGAAAAAACGAATATGAACAACAGCACGAAACTAACAAAAAACCCACAAATCTTTACCCTGGCGACATTAAGTATATTAAAAACTCACAACGCCTAACAAAAGATAAAGACCCATTTAAAACTACAACCGTTAAAACCAACAATGAACTAACATTTGAAGATGTCAACGACATCAAAATACATAAAAACAGAATAAAAAACTAACCAATAAACCAATCATTTAATTCTCGTTACAGTTTACCATTCATCGCCTTAATAAACAGTACCAAATTTAAAGATGTATCCCATAACAATGGCATAATAGCCATAAAGCTAAAACAAGTCAGGATAAGGTTAGGATTTGAGAGGATTATACATAAAATTAACATCCAATCTATCGAGAATAACATAGACTATATCGAAAGAACAGCTGAAAACCTGAAAATCATTGACCATTTACGTAACACACTAGATTTCAAAATCCAATATGCTAGAGGAAAATTAATGAGTTTGTATTCCCACAGAACCAGAAGAGCACTAGTCAATGCATTAGGATCAGTGATAAAATTGTTAGCAGGCAATCCAGACAATGACGATCTAGAAATCATAAATCAGAGTTTAGGTACCCTAGCAAAACAGGAAAATTCAATCTCGAAATCTCTATCAAGACAAATAATCATCAATGAAAAAATACAAAACAAAATCAATAATATTACGGATATTCTCAAAAAGATTAACAAACACATCGTAGAGCAAAGGAACAGTTCGTTAACTGTTAGGGCCGATTTGGAATACATCAACCTGATCATAAACCTTGACTTAATAATCCAAATTCTTAGTAATATAGAAGAACAAATAGAATTTGCCAAATTTAGCGTTTTAAACAGGAATTTATTCTCATTTGAAGAGAAAAAAATATATTTTTAACAGACTAAATGCACAGAAACTAAAATTAGATTACTTAGACCAAATATTTCAGTATAGCTCAGGAAGCGTAATTGTAGGCCGAGGCGAAATTCTAATACTGGTGAAAATACCCATTCTGGACGACAACGAGTTCGATCTGATCAACATTCAACCGCTCAACATAAATAACACACGAATCCACACAAACATAAAGCTGGTGGCAAAGCATGGAGACTCCATTTACAAACAGACTGAACATTGCGGCATATGTGAAAAGACAACTCTTCTCGAGGACGAATGCATCTATAACCTCTTAAATCACCGCACACCAAAATGCGACATAAAACCCGTTAGACAAACTACCCGTGTAGAAGAAATCAAGAAAGGAATCATACTTATTGACACAAACGAAAAAGTACTGATTTCCGATTCATGCAACAGCTCTAGATTGATCAACACTCCGACAATCATAGAAGCAAACAATTGCACAATAAAAGTGATGAACATTACATACAATAGCCAAGTCTCTCTGGAAAATAACGAAGAATACCTCCTTCCAGTGTTCGGAAGCAAGATGATACAACTAAACTACACGGAAGAACAAAACGAGTTCTCTCACCTCAAATTGGAAAATTTGAACAGCCTCCAGGACGTAAAACTGGATTTGCATCGTTCTAAAAGAAGAACAACCATCGGAGGAGGAATCCTATTCATACTAATCATTATCTGCTCTCTTACTATTTATATTATCAACAGAAAAATCAAATCAAAGGAAGAATCCTTTCTAGAAGTCCATAACCATGCTGGAACCACCACGGAACCTAAAGACCCTATCAAGCAAATTAAACCGACACCATTACCAAGTCTCATCCTTTTCGGTAAATCGCCCGAGGACGGACGACAATCTAAGAGGGGAGGCGTTACACCACAACTACCCGACCAAAGCGCACCCGAAGTCAAGACGTCAGCGAAAACCCAGCCGGGACCCATAGCAACAAACCGAGGAACCAAACCATCAACGCAACCATCGATCAACAACCGATGACGACTGCAAGACCCGATCGAACCACGCGGACAAAGGTTGAATCAGAATCGAACCACCCGAGGAAACGACGCATCAGCAGATTCAGTAGATATAAGCCTTATAGAATTAATTTTCAATTCAGTCTTGTGTGTAGTTAGGAACGATCAAGTGTTAAAAGTATAGTGAATAAATTTTTTTATGCTAACGTGAAACTTTATAGCATATCGATTATGTGATATGGAATTAAAGATTTTTTAAGAGACTAAATAACAGTTCATTGATAATTATAATTTACATTCAACTAAGCGAAAATGTCACTGATTCAGATGATAACCTTGCGAAGATTAGTGCTGTGCTGCGTTCTTTTGCTTTAGTTCCGCGAGATGAGAGTTCCACCACGGTGTTCCTCTAGTCGTTTTAATAGTTTTTAGCGGGCAAGCTACTTCAAAAGCTTCCGCAATAAAAGATGTTGTGACATCTACAGCCACATCCAAGTCGATCGATGACTCAATTCGGTTCGAATCCTTGAAATTTCGTCGCCAGTTCCTCCTCAAAGAGTTCCCAGTCAGAAAATCTCGGATTGCGAAATGTTGCAGCGTTCAAGGAGACATCCAAATGATCAAAATATATAAAACAATGATCAGATATTGGTGTCTCATTTGAAACATGCCATTGTACCAACTCATGACTGATCCTGTTAGAGCAGAGTGTTATATCTAACACTTCCTCTCTACCAGCTCATATGAAAGTTGGACAATTGCCAATGTTGAGTATTCCAAGGTTGGTACTACTCAAATATTCCATCAAATTAGAGCCTCTCAGATTGATATCCGAGCTGCCCCAAATGATGTGATGGGCATTGGCATCACTTCCTACAATGAGCGGAAGCCCATTAGATTGGCAGTATCTCACCACATTTCTAAGATCGTCGCTGGGAGACGATTCATCGTGTGGTAAGTATGCAGAACAGTAGACATAGCGCCTATGGACATCATCCACGACGAGTTCTACTGTGACTGCACAAATATCTCGAGTAGTCAACTCAGAGATAAGGCATGCACTAATTGACCTATGCAACAATATGCATGCCCTGGGCATCAAACGAGGATTTGCTGAAAACAGCAAAGTTCTGGTTTCCAATATCCGTCGAATGAAAGTACCCCTTGCGAAAATATGGCTCCTGAACCAATGCGATGGTGACAGAGCCGTTAAAAAGTTTTTCGCATAAATACATATTTGCTGCCCGTTTGTATTGAAGATTTATTTGTGCGACTCTAACTATTTGACTAGCGGAGTATATGCACAAACAATCTCCAACACAGATCAGACAGCAAATTGTAAGCGAAGGCAATTAAGTTGGCCAGAACGCACTTGGCGTAAAACCCATAAGGGAAATTGGGCAGGACTACTATGCTGTTCTCACGAAACGCAAGGGACAACAAAGATCGACCAGAGCCAGACCAGAGCCGCGCATGGCACAGTAGGGGCAAGATGCCCAAAGCACTCCGTTCGCGACTGGCATGTTTTCACCCCTCCAGTCATTCAGTCATCGGCACGGAGATAGACCTTGACTTAGGGGCACCTGATTTGCCGACTCCCGGCAGGATCAGGTCCCGTGGGTCAATTTTTGCCCAAACGTACAATTCGGCACCAACCGCCAAAGGGCGTAAGTGCAGATTGTGTAAAACAGACCGATTAAGAGTCTCTCTCTCTGTGCTAAGCCAGCTGAGAAAATAACTCTCTCCCGGTGTGCTCACACCCCGCAGCCGCGCCCTCCGAAAAGCCTGCGCCGAACTGCATGATTAGGATAATAATTTTATCTATATTTGATTACCCTACCAAAAGAATAATAATTTGCACCAGTGATCACATTGTAAAGATATCATATTTTCATGTTATTTTTCATTAGCTTTTGTCGAAAAATTATTTGAGGAATTCGTTAAATTAGGCATCTGACATTCGGAGGCCGCAAATCGATCTGAAAACTCTAATAGGGTAAGCGTACCTTTAATGGAGGTTGTACCAATAGTGGTGGTACTTGAATATGTTATGTGAGAAAACGAAATGCTACACTCAAAAATTCTATACAGCAACTTACGTGAACTTCATGTACTAGTTAATGGGAAAATTGATAAAATTTAACGGGATTGCACGTGAACTGGTTAGTATGAGTGCGAGTTACCAACAATTCACGTGAATGTTACATGAAAAGTGTGATGGATGAGAATTACCTATGTTTTCACGTAAACTTGACGTGCTGATTTTTTTGAGTGTAGCAAATAATATACAGTTAAGGGGTTATATATAGTTAGAATTTTCGAAAAATCGATTTTCTGTTTGTACCATGATCGTAGTGTACATATATTCAAGTATGGCGCTCCATGCGCTCCCACGAACCATCCATGTGGGGCGCGGATGGTGGGTTGAAGCACCATCTGGTTTTGGCGCTGATAAACGTGACAGCACAGAAAATTTCATGCCAAACCGGCAAATGTCAACGAAGTTAAACGCATATTTGTAATCTCGTGTCTGAGCTATTGCAGAAGAAATGCGAAAAGTTGAAAGCGCGTTGCTCAAAACCGTGTTTTCAAAGTCGGTGAGCAAGATTTCTCGAATACGGCTGAACCGAATCTGTTCCGGTGGAATTTCGGGGAAGCGTAAAACGTTCTGATAGCAGTTCAATCAGCTTCAGAGCTGTAATTATATTTGTTACATTACGATTCATTTTATATAAAGGTTTGCTTACATTTTCGTATGCTTCTTATTATTTAGCCCGAAACTCTTCCCAGGACATGAAAGATGGATTACAATAGCTCCGTCCTAGTTTTAATAATTTTATGTTTAGCATTACAATTTCATATTTAGGTTAAGACTATTGCATGTACTTACAATTTAGAAACAGTTTTAATTAATTAGAATATATCCAACCGTACAAATAGTAGACGTAAGTATCTGTAATAATTATAGGTTAGGATTTCGTGCACGTACAATTATTTGAGAGTCGCAAATAACCTGTTTAAATGCTATTTTAATCACCTGACACTATACCGCCTATTTAGTATAAGAATTAGACTTTAAGTTTTAATAGAGGTAGATTTTAAGTTTTAATAATCTTCAATTTAGTAACTAAGAACAATGTTTGAGCACGTACTATTGAACTCAACCGTTTTAATAGCCACGTTTGCGCTTTATGCTCCTGATGACAGTAAAGAGACATGGCCGGCTATGCTCGCCCTGACATTCGCTCTGACAGATGCTTGGAACTCACTCATTGACAACGTCACAACGAGAGTGCCCTGTGGTGTCGTAACATCCCCCCGCCCGTGTAGTTCCGGCAGATGCAGATACCTGAAGGTCCAGGAGGGCTAGCTTTACGGCTGGTCTTGTAACTAGTCCATTCTTTGTCTTTACAACAGCGCGCCTTACTTGTCCATCAGCTGCTTTCATCACGTCCACAACCTGACCTCTCAGCCATCCGTTACGCTTCCCATCCTCGACTACTATTACCAGATCTCCAGATTCAAGCGGTTTCGTAGGTTTGAACCACTTAGTGCGCCGGGTTATCATCGGAAGATATTCGCGAACCCAGCGGGTCCAAAAATGGTTTACCAAGGTCTGCGCGAGGCGCCAACTGTCTCTCAACGTGTTCAAATTTGGGTTAATAACCAATTCCGGTTGCACGACCCCTTTGGTGCCGAAAAGTAGGAAGTGGTTTGGAGTTAATGCCGCCTGCTCCGAACACTCAAGTGGAATGTAGGTAAGTGGTCTGGAGTTGACAGTTGCTTCAGCTTCCAGAATTACCGTTTGGAAAACTTCATCACTCGGGTGATGCGGATGGTCGGCGACCACTGATATGGCTGCCTTCACGGAGCGTACCATGCGCTCCCACGAACCATCCATGTGGGGCGCGGATGGTGGGTTGAAGCACCATCTGGTTTTGGCGCTGATAAACGTGACAGCACAGTCTTCGTGAATTTGCTTTGTCAGTAAGTTACTTGCCCCCACGAAGTTCGTCCCATTATCGCTGTAGAACGCCTCCGGAAAACCTCGACGAGCTACGAAGCGTCGAATCGCCATTATACATAACTGGGTGGACAAGTTGTACACAAGCTCCAAATGTATGGCGCGTATCGCAAGGCAGGTAAATAACGCCACCCATCTCTTTACCAGACTGCGCCCTTGTTTGACTATTACTGGTCCAAAGTAGTCCACCCCCGTATGTGTGAATGGCCTCACAAACCCAGTCACTCTGGCTTCGGGTAACGATGCCATCATAGGTGGTTGTGGGGTAGCCTTTTTAATGCGACAATGCAGACAGCTCTTGGGTACTTGGCGGATCAAGCTTCGCAGGCCTGATATGAAGAATTTTTGGCGCATCTCATTGCACACCGTCTCTCCATTCGCGTGAAGAAACCGCCTATGGTACTCTCCCACTAGAAGACTGACTGCAGCGTGTTTCTTGGGTAGTAGAATCGGGTATTTTGCCTCTACCGGTATCATCGGTGCTGCTGTAATTCTGCTGTCCATCCGAATGACTCCGTCTTCATCAATGAAGGGCGAGAGGCGGTACAGCGGACTTGTATTAGGAATCGACAATGGATCTTCTGGAAACGCTCTATTATGCTTCAGAATAGATCCTTCATCAGCGTAGGCCTCATTCTGTATCTGCCGCCAGAGTAGGATTTCAGCCAACTTCAGTTCCTCCTGAGCTAAGAAAGCCGGATTATGATGTTTCTCTCCCTTGAAACGACGAACAGCTCTTATTGTATATCCAACGGTTCTCACGAGTCGGTTCCAGTTAGAGAATCTAGAAACGTCTAATAGTGGTTTTTGCTCCATACCATGAAACAAGAAAACAGCGCGGAGCTCAGAGACGATCTCCAGCTCCTTTTTCGGTAGTTTTGACGGCCAATGTTCTGGTGACTTGTACAAGAAATCCGGTGCGTTGTACCAAGTATTATTGTCGGCGAAAATATGCTCATCCTTCCACTTGGCATCAGCGGCATTGAGTTTGGATGGCACGTAATGCCATTCGTCAACGCTAGTGGTTGACAGAATCTCTCCCACTCGAACAGCCACGAATTGGTGGAAACGGCGACTGTCAGATCTTAACCAAGAGAGCACCGTCGAAGAATCGGACCACAGGAAACGTCGTATTACGGGAATATCTAGGCTCACCAGTACTTTATCCAGCATTCTTACACCGATCATCGCTGCTTGCAACTCAAGACGAGGTACGGAAACAGGTTTCAAGAGTGCGACCTTTGTTTTTGCCGCCACCAGAGTACAACGGACCTTGTTGTTGTTTACCAAACGAAGGTATAATACTGCTGCACGCGCCAATTCACTGGCGTCCATGAACAAATGAGCCTCTAAGTTGTCGAGAGTAGAACTGTGTATCTACTAGTGCTGACACCAACGACTCCAGACTGCTCGAAGTTCTTCTGGGATGGACTCATCCCAATCTGTTCCGGATCTCCAAATCAACTGCATAAGGATTTTTCCGTGCACAACAAAATGAGATATCAATCCCAAAGGGTCAAACAGCGACATAATAGTCTTCAGGACTTGCCGCTTCGTCGGTGCGACTGCACCACCAATCAGTGCTTTGATATCCTCGTTTAGGGTACTTGGATCAAAGGTGAATACGTCCTCTGTTGGCCTCCAAATCATGCCTAACACTCGCTCCGTTCCCAAGGCTTTCTCCAAATTCAAAGATACCGACGATGACGCTTTCTGTTCTCCTATTGCAGCTAGAACCTTAGTGGAATTCGAGCAAAAGTTTCGGATCTCAAATCCTGCTTGTGAGTGGACATATTTCATCTCGTTAACAAGCTGAATCGCCTCTGCTTCGGAGTCTAGGCTATCCAGGAAATCATCCACATAGTGGTTTTCTATAATCGCCTTAGCCGCCCTGGGAAATCTCTCAGCGAACTCTGACGCATTTTTGTTCTTGACGAACTGTGCCAAGCTGGGCGAGCAGGTGGCACCGAAGGTTGCTACGTTCATTACGTAGATCTGTGGAGGTAATTCCTCGGACGGCTGATACAGAAAGCTCTGCGACTGCTTGTCTTCGTTCCTTATAAGAATCTGGTGGAACATCTCTCTTATGTCGCCAACCACTGCGATGTTCCTTTGCCTGAAGCGGAGAAGTACCGCCACCAATGCAACTAATAGATCCGGTCCTGGCATCAGCATATCATTGAATGACACTTCCCCGGCTCTTGCTTTGGCATCCCATATCAACCTTATTTTATTGGGTTTTTTCGGGTTCTGTACCACACCCAGTGGTAAGTACCAAACCTTACTCGGATCCGTCGACTGGAGCTCCTCGGAAGTAATCAGAAGTGCGTATCCCTTTGATTCATACTGCGTGATCGTCTCTCTTACTTTGCCTGCCAGAACTGGATCTTTGCTAAACCGCTTCTCTAATGCCTTCATTCGTCGTACTGCTATGGGATAACTGTCAGGAAAGGAGAAGCTATCAAACTTCCACAATAATCCCGTTTCGAACAACCCGTTCACACGTCGAGTTGTGGTCTCCATAATTTCGCGCGCACGTTTGTCGTCCTTGCCTTCCGGTTTGATGGTCACACTTGATTCCTCAATAGCAAAATATTGCCGCATTTGCTCATGCAGCTCACGATTGTCTAAATCGTTATTATGGTGGAAATTCAACTGTCCCAACACAGTCTCATCAGCAGAACTCTTGCCAAAAATGCACCAACCAAGCCTCGTCTTCGTCGCTACAGGCTCGTTGTCTCCACCCTCTCGTACGCGACGTTAGCAGTCGAACGTGTTCTAGTCCAATTATAATCCCTGGCGTAGCTTCCTTGTAGCTGCGGATCGGCAGACCCTTTAGATGCGGGTGTATCTGCTGTAACTCTTCGTACTGCATTGTTTGACATGGTAGTCGAAGCTCCTGGACTGTTCGTACGTTGTTGAGCTTAAATTGCTTTCTATCGCCAGAAATCACCACAGTGACCCGTTGAGACCCTTTCTCTTCTCTCGATATGTTACCTGTCCAGCTTAACGAAAATTTGTCGGTTGGTCCAGTAATACCAAGCGCCATTGCAATGCTAGAATCCAATAAAGTAGAGGACGATCTATCATCTAGGAAGGCGAAAGACTTCATCTGCTGACCATTAGCATGGATAGTTATCGGTAAATATCTAAACAATGAGTACGCTATCGAGGAATGAAGATTTTGATGCACAATACTTTTCACGTTACTTGTTGACTGCGACTTGTTGGCTGTTTCGCCTTTGTACGGAGGATTTCTTGTCGAATGCAGCAACATGTGATGATGAATTCTGCAGCCGTCGACTCCACACTCCCTGTTGGAACGACACGGCCATTTCTTATGTGGTATGAGACAGCTCCAGTTTTTCTGTTTGATTGCCTTCCACCGACCGTCCATATCAAGCACCTTAAACTGCGTGCAATCTACTATCTCGTGGTTTACGCAGCCACAATACGTGCATATTTTTTTCACCGGTTTCGTTACCGATTTCACCGCACTAATATCTGCCTTTTCTGTTCGTATCTCCTCATAGTGAACATACAACTTCTGTTTCTCCCTTCTTGTTTTGAATGGTTTTGCGGACACACCTACCATGTCCACGGGGAGTGTCACGTCCGAAGCCATCATGACAAGCTCGGACATGAAAGCGCCAAACGTCGCCAGGTTGACATTTGTGCTGCTCCTCATGAAGGATGACCACTCCATTTTAAGCTTTTCTACCAGTTCGCAGAGCAATTTCGGATTCCAAAGGTGGTTGTTTAAATTTGCGATGGACATGTGATCTACTGCATTCTGTACGGCGAGTCCAAAGGTGATCAACGACTCAAGATTATCTACTTTTGGAGATGGAACTGCGCGTAGCTTTTGGAGAAGAGAATGTATTAGAATTTCAGGTCTTCCATACAATCTTCTCAAAGTATCTATTACTGCCGGCACTGACTGTGGCATCAGCAACCTACTCCTAACCGCCTCAAGTGCATTCCCCTTCAGACATCGCTGCAATCTAGCCAGGTTTTCTGAGTCAGTGTACCCGCATGCTTCCGTAGAATTACAGAACGCACTATGAAACAACGGCCATTCCTGAGGGTCGCCGGAAAAGTTAGGTAGATCCTTAGGCATTACTTGCCTGGCAGCTAGTTGCTCGCTGGAAAGACCCGAACCTCTCATCATCGTAGTAGAAGGTTGGGCATAACTAATCGGTGGCTCCATAGGATGTCGGAAATATCGGGAAAATCCAGTTGGATGTATTGAACTCATGCCATCTGTTACCCAGTGTGAGTTTGTTCCTTAAAGACCCGGATGTTGGGTGATACTCGATGCTAATGTAACTGGAGCATTAAATATACCGGTCGGCGCAGACAGACCCGACGCACTGCTGACTATTGTACACCCTCCGTGTCTCATAGGCCCTGCTTGCGATGTCGCTGATATAGGATTCCAGCATGACCACGATGGAATAACATTCTCGATACCCGCAGACGGGGAAGGATACGGTACCGTAACTGGTACGATAACAGTAGGAATACCGAGTGCAACATTGTGCACAGACTGTATCGGTCTAGTGTTTGCCGAGTGCAATAAAGAAATACCACCCGCAACCGACTGAGTTTGATTGGGAGCTAACAGTGTTGCCCTATCTGCTGTGGAATTGATGTTCTCTCTATTCACTTCGCTACCTGATCTAAAATCTAAACCAGCTGATTTGCTGTTCGACATTTTACTAACTGATGTCGACAAATGTCCAGAAGCGGATTGTAGTACTGCTACACAGCATGACGCCGGTGTGTTACTAAGGCTCATGGAGGGTATACTATTGACTAACATGGGCTTGTTGTTTAATGACGTGTTTGGAATGGATACTGACAAAGTAGGAATAATTGGCACCGAATTGTAGTTACTGTTACTGACGGTTTTACTTGCTATGGGATCTACTGTCCCGACTGGATCTATGTGTATCGTTGAGCCACATCTCGAGGTTTTTGATGTACTCACCGGTCGCCTTTCAAACGTGATTTCGGTAGACGATATTACTTTATCTGACAAATACTTTGTTGGATGACCATGGGGAACCGTCGTTGTAACTGCAATCACAGGCTCCGCCACGTCGCAGAGTCGTCCATCGTCGATGTAGCTGTAGGACCGGTTGATTGGGGAACACTAGACTGATGAACTATTCCAGGAATTACCACCGTTGGCGACACGTGACTGGCTGGTGCAACTGTCACTTGTTGGACGGCACCGGCTTGGTGTTCATTGAGCCACGATTGTACTTTCTCCCGACTTGCTCGACTACTCAATCTAGTTTTTCTACTAGTTCCTTCTTCTATATCATCCGCTTCTGCCCAAGGCACATCGTACTTCTGCTTCAGGAATTTTTCCTCCGCCTCAGTTAACTTCTGTCGGGTAGCGGCTTCAGCCGCCTGCTCCTCCAGAATTCTCTTCATGTGTAGAGCTTTTTTCTCCTCCACCATCTGCAGGCTTAGTTCCACCTTGGCTGAACGTTTACTTGTAGATGAGCGACCAATAGACTTTCTTGTTTGAGAAATGGCGTCATCTTCCCGCAATCGACACTGATCGCATTTCCATGAGCGATCGGAATCTGCGATAGAGTCCGTTACACCTGTGCAGTCAAAATGCATCCATGTGTCACATCTATCACAACCAAAAAATGGTACGCTGTGTCTGGCCGGTCACACTTGACACAGTGTTTTGCGACATCGTTATTACTCATCTTTCGATCACCGAAAATCTCTGAAGGTTGTTCCGGTGGAATTTCGGGGAAGCGTAAAACGTTCTGATAGCAGTTCAATCAGCTTCAGAGCTGTAATTATATTTGTTACATTACGATTCATTTTATATAAAGGTTTGCTTACATTTTCGTATGCTTCTTATTATTTAGCCCGAAACTCTTCCCAGGACATGAAAGATGGATTACAATAGCTCCGTCCTAGTTTTAATAATTTTATGTTTAGCATTACAATTTCATATTTAGGTTAAGACTATTGCATGTACTTACAATTTAGAAACAGTTTTAATTAATTAGAATATATCCAACCGTACAAATAGTAGACGTAAGTATCTGTAATAATTATAGGTTAGGCTTTCGTGCACGTACAATTATTTGAGAGTCGCAAATAACCTGTTTAACCGTTATGTGTTCGGCTGGGTACCCGGGTACCTTTTGAGACTTTATTGCCTCGAAAAACAAGGTTTACGACAACTCAGCCAGCTAAAACTCGAAGAATGCTCCTAACTAGTGGGAATAAACCATTTGTCATCAACAGATTGCCTGTAGCAGCAGGGGGGGTCGAAGGGGGGGCCTTCGAATTTTTTTACCCCATAAATGTTCGGATGGGTACCCGGGTACCCACCGAAATGAAATGCTTCTAACTTTATCAATTCTTGACCGATTTTGGATCTTGAACCGTCAAAAGATTGGAAAATTTGTCTACTTTTAGAGCATGAGCCTGACTAAGCCTGGGATCACGTCTGGTTCCCGTAAATCCAGATCTCCGGGACCATGTTCCGGATCCAAAACAAATGTGTACAATTGTCAATAAAACCACACAATATTGGTATCAAAATTCATGAAATCACTCCAGGAGTTGATGTCTATCCAGTTTGAGTCCATTCAACTTATAGTCTTCGGAATGGCCACTCCGGAGCAAATTCCTGTGGGGCCTTACGGGACCGCTAACATATTAGGATAGAAACCCTAGCAATATGTATATCAAAATTCACGAAATCACTCCAGGAGTTGAGTTTTATCCATTTTAAGTTCATTTGATAAGCTGTCCCCGGAATGGCCACTCCGGAGCAGGTTCCTGTGGGGCTCTATGAGACTAGTAACATGTTTGGTTAGAAACCCCAGCAATATGTATGTCAAACTTCATGAAGTTACTCCAGGAGTTGATTTTTATCCACTTTGAGTCCATTTGATGAGTTGTCTACAGAATGGCCACTCCGGAGCAGATTCCCGTGGGGTCCTCTGAGGCCACTAGCATGTTTGGATAGAAACCCTAGCAATATGTATGTCAAAATTCATGAAATCACGCCAGCAGTTCATTTTTATCCATTTTGAGTCCATCTGACAAGTTGTCCCCTGAGTGGCCATTCCGAGGACAACTCATCAAATGGACTCAAAATGGATAAAAATCAATTTCTGGAGTGATTTCATGAAGTTTGCCATACATCTTGCCGAGTTTTCTTTTTATGTCAAACAAGCTAGTGGCCATATCGGGCCCATCGGTAAGTTACTCCGGAATGGTCATTCCTAGGATAACTCGTCAAATCGACTTAAATGGACAAAAATCAACTCCTGGAGTGATTTCATGAAGTTTGACATACATATTGCTGGGGTTTCTAACCAAACATGTTACTGGTCTCATAGGGCTCCACAGGAACCTGTTGCGGAATGGCCATTCCGAGGACACGTCATCAACTGAACTCAAAAAGAATAAATTTTAATTCCTGGAGTAATTTCACGAATTTTGATATACATATTGCTAGGGTTTTATCCAAACATGTTACTGGTCTCATAGAGCCTCACAGGAACCTGCTCCGGAATGGCCATTGCGAAGACAACTCGTTAAATGGACTCAAAATGGATAAACATCAACTCCTGGAGTGATTTCATGAATTTTGATACCAATATTGTGTGGTTTTATTGACAATTGTTCACATTTGTTTTGGATCCGGAACATGGTCCCGGAGATCCGGATTTATGGGAACCAGACGTGGTTCCAGGCTTGGTAAGTCTCATGCCCTAAAAATAGACAAATTTTCCAATCTTTTGACGGTTCAAGATCCAAAATCGGTCAAGAATTGATAAAGCTAGAAGCATTTCATTTCGGTGGGTACCCGGGTACCCATCCGAACACACTTATGGGTGTTAAATTTCCCGTACACATAACGGTTAAATGCTATTTTAATCACCTGACACTATACCGCCTATTTAGTATAAGAATTAGACTTTAAGTTTTAATAGAGGTAGATTTTAAGTTTTAATAATCTTCAATTTAGTAACTAAGAACAATGTTTGAGCACGTACTATTGAACTCAACCGTTTTAATAGCCACGTTTGCGCTTTATGCTCCTGATGACAGTAAAGAGACATGGCCGGCTATGCTCGCCCTGACATTCGCTCTGACAGATGCTTGGAACTCACTCAGTGACAACGTCACAACGAGAGTGCCCTGTGGTGTCGTAACAGAATCACTTCAAATTTTGACACAAGTGTTCTAAGGATATATTTTACAGATTAATCGAAGGTTTTTCCTCACCGATTAATATTTCTTATTTTATGGACAATTTAAGAGCAAAATTTTTCCCAACAATCGGTTTTTTATGTTTAACAAGCTGTCATTTCGTCAAAAATGATAGTATTCCTCTAACTTTTTCCAAAAACAAAATATGTTAAAATATAGCCAAAATTTCTCTAAAAGAAATTCTAGAAAAACCCACTTTTTCAAGCCTACTAACTGTATATAACCCCTTAATGTGCACCTGGGTTATACGGTTCGCTTGAAATAAATGTCTCTCGTTTTAGAGGCAAAATAAAATCGTGAAAATCTTTTTCAAAAATTAGAAGAAGCATTCTGCTGATTTGCTAGATATCCTGCGTAAAACTCAATACTGCATTGCTGCTGAAATAGTTATTGAATTCTATCGTTTTTTGATATTATTAATTTATGAATTTATAAAATTTAAATATCTAGTGGATAAAAGGTGAACAGTTGCTCTTATGCAAGCATAGAGAGCCAGTTTGTATAAATTTTTGTTGCAGTAATTGAATGTTTAATGAATTACCTCCATTACGGGTACCGATGCCTCCACCGTAGGAGCCGTACCACCACTATTGGCAAACCAACGATGCTAGAAAAAAGTTTAATGGTTCCAACCGTCATTTGAAGGAATAAGAACATTGCAATCATATCGTGTGCTAATGCATGTATATTCATTTTGACATTACTGTATTCTGAACAAAAATTTGCAATTTGATTACTAAATACGCCATTACTGGTACGCTTACCCTAATAAATAACGGCAAATTATTCACTTTCATTAGAACTATTATCAGGACCTATATAGGTAATATCAAGCTGTTGTCACTATGAAGAGGTAGACCGAAAAAGTTGGCCTTGACAAAACCGGCAAAAATTGAATCACAAAACGAAAGAGAACATTGCAGCCAGAAAACAAACGTACGAATTTCTTAACTTCAGCATAAACAAACTGCTCTACCTAAATAATGGTATCAGGCTACAATTTATATTCGAATCATTCTAAGTAAAGGTAAAATCTTATACATACAATTGATTAAAATTACGGTCAGGCAGGCAACATTTTCTTCCTCCATTTTCTCTATATATACTTTTTTTTATTAAAAAAAAACAATGAACAAATCTATTACGATGGTAAGACATAACAATTAAACGTTTAAAAATATTACTTGAGCCTGCTTTCAAAGAGTAGTTTGTTTTGAGAAAGCAGCACAAAGGCAAGACACACATGCTGTGAATTTCATTGATCAAGTGTACGATTCTCCTTATACCGTACTAAAGTCAATGGTACCTCCCAAAGGAAAACTGAGTCTGAATAGGAATGGAAAAAGTCTTGATGTCCTTTCGTCAACTATTATTCTAGTATACAGTATATTACAATATTGCCGTATGTGTATACAATTGAGTAATACTGTATGTGTGAATAGAGATTCGTTATCAATGTTTTGTACTGCGCAAAACTTCACTAGTCCAAAACTTATGTGTTCTCTTATTTATATTTCGTCCGCCTTCAAATTAACAAGTCTCTCTTCGAACAAGATTAATGCGTGAATGTGAACCTCTTCCAATATTTTGGAACCGAAAGTGATAACAGTGAAGGTGAAAATGAGTTAATCAAATCATTGACTCTGCATAACGAAAACACGCGGAATAACGTGGCAGTTGAATTTCATAGTATTATAATGATAAAAATGCAATATCGAGCCATCATAACAAGTTTACAACGTGTAATTCGAATCAAAACTATCAGTAATAACAACCTTAATCTTTTTGTATTGGTAATAGATGCAGGATTCAAATAGAACTGATAACGTTTATGGAGAAATCTAGTGCCGGATTGAACGAAACAAGTTGCTGTGAGCTTCGAAACATCAATAGAATCACTGCAAATAATTTAAATAGCAGTAATAACAGTTTTCGTAAGTTCGGAAAAATCAATCAATGTTAATAGTTCGAACATTTTTAACTGTAATAGTTTCACAAGCTATATAGCACCTGTTTATTAAAAGGTAAGTGTGTAGCATCAATAAATTATTGTACAACAGGAATAAGGAAAACTTTAAGCAACACCGTTGTTCAAAAAAACATCATGGTATCGACGAAGTAAAACTACAAATATCATGAGCTCTTCTCGTGTACACCAGTGCTGAGCATCTTAATTAAAACAAATTAATCCAGAATTCTAACAGCATTAGTGTTTTTTCGCTAGGCCAGTTAACACTACAATAAAAAGAATTACATAATGAAAAACAAGAAAATCAATCAGGTTTAGTTTGATAAATTTTCTCATATTTGCCATGCCATAAAATATTAGTTTTAATTGAAATAATGCGTTTCCAACGTTGAAATGTGCAATAACGAATTTACGATAAATATTCTAATTTTCTTTTATTGCTTGATGAATTTGTAATTTATTTGTTTATTTGTCACGGTAACCTTTAGTTTACAACTTTATATCTGATCAAGGAAAACATATTACATATTTGAAAGAAAATGTCAACTTGATTTTGATTTTCATATTATGAATTCACTACATCCGCAATTAGTTTACCCACTATTTAGTTTGCTATTGAGGTTTAAACACTCATCGATGATTTCTGGGATTTCAGCAGTTTCAGCAGTTCTGAAAGACACAAAGCACACCATGAGGAATTTTCGTGAACATATCTTTCGTTTTGAGCGTAAAATTGCTTTTGAAATCCCAGAAATCAATGATGCGTGTATGAATCTTAAAAACACTCATGTCGCGTGGTTTCAACATTATTAAGTTGATTTTAATACCTATATGTTATGTTATGTCGCATATAAAATATATCAGCACTCGACACAACACAATTGGCGAGCATGTCGTATCTGTCAGAGTGTATATGGCCAGTTCCGTGTTCCGGAAAAGTTCTATTGAAATTGCCGGCTTGGATCAGAATAGAAATAAACACATATGATGCGACATATCAAATCATATCAATTTTCGATAGCTAAAGCTATTAGTGTCTACACTTCTAGAATAATATATGACTGATACTAAATCTACAGAGACTATAGATTACAGAGGCAACAAGGCACTCAAAACCGCTAAATTTTCAATCAAAACGGAACGTACCATCACAAATAAAGGTAACTCTCCGTTACTAAATCCTTGGTAGGTTCTTATGAAGGCGGGCCCAGAATATTATTTCACAGATGAAACAGATATATAGGGAAACATGGTAATAATAGGCCAACACCCTTTACCCTCTGTTCGTTATATGCATTTCAATTAGAGTCGAATATGAGTTTCATTTTTTAGTACAGTGTGGCACATATATATTCGAACAAAAATTATTTTATATACATTATAGCATATACAATTAATACAATCAAACTAATATCAGGTGTGTGTCATCATGACTTAAATCTTACTTGACGAAGTTTCATCTTCGTATTGTGTCTTGTTCGGTGTGCCCGTACCATGTTTGAGCTACGGTCGTTGATAATAAATAAATTCCGAAACGATTAATTACCTGCGCCACTAATTTTCGTGACCTGAAACATCTCGGCATAAAAACAGAATTTGTATACTATAGAGTAAAAAGATTTGTCGAGACGGGATCTGTTGAAAACGGTAAAAAACAGGAAGAAAACGAGTGTTAAAACTGCAGAAGTCAAAAATGTTGTTCAAGAGCCAATCTAGTTGCGACCGGTCCGCACAGAAAATGGAAGCTGAGCTGAATACCAACAGGGTATCTCTTCGTCGAATTTTGAAAATGGATCTGTTTATGGCAGCATTCAAAAAACCTGATTTAATCTACCTAATGGTGAAAAGAAACTTTGTTATACCATCTTATTTGTCATTTGTTAAAGGCATTTCCAGCAAGAATATTATTTTTGATTGGAATTGAAAGTTTTTATTTGATTACTAACTGACCCGACAAACTTCGTATTGCCACAAATTAAACTGTATTGTACATAAATCGTGAATCTCAGATGGCCTTTGTCACAATCTCGAGTTTTGAAAGTTTCTGGGGAGTTCGTGGGTGTTTTAATATACAAATTTCCCACACAGTAAAGTAGAAAACAACTCCCCCCATTGCTTGGCCTGATAAAATAAAGCGGATAATATTTAAATATTCGCCATTATTACAAACCATTTCTCGGTTGACCATAACGCGGAATATAGAGTTCCGCAGAATACCATTGCTCGAAAAACCTTATGCGGGATGTACCATTGCACGGAAAATCTTTTCGTAGAAAGTACCATTTCGCAGGGTTGACCCAACTGAAGAAAAGTAATAGAGGTCAGTAGATCTAGGAAAATAAATAAACCTAGATAGAGGTGATCTCTACGGGGGGCTGTCCCCTCGTAGTGGGCGGCGCTTTCGACGGCAGGTAGCCGGCAACACTCGTGGTTTCAATTCACCATAGAAAAAATTCTCGTCTCCAAAAACACCCACATGTCAAATTTGGTTCCATTTGCTTGATTAGTTCTCGAGTAATGAGGAAATTTCTATTTCATTTCTATGGAAGCCTCCCCTCTTAAAAGGGAGAGGGGTCATTATTCCCTTCCTAAAGAGGGGAGAACAATAGAAAAAAAATTGCCTACAAAAATACCCACATGCTAAATTTGGTTCTATTTGCTTGATTAGTTCTGGAGTTATGAGGAAATTTGTATTTCATTTGATTGGGAGCCCCCCTCCTAAAAAAATGCATGCCTCCAAAAAAACACCCACATGCCAATTATTGTTCCATTTGATTAATTAGTGCTCGAGTTATGAGTAAATTTGTATTTCATTTGTATAGGAGCCCCCCTCCTAACGTGGGGAGGGATCTCAAATCACCATAGAAAAAATTCTTGTCTCCAAAAACACCCACATGTAAAATTGTGTTCCATTCGCTTGATTAGTTCTCGAGTTATGCAGAAATTTGTGTTTCATTTGTATGGGAGCCCCCCCTCTTAGTGTGGGGAGGGGTTTCTAACCATCATAAGAACCTTCCCTGGCCCCAAAAATCCCTATATGCAAATTTTCACGCCGATCGGTTCAGTAGTTTTCGATTCTATAAGGAACATGCGGGCAGACAGACCCCTGCCCCCTCCCCACTTTAGGAGGGGGGGCTCCTATACAAATGAAATACAAATTTCCATATAACTCAAAAACTAATTAATCAAATGGAACCATATTTGGCATGTGGGTGTTTTTGGAGGCATGAATTTTTTCTATGATGAATTGAGACCCCTTACTTTTTTAGGAGGGGAGGCTCCCATACACATGAAATACAAATTTCCTCATAACTCGAGAACTAATCAAGCAAATGGAACCAAATTTGACATGCGGGTGTTTTTGGAGACAAGAATTTTTCTATGGTGAATTGAAACCTTTTCATACTTTAGGAGGGGGAGCTCCTATACAAATGAAATACAAATTTCTTCATAACTCGAGAATTAATTAATCAAATGGAACCATATTTGGCATGTGGGTGTTTTGATGAATTTTTTCATGAATGAATTTTTTCTATGATGAATTGAGACCCCTTACTTTTTTAGGAGGGGGGCCTCCCATAGAAATGAAATACAAATTTTCTCATAACTCGAGAACTAATCAAGCAAAGGGGGTTTTGGAGGCAGGATTTTTTTAAATGATGGTTTGAGACCCCTCACCTCTGTGGTAGGAGAATAAGGACTACAAATAAGACAGAAATTTTTGCGTAACTCAAAAACTAATCGAACTCGAGAAATTTTAGACTCTTTCATTAAACATTAATCAATAACAATACCACCAAAAACTATCAATAGTAACATTAGATAATTCAGCGCAAGACGGCCACAGGCCGAGAGTATTGCCGGCGACCTGCCGTCGGAAGCGCCGGCCACTGCGAGGGGCAGCCCTCCGTAGAGATCACATCTACCTAGGTTTATTTATTTTCTTAGATCTGCTGACCTCTATTACTTTCCTTCAGTTGGGTCACCCCAGCGAAATGGTACTTTCTACGAAAAGATTTTCCGTGGAATGGTACATCCCGCGTAAGGTTTTTCGAGCAATGGTATTCTGCGAAACTCTATATTCCGCGTTATGGTCAACCGAGAATTGATGTTCCGCAAAATGGTATACGGCGAAATTGTTTGTAATGATGGCGAATATTTAAATGTTATCCGCTTTATTTTATCAGGCTAAGCAATGGGGGGAGTTGTTTTCTACTTTACTGTGAGGGAAATTTGTATATTAAAACACCCATGAACTCCCCAGAAACTTGCAAAACTCGAGATTGTGACAAAGGCCATCTGAGATTCACGATTTATGTACAATACAGTTTAATTTGTGGCAATACGAATTTTGTCAGGTCAGCTAGTAACCATATAATCGACCTTCACGGGTTTGAACCAAATTTTGTCAGATTGTTCGTTTTAGGTCAGAATCCAAAAATCCTAACTTAGGTGCTGATTGGTCCTTCCCACGAGTAGTACCTCCTTTTTAAAAAGAAAGACCCGTTTTGTCAAACCTTTTTATTTTCTTTTTCTTATTTTCTCATTTTCACATTCCAATTGCAATAAAAAATAGTCGAGTAAAAATGGCTTAACTTACTAGGTGTGTATGGTGTAAGTGTGTATGCTGGGCCGGCCGAGTGATGCTGGATCTGGATCGGTGCTCAACTCGATGGTGGTGGTGTCTGGGGGATCTGCGGTCTGCTTCTCGCAGCGTGGCTGCTGCTGACGTTTGCGGTGGCAAAATCAAATAGCCAATCTAGGACTAACGCTGGCACTGGCACTCGGCTCGGTTAAAAAGGACTGCGGCTTGCCAGCCACGTGGTTGACTTGCAGCTAATGGACAATAATGGGTCCTGGAGATCGGGGAGGGAGGAACAAACGGAACCTTTTATATTTCTTCTGCCTTCAGTTTTCCTGAACTTTTAGCTAATCATACCTGATCCCTTCTATTTTCTTTTCACTTCAGCTTTCTTTAATAGTATCTCACTTTTAACTTGGATACGCTATGTTTTATTTCCCCAATAGATATATCTTCTAATCATTTCACTCCGTTGTCTTTGACGGTTTATCGACTAATGACATTACTTTTCAGGCTTCCATCGTTTCTAACCTAACAGTCCCTTCCTCCCTTTTCCAACCCCTTTTCGCCTTCTGACATCTCTCCTTCCAGTCCATTCCAGTCATGTGTTAACGCTTTCCCAGATCCAGCAATATTTTGTGTTTACTGTGTTAACAATTTTATTATTTATTCTAAACCTACCTTTAGACCGTAGATTATTTATTTTAGTGCCTAATTTAGCCCTATCTTCTAACATACAAATAACATTTATTAAATATAATTCAAAAAACTAACAATGACTAGTTGTCGGGACAATGACGGGACTTTAGACAATTTATAGCAAAATACGAATCGGAATACGTTCTTGACGAATAGTAGTATGCACCGTTCTCTCGCATCTATTTCTGTGTGGTATATGGGGTAAAATTTCAAACGGTAACAAGGCAGCAAAGTTGCTTATTTTAGTATGTTCTACAAGTTTGGGAAGACACTTTTTTTTTGGCGCTTTTAAAAAAAAGTAAAATTTGTGTCACCATGTTATGCGGATTCACAGTCACCTGAATAGTGTAAGAAAATGTGCTAAATTTTATTTATTGCTCCAAAGAAACACTCGTTGAAAAATTACGCATTTTACGCTATAGTAAATTTTCGCGTTTTTGACGTTGGGTCCCACTGATTCATATCAGTGAAGTTTTCTTGATTCTTGAATAAATTTCATCAATTATTTTTAAATATCTTTTGTTCGCTAAAACCACTTCTTATGAAATTTTGCAGATATATTCGCAGTATGAAAACCTCTCGTTTGATACTAAAATAGTTAAAAACAAATAAATAATCTTGGTTAAAATCATTATAAATTATTGTTGATATTAATGTGTTGTACACGATTGTGCATAACTTTCAAATTAAACGTCCAATCAAAAAACAATCTATTAGGCTATATTACCTTTCAAATGAGACTAGCAACGCAGAAATCGGTTTGGCCATCTCAGGCAATCATTTGTACCTAGTAAAAACTGGTTTTTAAAGCTTACTTTTACTATAAACTGCTTGTTTGTTTTAAATAAAACTTGGTGAAAAATTTAGTAATAGCAAGAGCTTTCTTTTGGTACTAGGATTGTTGAAATCGGTTGTGTGGTTACGGAGAAAATCGTGTCACGTAGTTTTTACATTTTTACTTAAAGCTTTTAAACGAAACGTCGGACTACGAAACAATTTAATAGTGATATACTCCACTAACCACTATAGTACCGTACCGAGAAATAAGCGATTGAAAATGAGGCATCACACACATACACACACACACGCACACACACGCACACACACGCACACACACGCACGCACACACACGCACGCACACACACACACACGCACACACATACGCACACACACACACACACACACACACATCCACACACCCACACACCCACACACACACACCCACACACACCCACACACACACACCCACACACACCCACACACACACACCCACACACACCCACACACACACACCCACACACACCCACACACACACACCCACACACACCCACACACACACACCCACACACACCCACACACACACACCCACACACACCCACACACACCCACACACACACACACCCCCACACACACACACACACACACACACACACACACCCCCACACACACACACACACACACACACACACACACACACACACACACACACACACACACACACACACACACACACACACACACACACACACACACACACACACACACACACACACACACACACACACACACACACACACACACACACACACACACACACACACACACACACACACACACACACACACACACACACACACACACACACACACACACACACACACACACACACACACACACACACACACACACACACACACACACACACACACACACACACACACACACACACACACACACACACACACACACACACACACACACACACACACACACACACACACACACACACACACACACACACACACACACACACACACACACACACACACACACACACACACACACACACACACACACACACACACACACACACACACACACACACACACACACACACACACACACACACACACACACACACACACACACACACACACACACACACACACACACACAGAATGGGCAAAACAAGACAATGGCAACCGATAGGGACGCCAATGTTTATTTAACCGTCAACCCAGTTTAACATAATCAATTTGTCTATCATCACAATACATATATGTAAATAGTCTTTGGTGTTGAAGAGCACTGCAAAACTTATCAAATACATAAAAAAAGCCTTTACCAATTCTTGGAGGAAAACAAAGAAATATTAGCTCAAAAAAGTAACCAATGATTTTTTTTTGCCTTTTTCATAGAGGTGGGCAAAACGGCTCTTTTGTGTGAGCGACTCCCAACCGTTCATTTGTTGCTGCGAACCGATTCAAATGAGCGGCTCATGGCTCACAGTTCGTTGTTCGGCATGTTGACGGTTCGGTAAACTACGATTCCCGAACCAAACTTCGTGTCGCCGTCGGGTGCGTTTGAGGAACCGTGGTTCTTTTTCAAGAGCCGTTTGTTTGAACGTTCTTTTTTGTGAACCGGTTCATTTGAACGCCTCGTGAGCCGTTCGCCCATCTCTACTTTTTCATGACCCACTCGCATTTCAAAGAAAACATGCAAGTAGTTTCTTCTAAATCAACTTGAATATAAAACAAGGCTTAGGTTTGAGTAAGATTTGAGGCGCTATTTACATTCATTTAAAAATAATCGAGTTTTCTCAACCTGCAGCTGGTCTCAATCTGCCAACAGGCTACCCTTATACAACATAATTGGCTTTTCAGAGATACAGGGGTTAGACAAAACGATCGGGACAGGCAAAATTTTGATGAAATTCAAACGGTTATAACTTTTACAAAATTGAAAACTTTTAGATGAAACGAATTGCATTCGACAGGGAAATTTTCCAAGTTTTTCAAAAATATTTCAAAATTTGCAATAGTCAGCGGACACCGGAGATAATCCGGGTTGTCTGGGGGTATAACAAAAAATGATATTTTTAATCACCTGTATCTTTTCATGTCCTGGAAATTTTCGTATTTTATCCCAAAACTAGATTTCATTTCCAGTCGATTGGTCGAAAAATAACGGAAATCCAACGAGAAACAACCGAGATATGGCCATTTTAGTGAAATCAGTTCTGGAAATGTTGCCAGTAATGTCTTACCTTTATGACCATTTTAAAACATGACCAAAACCATTCCAATATGGATGTCAAACTGCAAAAATTTACGAGGGTTGAAAATCCTGATGTTTGACACCCATATTGACATGATTTCGAATATTCCCTGACACGACCACTTCCGCCGGGGTACCTAGAACCTGGTACGGGGTTGCCATGGCACGCTGCGGACCTGGAAATGTTTCCAATGTCAATGGCTCATAAAACTTTAACGTTTGATGCTCATATTGACATGGTTTGCGTCATGTCCTAAACTGGCCAGAGCAATGTTGATAGTGATGATAGTGGTTGCTAGTGGTGATTTTACAAAAATGGCCATAACTTGGCTGTTTTTCGTCGGATTTCCGTTCTTTTTCGACTAATCGACTGGAAATGAAATCTAGTTTTGGGGTTACCCGAGCAGGAGCGAAGAACAAAATAATATAAAAACAATATCAATATCAAACTGTGTTATAATGCAATATTTTGTTATTTAATAGATATGGAAGTAGATATTTTAAACAGTCGTTGTAAGATGAGTTTAATAACTGATTTTGTTATCATATCTTATTTTGACCTTAAAATGATTCGATATATATTTCATAAATTTTTTTTTAATAATTAAAGAGATTTCGGATTAAAAATATTTTATAAAATGATTTTTTAATATCTCATATGCCACTGCATTTGTTATTCAATACCTTAATAATACTAAAATATGTTATTCTAAACTCTGAATACAGTCATGTTATTGCTTTGTTATTTAAATAACACAAGTAGTTATTCTTTTGGCCTTAAAGAAGCAAAATTTTATTATTAATTTTTGTTATTTTACCAACTATGTCAGCCAAAATAAGACCAAATTTTGATACGAGTTATTCGATTTTCACAGCACATTTTGATATCATTTTGCTCTTCGCTCCTGCTCGGGTAAATTAGAATATGAATAAATTTCCATGACAGAAAAAGATACAAGTGATGAAAAAAATCAGTTTTTGACATACCCCCAGATAACCCGGAATATCTTCGTTGTCCGCTGACTATTGTGAATCTTCAAATATTTTAGAAATACTATAAAGATTTCCCCGTCGAATGGAATTGGTTTCATCTAAAAACGTTCAATTTTATGGACATTATGGCCGTTTGAATTTCATCAAAATTTTACTGTCCCAAACATTTTGTCTAACCCCTGTATATGCATGGTTTCCATTGTTTACATTTCTCTTTTATCTAAATTCAGAGTTTAAAGTGTTAAGAGAAGCCTGAATTAATCTACCTAGCGGTGTGATCTGGCCTTACTACTGCCACAATAATTATTTTTTAATTCCTCAGGAACGTCTGTAATTATGTTGACGTATTTTACAAATCCGTTCCTTATTTCTCAAAATCCTCAGTACACCATAGAAAAACTTTCTGGCTTCTATAGCCCCCACATGACAAACTTGGTTCCATTTGCTTGATTAGTTCTAGAGTTATAACTAAATTTGAATTTCATTTGTATGGGAGCCTCCCCCCTCTTTAAAGGGCAAGGGGTCTCAGTACGCCGTAGGAAAAATTCTTACCTCCAAAAATCCCCACATGCCAAATTTGGTTTCTTTTGTTTGAATAGTTCTCGGGTTATGAGGAAATTTGTATTTCATTTGCATGGGAGACCACCTCCTAAAAAGGGGCGGGGTCTGAATTCACCATAGAAAAAATTCTTGCCTTCTGAAACCCCCAAATGCCAAATTTGGTTCCATTTGCTTGATTAGTTCTCGAGTTTTGAGGAAATTTTGTGTTTTATTTGTATAGGAGCCCCCCCTCTTTCTCCCTCCTTAAAACTGCTCTCTTACCCCATCCATAAAATTGCATATCGAATGTCATTTTAAGGCCAAAATAAGATATGATAACAAAATCAGTTGTTAAACTCTAACACAGTTTGATATTGTTTTTATATTATTTTGCTCTTCGCTCCTGCTCGGGACATAACGAATTTCAATGGGAGACTTCTCGATCTAGCTTTCATCAATGATAATAGTCATGTAGAGCTGCTGAATCCGCCGTTACCGTTACTTGCAATCGATCAACACCAGCGTCCCTTTGTGTTAAGGTTTGAACTTGCTGACGAGAAAGATAATGCTTTTAATACTGAAATTTGACTTCAACCGATGTGATTTCGAGTCGGTTAACAGACGATTTGCCGAGCCTCGCTGGGATGATTTTCTTGTTGGCAGCGCTGATGAAGCTGTGGCACGTTTTTATAACCACATTTACGGAATACTTAGCGATGTTTGCCCCAGGAAGAAACAATTCTGCCGGCGCGGAAGTAAGCAGCCGTGGTGGAACAATCAGTTACGGCGTTTGCGAAACCGACTCCGCAAGGCTAGAAAACGTTTTTTTTCGCAGAAGAGATGAAAGGAGCAAAGCTATGTTGCGTGATATTGAGAGCGAATATAACTCATTACATGTACACTGTTTTCGCTGCTACATTCGTCGCGTGGAATCTAACATTAGATGCGACCCCGCATCGTTTTGGACGTACGTGAGGAATCGGAAGCAGCAGGGCGGAATTCCACAACGAGTACACTACTTCGACACCGTAGTCTCCGTCTGAGTCAGCAAGCCTGTTCTCATCCTTCTTTCGAACTGTGCAAAGTAATAACTTACCACCTTCGTCTGAAGCGTATTTGAGCAGTTTGCCGCTATTCGACTTGAACATACCGCTGTTCAACTTTACGATCAACGAGGTGGCGTCGAAGCTACAATCAATTGATGGATCGAAAGGCGCCGGACCTGACAGCCTGCCACCGCTTTCTTTCAAAAACTGCTCTGCAACACTTGCAATTCCTGCAAGGATTGTTTTTAATCAATCTATGACGGAAGGAATTTTTCCGAGTGTTTGGAAGTCTGCTGCAATTACACCTGTCCATAAAGCAGGTAGTATCCATGACGTTACGAACTACCGCGGTGTCTCAATTCTTAGTTGTTTACCAAAGGTTTTTGAAAGCCTTATCCACGATTCGCTTTACCCGAAGGTTCATCATATTATCTCGGAATGGTAGCATGGATTCGCGAAAAAACGTTCGACGATCACAAACTTAATGGCGTATGTTTCAACACTGACGAGAGCGACTGCAAATCGATGCGATTTATGTTGATTTTGCTAAAGCTTTTGATAGAGTGCCGCACCTGTTAATAGTAACGAAGCTAGAGAGAATGGGATTTCCTGTGTGGCTGACACGGTGGATATCGTCATACCTTACCGGTCGGAATGTGTTTGTGCGTGTAAATGAAGCCAGTTCCCCTCCATTTGAAATACAATCAGGTTTGTCCCAAGGAAGCCATCTGGGCCCATTGCTATTTATCCTTTTTGTGAACGATTTGTGCTCTACAATTGTATCCCCTAAGTGTATGTTTGCCGACGACCTGAAGTTCTACCGTGTAATAGCTTCGAGATTTGATTACTGTGCCTTACAATCTGACATTGATTCGCATTGATTCGTTACTAAATTGGTGCATTCTGAACGGAATGGAAGTGAATGTGCAGAAATGTAATGTCATCTCATTCTGCAGAAATAGACAGATCACTTCGTTCGACTATAAGATGGAAACAGCTAGTATCACCCGGGTCGATACCGTAAAAGATTTGGGCATTCTTCTGGATAGCAAACTTTGTTTTGCGCAGCACGTCGCAGTTACTACTGCTAAAGCTTATGCTGTACTAGGATTTATCAAACGGAATATACAGTAGTTCCAGGATGTCTATTGCCTGAACTCTGCTTTACCGACCAATGAAACCTTTAGCCGGGACAGGTTAATAATACTTGCTCGAGGTGCGAATGAAGCCTCTTGTCCAAGGACAAATTGTAACTAGTCTCCGCACTTCCTGGCTCTAGAGCTAGATTGGTTGAAAAGTAGTAAGAAGCGTAGAGGGAAAAAAGGGGTGAAAATACACCGACACTTTAAGCACGGATAATAAAAGCAGTTCGCACTCTCTATAGCGACATTGCAATAACAACGAAGTGCGGAATAACATCTGGCTAAGATCTATTGTGATCAAAATGCTGGTCGTAGTGATAATATCCACACACAAAAAAATGTCTACTGCCTAAAGTCCCTCTACTGTTCGATTGTGCGCAGTATTCTTGAGTACGGGGTGCTTGCATGGGCACCCTACCATGCAGTTCAAATCAACCGGATCGAACGAATCCAGCGTAATTTCATCCAGTACGCTCTTCGAAAGCTGCCTTGGAATGACTCAGTCCGTTTGCCTCCCTACGAGCACCGTTGCGCCCTACTACGTCTGCCCACTTTGGCAAATAGGAGGAGCATGTTGCAACGACTATTTATCTTCGACCTCCTGCAAAACAATGTCGATAGCCCGGAGATGTTAGGACAGCTTTGACTCAACGTCCCGCCAAGGCGTACCCGACAAGCGGACTTCTTTAGATTTTCAATGCACCGTACTTTGTTTGCCAGGAATAATCCTATTGATGTATGTTGTCGTGAATTTAATGTTGTATCTGACTGTTTTGACTATAATGTGACAAGAACTACTTTTAAACTTAGAATTAGTATATATTAGAACTGTCTGTACGATACCTTCGAAGACCAGTATTAATAAATTAAATTAAATCATTTTGTGAAATGGCCTTTTTTGGAAAATTGATTTTTAGTTAAAAAATTGCTTTACAGTTTATTAACTTTGAAATAATCAGCGGCACTTCATTTGGAATTATGGACCAGCAACAATTCAAGTAGTCTGAGTATATATTATAAAGTGCAACTAGCGTTTCTCGATTGGTCGTGCTTCTGCGTAGTATCCGCACAAAATGTGAATGAAACTCTGAATGCTTTTAATAACTTTAACACTAGATTGCAATTCACTATCGAGATGGAAGACAATCAGAGCTTGACCTTGAAGTTTCTCGTCATGGAGCTCAAAGGAAAGGGGAATGAATAGAAAAATCGTGGCTACTGAAACAGGGGGATGGTAGATACCTCGATTATAACTCTCAAAGCCCGTATGCACATAAGTGTAACACTGCAATAGCTCTAATTTATCGAGCATTAAAGTTATCAGACTGCAAACATCGCCAAGCTGCGATCAAAGCAGTGAGGAATATCTTGCCTATAAATCACTACCCGAATCGATTTATTCAAAACTCACTAAAACCAGGGTACACAAATTATACAACACTAAACACAAATAACGATATCAAACATGCCGCCGCACCCTGCATCCCTTGGCTGTGTGAAAACCCCGATTTAATCCACCTAGTAGTGAAAGGAACCTTTGTTTTATCATCTTATTTGTCATTTGATATACGCCTTATCAGTTCAAATAGCAAATCGGCTTGTCTCGATTATTTTTGATTGAAATGAAGTTTTGCTGGTATGTTCGATACCACACAAGGATTTGCTTTCCATTGAACATATTTTTTTTCGCCAAGAGTAACTTATCAAAAGGACGTATTTAGAAATGAGATTATTTCTTTAAATTATGTCTTTAAACTACTTATTTGATCAAAATTACGCATTTTCATGCAATAGTAAATTATCGCGTTTTTGAGGTTTGGTCCCACTGATTGACATCAGTAAAGTTTTCTTGAATATATTTCATCAATTATTTTTAAATATCTTTTGATCGGTAAAACCAATTCTTATGAAACTTTGCAAATATGATCATAATGTCAAAACCTCTCATTTAATCTATACCTATAAAAAGGATTTCTGTCTGTCTGTCTGTCTGTCTGTTCCTATGTTCCTTATTCTATAAGGAAACTACTGAACCGATCGGCGTGAAAATTTGCATGTAGAGGTTTTTGAGGCTAGGGAAGGTTCTCTCGAAGAATACAAATATATGCCTATAAAAATGGATTTCTGTCTGCTCTATGTTCCTTATAGAATCGAAAACTACTGAACCGATCGGAGTAAAAATTTGTAGGGGTTTTAGGTGCCAGGGAAGGTTCTTATGATGGTTAGAGATCTCTCCCCCCACTAAGAGGGAGGCTCCCATACAAATCTATACCTATAAAAATGGATTTCTGTCTGTCTGTCCGAATGTTCCTTATAGAACCGAAAAGTACTGAACCGATCGGCGTGAAAATTTGCATATAGGGGTTTTTGGGGCCAGGGAAGGTTCTTATGATGGTTAGAGACCCCTCCCCTCACCAAGAGGGGGGCTCCCATACAAATGAAACACAAATTTTTGCATAACGCGGGAACTAATCAAGCAAATGGAACAAAATTTTACATGTGGGTGGTTTTGACGACAAGAATTTTTTCTATGGTGAATTAAGACCCCTCCTCACTTTAGGAGGGGGGCTCCCATACAAATGAAATACAAATTTGCTCATTGCTCCAGAACTAATCAACCGAATGGAACCATATTTAGCATGTGGGGGTTTTTGTAGGCAATTTTTTTTCTATGGTGAATTGTGATCTCTCTCCTCTATAGGAGGGGAATAGTGACCCCTCTCCCTTTTAAGGGGGGGGGGCTTCCACACAAATGAAATACAAATGAAATACAAATGAAATTTCCTCATAACTCGAGAACTAATCAAGCAAATGGAACCAAATTTGACATGTGGGTGTTTTTGGCGACAAAAATTTTTTCTATGGTGAATTGAATTTGTATTGCCCTATACAAATGAAATAAAAATTTTCTCATAACTCTAGAAGTAATCAAGCAAATGGAACCAAATTTGGCATGTGAGGGGTCTTGGAGGCAGGAATTTTTTTAACGATGTTTTAAGACCCTTTGTTTTAAGAATTTGTCTGTGTGATGAAATAGAGGTCCACAAGTAGGCTTATTTGCCTTTACTTGACAACTTGACCTTTTTATTTCATTTGGTACACAAAATACTAAATTACAAAGCATGCGAAAAAGCTTGTTTGGGTATTTTTTCAAACACGTTTCCGACAAAGCATTGTAGAAGTTGAAGTTCGACCGATGTTTGCTCAACAGTTATATTACTATGAAACTAGACGTTGGTAGTAACTTGACAGCACTAGGATAATAAAATCGTTAAAAACTACGGGTGTTCGGTTGATTTGACCAGCATAGTATAGGGTGCCAACACAAGCACCCCGTATTCAAGAATACTGTGCACGATTGAACAGTAAAGCGATTTCAGACAGTAGATATCATTGAACTGCTTCGTATTCCTTTTGATAAAGCCTAGCACACGTAAGACTTAGCAGTAGTAACAGCAATGTGTTGAGCAAAGCATAATTTACTGTTCAAGCGGATGCCCAACACACGGTTCGACACGGTTATGCTGTCTATTTCAATCGTGTAGTAAAATGATATGACATTCCTATTTCTACAGAATGAAATAATGTTGCATTTCTGCACGTTCACGTCCATTCAATTCAACACACACCAATTTAGCAGGGAATCGATGTCGGGTTATAAGGCACAGCAGTCACCTCTTGATGTAAACAAAATCGCGTTTATTGCATCTGAAGTACAGTCACAGGGAACAGACATCCAAAATTTGTTCCTGAATGGATGTCTGTTCTCTGTGGTACAGTTTAATTGTTCTGTAAACATGACTGAGATGGATTTTTAAAATAACTATAACTTGTGAGGATACAAACAGGTACAGTCAACTGATACTTGCTGTTACAAGTTTTTTGTTGTACTTTCAAGTAGGAGTTGTTTGATCTGCCACCATTTGCCACCTTGGGAAAGATTTGAGCTCAAAGTACTATTTTCACCAAAAAAGCTCAAAATCTCCGAAACTTTAGAAAATAACATATAATACTGTTCTTCAAGGGTTGCTTCAAGGGCCATCCCTTACCTGTTTTTTCCGCTCTGGAGACACTATAAATACGTTTGTTTCATTACTTTCTTCTACCGTCCTCTCCATCTATTGTAAAAACTACCGTTATAAAAAACAGTCGTTATAAAAAAAATATTTTTACATTTCTTGACCGAAGTGTTACGCTTGCGTAGTTTTGTTCAAGCGTGTAGATCCCCACGTATGTTTTCTTATTTAAAAACATTCTGATCTTTTTAGAAAAGAACATCGCTTCGAGGCATTCAAAAATGTTTTCAAGGTTTTTGGAATTTGCTATATTTTTTTTGATTATTTTGTGTAGACAATTTCCATTTTGCTTTGCTGCCTTGCAAACTGATTCTAGCAGAATAAGCTCACAGTTGCTTACTTCTGCAGCTTGATGACGAGAGATGTTACGCATTCTCTTAGCACTCAACTCGCACAAACGTTTTGCCTTTCTACTATATAAATATATAGTATAAAGGTATAGAAATCAGTTGGAAAACCGGAAATGTAAAGAAGGTCCTGCCTGTCGAATGTTATATACCATTCGACTCAGTTTCTAAAACTGAGCATTTTCTATGTGTGTATGTATATATATATATATATATATATATGTGTGTGTGTGTGTGTGTGTGTGTGTGTGTGTGTGTGTGTGTGTGTGTGTGTGTGTGTGTGTGTGTGTGTGTGTGTGTGTGTGTGTGTGTGTGTGTGTGTGTGTGTGTGTGTGTGTGTGTGTGTGTGTGTGTGTGTGTGTGTGTGTGTGTGTGTGTGTGTGTGTGTGTGTGTGTGTGTGTGTGTGTGTGTGTGTGTGTGTGTGTGTGTGTGTGTGTGTGTGTGTGTGTGTGTGTGTGTGTGTGTGTGTGTGTGTGTGTGTGTGTGTGTGTGTGTGTGTGTGTGTGTGTGTGTGTGTGTGTGTGTGTGTGTGTGTGTGTGTGTGTGTGTGTGTGTGTGTGTGTGTGTGTGTGTGTGTGTGTGTGTGTGTGTGTGTGTGTGTGTGTGTGTGTGTGTGTGTGTGTGTGTGTGTGTGTGTGTGTGTGTGTGTGTGTGTGTGTGTGTGTGTGTGTGTGTGTGTGTGTGTGTGTGTGTGTGTGTGTGTGTGTGTGTGTGTGTGTGTAACGCTTTCAATCTCACTCACTTTTCTCGGAGATGGCTGGACCGATTTTAAAGTTCTTAGTATCAAATGACAGGTCTAGGTGTCCCATAGGTCGCTATTGAATTCCATACTGATCGGACTTTTAGTTCAAAAGTTCTGTATAAAAATACGAAAAATATGGGACTTCATTATCTCATAGGTCCCTCAACCGATTTGAACAAAATTGATTGCATATGAAAGAGGAGCCTTGCAAACTCTTAGCTTCCAAATTTCATGACGATTGGACTTGTAGGGTAAAGAACTAGTTTTAAGCAGTCTAAGCGGGTCACTGATTGTTTTACCTCATTACAAGCGATGGGTTGACTAAGTGGGGGATATCAGCATACCAATCTTCTTGCTATCTTTAGTTCTTCAAGCTGCTACCATTGGAAGACACTATTGTTGAGCTAAACTTTTGATTTTTCGCTTTAAAAGTTGGAGCGGCGGAACTAATTTAGAACACACCGAACCCATTTTCACCCGCAAGGTGCTTTTAAGCAATCCTGAGATCTGAATTTTTTTACGTCCCCTTAAAAAATCCCTCGAACTTTTCCCCCTATTCAGTAAGTTCGCGTTCCTATCCGCGACTTACTAATCGGCATATGATGCGTAATCGGCATAGCGTATCGGCATAGATGCGTAAAATGCTATCTGTCTAAATTGTTTATCGGGGCATACACTCACCGCGCACCGTTCGTCAAACGGTATTCGTCGTCTCTTTTATTCTCTGGTGTTCTTATGGGAAACTGTGAGTATGACGTCTCACTCGCTGTTCATAAGGATGGTGGGAGAACAAAAGAGGTAAACATATAGCAGTACAAAAGATCCGACTCAGTATAGTGTTGTCAAAGCAAATAACATTGAAACACATCGTTGCTTTATTAAATCACTGAGAAAATCTTCGAAAATTATTGAAAAAGCTGTCTTTTGTGTTGTTTTTAATAAAGAAAAATTAATTATGAACATACATTTCTCTTGAAAGTATTGAACCACGTTTTCACCATAGGAGGTTTCAGTTAATTTCAAATTTAAAATTCTTATTTCCAGAACCGAAACAGTGTCTTGGCAACACGATAGTTCAACAGTTGTGCTGCAGCTGCTGCTAGTGGTGAACAGGTTCCGTCAATTCAGAATTTGTTTTCAGTTTTGTTAGAAAATAATAAAACTTTTGGCTAGTGACAAAGCCTTAGATAATACAAAAAAAGAGTGTGAATAATATGGTATGTGACAATTGAGTGCTTGACTTTCAGAGTGGTTGTAATCAGTGCTTAAAATTTGATGAATTCGTTAGTAGCGAGATGGCGATTGCTGAAGAGCAGCTGAAAAATGTACGTTTTTGGACAACAATTTTTAATTCATCATATTTCTTGTCGGAAACCCAGTAAATTGTGTTTGTGTGAATCAAATGTATGGTTAAGTGATTTGTGAAGATGATCCTATCAAAAGATTTTGAAAATATGAATAAAAAAGTGCATTTTCGGATCATTTATGTTCAACTGATTAAAATAGGTAACACTGCTTAACTCGTTCCTTACCCTAGTTTGAAAGTTACATAAAGAAATGTGAAAAAATAGTATTTAAAACATATTTATGTAACATATAAGCATTAATTTAAAGAAAAACATCACACATTTTATGATTATTTGAAAATTACTGCTGATATCTATCAAACGAAACCGAGTTATTTAAAATCGGACGGTTCATTCAAAAGTTATTCAAACTTTAACACTTTAGCACCGTATATTAAACCGTTAAAACGTGTAAAAGCAAAACATATCAATCAAATGTTGATTGTATTCATTGTTTGTGATGTATGTATGCATGTATGTATGTATGCATGTATGTATGTATGCATGTATGTATGTATGTATGTATGTATGTATGTATGTATGTATGTATGTATGTATGTATGTATGTATGTATGTATGTATGTATGTATGTATGTATGTATGTATGTATGTATGTATGTATGTATGTATGTATGTATGTATGTATGTATGTATGTATGTATGTATGTATGTATGTATGTATGTATGTATGTATGTATGTATGTATGTATGTATGTATGTATGTATGTATGTATGTATGTATGTATGTATGTATGTATGTATGTATGTATGTATGTATGTATGTATGTATGTATGTATGTATGTATGTATGTATGTATGTATGTATGTATGTATGTATGTATGTATGTATGTATGTATGTATGTATGTATGTATGTAGGTATGTATGAATGTACATACGTTACATTGCCAATTATGGCAATTGTGGGACAAATATCGGACAACGTTGAATAATAACGACGCGTATTAATAACTAAGAAGTAACTAGCTTAACTGATTTATTTAAATTGCCGGCTGGCTTATATAGGAAATAAAACAAATGTATGAGCTTAGCTCTGTCAGTACAATACATTATTGTCACATAGAAGAAATTTATCATTGTTCAATATTTTACAATCTGCTTTGTCGTGAGCGAATTGAATTGTGCGTAGTGTGACCTCTGCTGTCCATGTCGCATTGTTGGCGGCAGAAGCTGCGATGAAGATGATCGAAGGACGATCGTCGATAGATGATGCTACAGTACCCCCCTTCTGGAGAGAACGACGGTTAACCTTCCTAATGCATTAGAAAAAAGTTACATATTATGCATTAAGGGTGGAAAACGACCCAAGTTTTGAAATTGCTCTCATTCATCTATTTTCAATCCGAATTTCGTTTTCTTTACCTCGTTTGAAAGCTATGGCCAAAAACTAGCACCCAAGGTATGTTGGGGAATATTTGTTGACTGATGGCCACTTCTGCGTCGGTTCCGGAACACCCACTACCAGGTCTCGGGGAACATTTTTATATTTTGAGATAATTCATTTTGCGGCACATCAAATCACATTGGCTTGATAAAATAAGATTAATGGAAGTGCAATGGGAACATTTTGGACCCAAGCGGCCATTTCCTCATTGGTTCTGGAACATCCGGTACCCGGTTTTTGAGGACAATTTTAAATTTTAGGATGATTTATCTTGCGACACGTCAAATTACATCAGCTTGATAATGTAAGACTATTGAAAGTATAATAAAGACATTTGAAGGCAAATGGCTACATCAGCTTTGGTCCCGGAACATCCGGTACCCGGGTTTTGGGGCCATTTTTGTATTTTAGGATAACCCATCTTGCGACACATCAAATCACATCGGCTTGATTAAATAACACTGATGAAAATAAAATAAGGTCATTTAGAAGCCAAATGGCCATTTTACCATCGGTTCCGGAACATCCGGTACCTGGTTCCGCGGGATATTTTTGGATTATGAAATAATTCGTCTTGCGGCACATCAAATCACAACGCCTTGATCAAATAAAACAGTTACAAGAGCTATGGGGACCATTTGAAGACAAATGGCCATTTCATCATCGGGTCCGGAACATCGGGTGCACGGTTTATGAGAACATTTTTGGATAGGATAATTCATCATGCGCCACATCAAATCACATTGGCTTGATGAAATAACACTAATGGAAGTACAATGGAAAAATTTTGGAGCCAAAATTACCATTTCACCATCGGTTCCGGACTATCCGGTATCCGGGTTTTGGGGACATTTTTGGATTACAGGGTAATTCATCTGCCCCGAGTTACCCCGTTTTACGGTTCATTATAAATACCGGGTACCGGATTATATGCGACTGACGCCCCATTATACTTCCATTGTTGTTATTTTATCAACGCGATGTGATTTGAGGTGCCGCATGGTGAATTATCTCAAAAGCCAAAAATGTCCCCCGAAACTGGTACCGGATGACCCAGTACCGATGGTAAAGTGGCCATTTGGCTTCTAAATGACATTGTTTTACTTCCATCAGTCTTAATTTATCAAGCCGATGTGATTTGATATGTCGCATTATGAGTTATCCTAAAACACAAAAATGTCCCCAAAAACCGGGTACCGGATGTTCCAGGACCGATGCTGATGTGGCCATTTGCCTTCAACATGTGTTTATACTTTCAATAGTCTTACGTTATCAATGAGATGAAATTTGACGTGCCGCAATAGAAATCATCCTAAAATTTAAAAATGGCCTCAAAAACCAGGTACCGGATGTTCCGTAATCGATGGGGAAGTGGCCATTCGGGTCCAAAATGTCCCCATTGTACTTCCACTAGTCTTATTTTATCAAGCCAATGTGATTTGATGTGCCGCAAAATGAATTATCTCAAAATATAAAAATGTTCCCCGGGACCTGGTAGTGGGTGTTCCGGAACCGACGCAGAAGTGGCCATCAGTCAACAAATATTCCCCAACATACCTTGGGTGCCAGGTTTAGACCATATCTTTCAAGCGAGGTAAAGAAAACGAAATTCGGATTGAAAATGGATGAATGAGAGCAATTTCAAAACTTGGGTCGTTTTCGACCCTTAATGCATAATATGTAACTTTTTTTGCTGTGGCTCTTCTAGATGTCGCTGAAAGCTGAAACTCCCCCACAATGCTAATTTTCCAAAGTTAGGAAAAGTCAGAAAATTTCAAGTCTCTAGCTCGTACCGTTACTGAGTATCAAGCTTTGTAAGTATGCCGATGGGTCGAAAACGACCCCAATGCACTAGGAAGGTTAATGAAAGCGATCTGGAAATTTTACTCGTCGGCCAGAACGAGTGACCGTAGTCGGCTGAGGCGTAGGTGTAGTTGTTTCCAAACGATCAGATATTGGTTGAGTTGTATGCTGATCCTCAAGCAGGTAAGCGGGTTTCAGTCGGTCGACGGAAATTTTCGAAGTTCGTCCGTTAATGTTGATTTCGTAGTATTTGTCGGTGCGCTTTAAAACACGATGAGGTCCCATGTACGGCGGTGTAAGGGATGGCTTGATCGAGTCGTTGCGAACGAATACGTGCTTACATGCCTTAAGATCGTGATGCATAAACACACTAGCACGGTTGTTGTGCCAAGCTGTGTCGGGTGAACGAAGATCACGCATGACGTTGCGAAGATTGCTCTAAAACTCCGATTCGGTAACACTATGGGATGTTTCAGCAAAAAATTCTGAAGGAATCCAAAGTGTCGTTCCATAAACCATTTCTGCTGGAGATGCTGCGATGTCTTCTTTGTGGATAGTTCGTAAGCCAAGAAGAATCATCGGGAGATGTTCGGTCCAGCGCTCGGGGTTGTAACAAAGAATGGCTGCTTTCAGCGTTCTGTGCCATCGCTCGATAATGCCATTCGATTGAGGATGATATGGCGTCGTACGAAGATGATTTATTCCGAACTACGAACCAATTTTGCAAAAAGCGATGACTGGAATTGACGTCCTTGGTCTGACGTGATGTGCGTTGGCACACCGAAGCGAGATATTCACCCGGTCACTAGAGCTTGAGCGATGGTAGGTGCAGTCATATCCGGGGCCAGCGAGAAAACCTGGCGATGATTGTCAGACAATAACGATTCCCGTTGCTCAGTGGAAAGGGTCCAACAATGTCGATGTTGATGTGGCTGAATCTGCTATCGGGTAGAACGTACCGTGCAGGAGATGTGCGTTTGTGACGAATAACTTTAGTACGTTGACACTGAATACACTTTCTGGCAAAGGCGATGCAGTCCTTTCTTATGCTTGGCCAAACAAATCTCTGCGTCATCAATTTAGCCGTAGCGCGGGTGCCAGGATGAGCAAGGTTGTGCGTCGAGTTTAAAAAACTGTCTCGGAATCGTTTCGTATTAAACGGCCTGATCCGATCGTGCGAACAATCGCAGTACAATTGATTGATGCTGCCTGGAATAGTAAATTGCTTAAGCTGCAACGAAGATTTTATTTTACCTTCCAGTATCTTTCGTAGCTCGTCGTCGGTATGTTGATCGGTTGCGAGAGCATCAAAGTCAACCGAAGGAATAGAATTAACGGCTGCGATCCGAGAGAGTAGATTGGCTGAAATATTCTCCTTTCCAGTTACATGTAGTATGTCGGTGGTGATTTGGCCGATGTAGTCTAACTGTCGTGCTTGGCGGTTTGTTGCTTTTTCGGGTTTCTGTTGAAAAGCAAACACGATCGACTTATGATCGGTGTATATGTGGCAGTTTCTTCCTTCCATCATATACTTCAAATGTCGTACTGCCAAATAGATTGCAGTTAATTCTCGGTCGTACGTGCTGTATTTTAGTTGGGCCGTGTCAAATTTTTTAGAAAAAAATCCTAATGGCTGTACATTTCCATCTAGAATTTGATGGAGGACTGCTCCGGCTGCAATATTCGATGCGTCTACCCATAAAGATATTTCTGCGTCCTTAGCTGGGTGAGCGAGCAATGCAGCTTGTGCCAGTTGTTGTTTGCACTGTTCGAAAGCAGTGGTTGTCTCTTCTGACCAAACCAACGGGGTTCGGTCGTTCCGCTTATTACCAGGAATCATCGCGAGCAATGGTATTTGTGGTACTATTGCGTGTGGGATAAATCGCCTATAAAAGTTTATCATCGCTAGAAAACTTTTGAGATCCTTCACTGTAGTACGACGCTGGTAGTTACGTATTGTCTCCACGCGCTGTGGTAGTGGTCGTATGCCGTCGGCTGATACTGAGTGACCAACGAAAATAATTTTAGATCGGCCAAACTCGCACTTTGCGACGTTGATCGTTAAGCGATGTTTTTCCAATCGAGCGAAGAGTTGTCGAAGGTGATCACGATGTTCCTATGGCGAAGACGAAGCGATGAAGATGTCATCAATGTATGGGTATACAAAATCCAAGCCTCGTAGCACTTCGTGTATCAGTCTCTGGAATGTTGGAGCAGCATTGCGCAGTCCGAACGTCATGAAGGAGAATTCGAATAATCCAAACGGTGTGGTGATCGAAGTCTTCGGGATGTCGTCTGGATGGATGGGCACTTGATGGAAAGCCTTCTGCAAGTCAACCTTCGAAAAAATGGTTTTTCCTTGCAAAATGGGTGTAAAATCCTGCAGGTAAGGTACAGGATATCTATCGGGTACTGTTTGAGCGTTGAGTGCGCGGTAATCGCCACAGGGCCGCCACGATCCGTCGGCCTTTTTTACCATGTGAAGTGGACTGACCCAACTGCAGGATGATGGTCGACAAATTCCTAGTTTCATCAGGTGCTCAAATTCGGTTCGCGCTGCTAATATTGTTGTTGCAGTTGAAAACCGTAATAATCGACGTGCGACATTCGGTTTTATTCTTGTTGTGTGTGTCGCAACTACGTCGCACGTGGTGCGCTGTGTTCGCTCATTGATGCGCTATAAAGCGCACCACGTGCGACGTAGTTTCGACACACACAACAAGAATAAAACCGAATGTCGCACGTCGATTATTACGGTTTTCAACTGCAACAACAATAGCTTCTCAGGTGAAAGTCGCCTCGGTCTAGCAAATGTCGGCTGTCCCGTCGTTTCGATGCGGTGTACTGTCGATGATTCGTTAATTGTACCTGGGAGTTTCAAACGTGTGATCGATGGGAATTCGGCCAACAGCTCTGCGTACGGTGATTTCGTGGAAAACGTGCGGATAGAAAATTCACTGGATGGTGCTAAGGTCACAATTGCTTCGAGCTTAGTGGTATTGTCTATCAGACGATGGCGTTTTAGATCGATCAGCAAATCGTGATGGCTAATGAAGTCAGCGCCAATTATTCCTGATGCCACATCAGCGATAAGAAATGTCCACAGAAATTCGCGGTGAAGTCCAAGATTAACTTTCAATAAAACTTCTCCGTATACTTTAATCGGTGTTCCATTTGCGGCAAACAATTTGATGGTGGTTGGATTAATCCGAACTGAATCTGGGCTCTTCGGTATAACGGACACATCAGCTCCGGTATCGATGAGGAATTTGATGTTAGAACTGGTGTCTGTTATTTTCAGGCGGAAAATTTGAACAGCGTTGGAAAGTTTGCCAATTTCCAACGTATTTTCAGTCGGACGATGTCATTGTCGGTTCTTAGAGTTGGAGGGGTGCATGAAAGAACATGGTTTGCGACATTGCTGGGCTTTTTCGCCGAAAGTACGATGATACCAACAAAAAGCGAATTCACTGGTGCGGTTTCCATCAACTCTATTTCGGCTTCGCGACCGTGAACGATCACATTCAGGTCGAAGCAGTTTTTTAACCGTTCTCGTTAGTTCAGCGATTTCCCGTTGAAGTTATTCAATACCAGTAGGAGATGGTGATGCAGACCTAGCAGATGACGCCATTGCATTTGCTGAATGTGGCGTGCTAACGGCATTAACGTTGCGAAGGTTCAGGGATTCTATGATTGCATCCGCGACAATAGCTTTTGTTGCCGAGTCCTCTTTTGATGCTATCACTGCGGCTTGCGCGTTGGTTGGGAGTCTCGATGCCCACAGATTAAAAAGAGCTTGTTCACTTAATGCGTTTCCAGCTACCCTCCGCATCTCGCTGAAAAGTTGGCTGGGTTTCATGTCCCCGAGCGGCATTTCAGACAATACCTGATGCAAACGTCGTTGCTGGCTATCAGCAAAATGCTCACTGAATTTTGCTTTAATATACGCGTACTTTTCTGTAGCAGGCGTGCCCTCGATGATGGATCGTAGCTCAGTTAGCTTGTTCGGAGGCACCTGAGCCATTACGATGTTGCACTTCTTGGCGTCGCGCTGAGCTGCAATTCCGGAAGCGGCAAAGCAAAACTCCAGAGAAATGAAATATGACTCGATGTTCGATGCTGATGCTACGTCGATAGATGATGCTACATGTATGTATGTATGTATGTATGTATGTATGTATGTATGTATGTATGTATGTATGTATGTATGTATGTATGTATGTATGTATGCATGTATGTATGTATGTATGTGTGTATGTGATGTCAATTTGCAATTTTTAAATTTGTCAATTAAACATGTCAATTGTCTGAAGTTTTTGAAGCCTCTTAGTGGAATACGAACTCTGAAATTAAAGAAAAGAAAAATCTTTTATCGACTAAATTCCACTATTTAATATTTATTCGCGACTGATATGTATACGCTTTGAAATAAGACATTGATGAAGCCTGCACGTCGTAGGCGAACTACGTATCTGTTGCAAATAAATATTAAATACTGGGATTCAATCGAAAAAATTTTTCTTTTCTTTAATTTCAGATTTCAATTGTCATTTTTTTCACTTGCTGTTACTCACAATTGTACAAGAAAAGCAAAAAGCGAAGAAAAGCAGTTAATTTAAGCATGTAGGTATAGTGCTGTATAGGATTAAAAATACTAGTGAGTTGATTTTTCCAAAAAAAATTCAAATTTCAAACAAATTTTGCGCATCAATAGATGCTCTGTTCAATCAATAGATACTAGAGCTTAGAAATGCTATATCAAAAATAGGAAGTAAACATTGCACGGTAGTAATTTTGTAAGATTTGTTTTCGCTAGTGACATTTTAAAGGACCGATGTCTTATGTCATGTATCATGTATCATGTTTTAATAAATAAATCAAAAATGACAAGCACTGGAAATCATATCGATCATATTTCCCATTCTCAAGCATGTTTATGGCGCATGTTTTCGACCTCATCTTGTTTTCCTAACCCTCTAACATTGTAAAAACGATGCGATCAAGCTAATGACTATCTTTTCATGAAAGTACATTCAAAAGAAGCTTAAGTTTTGATTTTCATGCAAAAATAATTATCTGCAGCCATGGAGGCAATGCTATGCTTACTGCCTTTGCATCTTCATGTGAAGAAGGAAGCAGAGCTCGGCGCACTACGGTTGCAAAGGAGTAAAACCATACTCGAAGGTGACCAAATCGGTCATCTTCGCATACTTCGGGAATTCAATCTGACACCCTTAGTAACTTCAGTCTCTGACTGCATGGAAGCCAGGCCCAATATGGACGTTCCATATGAGGTGATTGAAACAGATCGCTCAATGTGGAATAATGGAGGGCCAGATCTTCCATCTGGAACTATCTGTTTTTTTACAGATGGTTCAAAAATGGGGGCCTGCACAGGCTCCGGAGTCTACGGACCCGGCATCAGGGAAACTATCTCATTAGGAAAGTGGCCCACCGTTTTTCAAGCAGAAGTATATGCCATATACATCTGTGCGACAATATGCTTGAAACGAAAGTACAGGCATGCGAAAATCGGTATCTTCACGGACAGCCAAGCAGCACTACTGGCTCTCAAGTCCGCCAAATGCGTGTCCAAATTAGTTTGGGAGTGCAGCACAGCATTGAGGGAACTCTCCCGCCAAAACAAAGTTTTATTACTTTGGGTGCCCGGTCACTGCGGAATCGAGGGCAATGAATTTGCTGACAACCTAGCAAGACAAGGATCAGCTCAGCAATTTATTGGTCCTGAACCGTTTCTGGGCACCTCCACATCCGCCGTGAAAGGCGAACTGATGACATGGGAAAAGCTAGAAATAGCATCCCGTTGGAATCAAACACAGGGTTGTAGACAAGCTAAACAGTTTATCTGCCCAAACCCTGCAGTAGCTAAAAAACTACTCCATTTAACTCGTAGTGAACTACGCACGATCACGGGACTCCTAACAGGACACAGCCCCGCTCTTTATCATTTAAAGAATATCGGCAAGGTATCATCTGACACCTGCCGCTTTTGTAACTCTGAACCTGAAAGTTCAGCGCATCTGCTCTGCTATTGCGGAGCTCTTGCATTATCAAGGCACAACTTCTTAGGAAGTTTCCTTCTTACTCCATATCAGGTATGGAGCCTAAATCCCAAAACGGTCATTGGCTTTATAAACCATGTAGTACCGAATTGGGGCACAGGATTACAACTATTCCGCTCAACTCCATCAATGGGTATGAGCGATCCGTAAACTGTGTACAGCAATCGGGGCCTGCCACAAAAGACGATCATTAAGACTGTCGCAGTGGCCTTTTAACCCAATGCCCTTCTGGCATACAAAAAAAAAAAAATTATCTGCAGGAGCGCCAGCTAAGAAAAAGTTCAATTTCTCTTTTTCATATCTAATGCTCTATTCAGTAATTTTTTCAAATTCAGATATATTGCAAAATTGAAGCCAAGTAAACTAATAGTAAAATTTTGAGATTAATCATTTTGTTGTAGATATCCTTTCTTCAAAAGCGAAGTATAATAATAATTTTATTGAACTTTTGTTTTTCAAAGATGCTAACTTTTGAACGCATGGTAATAATATCAAAATATCAAAAAATCTGCTATGAACACATATTTGATATTGTCAATTCAAAACAAGTTTCGTATGTGGCTCTGAAGCCCGAAAGTTAAGGCCGTCTGTAGACCCGTTAGAGGGTTAATTTCAAATTCTTATATATAAAAGAGGAGCGTGAAAGTTCGACCGCGCATCACTTGAGAACGGAGCGTCCGATTTGCGCCATCTTTTTTTTTATTGTGTTTATTTTCCCCACCACTATGTTTTTACGACGTGAAAAATCGGAAAACTTACTTGAAAGATTAGAAATCTCAGAAAATCGGTTTTCCATATAAAATCCACAGCGCATTGCAAACGCCATAACAGTGTTTGCTGCGATCATCGTTTGATTTTTAGCAGCTCCGTTACCGTGTTCGTCGTCTGGTAAATAAACACGTGGTTGCCTTCATTGAAATCGCTACATGTAACAATGCTATTAACAATTTTTATGCTCTTGCAATTTCTAAAAATAACTTATCATTAAGTTACAACTTATTGATAAACCTAAGAACAAGCTTAAAACGTCAATAAAAAAAACTCGCTCATTTAATTAATTGGTTTATACATTTATCGAATTTATGAAACAAACACAAAACTGTTATATGTCTTTTTACATCGTATGCTTATCCAGAAGATCCAATACAGGTTTAAGCACTAAATTGACTAAATTGCCAGTTCCCGATCATCAAATGAAGAATACATGTCACATATGTAGTAAAATAGAGTTTCCAGCAATTCAGCAACAAATCTATTGTGAAAGTATTGATGTAAATGAAAATTTTACTACAGTTCATAATTAATTTGCGTTTGTCTATTCCTTTAAAGGTACCCCCTGATGTTATTAAAAAAAAGGTTTTAAAGCATCGTTTTCTAACTTACCTGCGATATTTCTGGACATTTTATTTCTTGAAGCTCTACTACAGATGTTACGGCAATTCACTTTCAATTCGCTTCAATTCACCTTCCACTATACGCGGAAAATATTGATTCTAGCGGAAATACACGCGGAAATCGTATTGATTCTTTCTTTTTTGATTTGAATGAGAAAACAAATTATATACACAGTTGTTGCTAGGTGATGTTTGTTTTTTTTTGTATTGTTTATGCAGGGAGAAAATCTTTATAGACAGCACCTTCACGGTGCCGAATAGGATTCACATGGTGCCAACATGCGCCTTCCTACTAAAAACTATCCTGCTGCCCGTTCCTGAACCTCTCCCGGAACTACCGTTAGGTTTTACTTCAGGAGGGAGAACGTGCCTAAGCCCTCCGACTTATTCGTTGCGTGTGTGGGGTCACACAACAACCTTGCCACTTCATACCGCCACTACCCTTCACCTAGGGCCTGGGCTGCCCAATCAGCTCCTTACTGACCCTAGCTAAGCTATGTCAGGCTCTGTCGTTGCAAACGTTCCCCGAGCAGGAGCGAAGAGCAAAATAATATGAAAACAATATCAAACTGTGTTATAATGGTATATTTTGTTATTGAATAGATATTGAGATACATTGATAACACATTTTGTTATTGAGTAGATATTTAAAACAGTGGTTGTAAGATGAGTTTAGTAACTGATTTTGTTTTCATATCTCATTTTGGCCTTAAAATGACATTCGATATATTTCATAAAAATTTTTTTTATTGATTAAAGAGATTTTAGATTATACATATTTTATAAAATGATTTTTTAATATCTCATATACTACTGCATTTGTTTTCCATACCTTAATAATACTAAAATATGTTGTTTTAAACTCTGAATACAGTAATGTTATTGCTTTGTTATTCAAATAACACAAGTAATTATTCTTTTGGCCTTGAAGGAGTAAAATTTTGATATTATTTTTTGTTATTTTACCAACTATGTCAGTCAAAACAAGACCAAATTTTGATATGAGTTATTCGATTTCCAATAACACATTTTGATATTATTTTGCTCTTTGCTCCTGCTCGGGTCTAGCCGTTGCAACTCCGTTATCACCACCGTTCCCGCTCTATCGACGGCACCCCATGCGCGCTGCTCAGCGCACATTCTCTGCACAAAGTTATCGGCGTTGGTGTCTTCCCCAACGACCGCAAGCATCACCCGCCGAGTGGTCGTGAAACGCGGGCAGTGAAAAATCACATGCTCCGCCGTTTCCTCGGCTACCGTGCAAACGGGGCAAAAGGGTGAGCCTACCCGCCCACGCGTATGTAGATACTTCTTAAAGCATCTATGTCCCGACAGAAACTGGGTAAGGAAAAAGTTTACCTCACCATGTCCTCTACCGATCCAGGACGATATGTTCTGGATCAGCCTATGGGTCCACCACCATGGTCGGTGCGATCCCATTCCGCCTGCCAACGTCTAATAGAGTGTTACCGTCGATATCGGCAACAAGGCATTGAATGGACATTCAAGGCATGCATTTAGTTTATTTTGATTAATTTAAATTCCAATTTGTTCTTTGTTTATTAATTTTTGTTTCTTTTTTGTTCAAATTTTGGTGGCTCATTCTATTTGTAATAGATTTAAGTTAAGTTAAGTACTAACCCTAAACTCAACATCCTGCTAAATAGTCACCCAGCCCAAAATAAGCTTGGAAGACTACGCATGAAGTCGACAATAATAAAGAAAATTGTACAGACCAGAAAAAAGACGGCAAAGAACCGCATTAAAATCTTCAACCCTGAAAACGACTAACATCTCTGCGGCGAGTTTCAGATCTATAGGCGAGTTCGACGCAACACCACTGTGTCCGGTGATCGACAGAGAAGGAGAATGTGACAGGGGGATAGAGAGTGATGACAGAGGAGCAAAAGAGTCATTCGTGGTTAGACCGATCAAGAGGCAGGAGCGTTGTTGCCTGTTCTCAAGAAAAAACCTAACAAGTGATTCTCTAATTTGACTACCGGTGAAAAGTTCCATCGCCGCGGGCAAAAGTCGATTCCGCGGTAGTTGAGCCGTTACGAAAGGAAAAACGGCCTGTAGTTGATCGGTCCACGTGTGATATTTCGTCCGGAGGAACAGCCTTCTTCTGACTTAGCTAGAGCCAACGGACGTATGCGACAGCAAGAGGAAAACCGTATTCATCTTGTAACACGTCTAGAGTCGCCATCGTGAATTCCTCATTTCGGTTCGCTCGCCAAGGGAGGATTGAAGCATCTCGGACAACATCTTCGGGCGGAGCCCGATTCCTGGAAGGTTTTGTCTCAACGCGGCCGACATTGGTCGGTTTCTTTATACCTGCTCCCATCACGGAAATCTCGTTCCGGCCGAGTAAGAAGCTATTTTGACCACGTGTCACCGGTGGCAGAGGTGGTGCTGGTGGCCGACGAACTACGCCACCGTCGAGTCACACGTGTTCGTCGGGAAGGACGAACGTTTCGGAGGGGAAGGCCCGAGGAGGTCTGGTTGAGCCTGGCCCCCGCTCTTCGACGCCAGAACCGATGAGTCCTTACTTCGTTCACGAGCGCCGTGGATAGAGCGACCGTCAGGACTTTAGAAGCTCGATCCACATTGTTCCAGCCAAGGTACGTCACACTCTCTCCCTCTCTACGTCTGCATGTTCCTGTCTACAGGGCCCCAACAGTTCCAGTCGGCCGCACCGTTCAAATGAAGCATGATCGCATATAAATATAAGTATTAAAATGATTTGCTTTGTATAACTTTTTCGTTACTGAGCCCTATGTCTGTCTTGCATGTGTATTTGGTGTTTTGTCTGCTCGATAGTCCGAGGTAAGTTTCTGGGAAGTGAGTCTCCTCCAGTACATTGGTGGGTAGCCGACCCTGTAACCAAGAGTCCGACCGAGCTAGTCGTTAGTTACAAGAGTTCAGGTGATGTTTGTTGCATTGCATTAAAAATGCGTAGGCTATCTACACGTAAAACAAAAGTACGCAATAGTTACGTTGTATGTAAAAATACTCACTTTTCAAATGCGTTTTCTACAGAACAGGAGAAGTGTGGAAAAATGTCATTACATGAATTTTGTACTTCCAGATACGTACTTTTATACCATGCATTCCGTTTTCGAAAATATGTGCAAACGAAAGGGTGAGTGAATGTTCTTAAATTTATATATTAATGCAATGTGGCAACTACATGAGGTTCAATAAGTTAGAATACAACTTTTCATCGTTGTGTAAGTGCGCATCATGTACATTCTGTGTATTGGTATTGGTGTCAGCTTTAGCCTTATTCTTATATATAGGCTAACCGACGCGCAAGGTGTCGACTCAATGTTATTTGTTACTTGTTTACCGCGCGCGATGTAGGAGTACCGCAACGTCGTAGTAAAGTTGTTTGCGAGAGTTGAGCGACCCGGCGGCATATTTCGGCGGTTGAAATCCTACGGAGCGAAGCGGAATTTCATCTATAACACCATCCGTCGGTACCGGGAGACGGGCTCGGCCAAGGACCGTGCTAGATCCGGGCGGCCGCGTTCGGAGAGGACGCCAGCAGCCATCAAGGTGGCGAGGGAGCGGGTTCGTCGAAAAATTGTTCTCTCAATCCGGAAGACCGCTGTTGACTTAGATATGTCGATCGGGACTGCCCACACCTTCATGGCGAAGGAACTGGGATACAAGCCGTACAATAAACGCAAAGTTCACGGCGTAACGGAGGCTACAACGCAGAAGGGGCTGGACAGAGCAAAACTGATACTTTCGTGGCACGCTGGTCAGGAGTTATTGTTTTCTGATGAGAAACAGCGCCGCGTCGGTGATGGTTTGGGTTGCCGTAACCAAGCGTGTAAAGCTTCCACTGGTGTTTATCGAGAAAAACGTGAAAATCAACGCCGCTTACAATAAGACCGAGGTTCTGGAGAAGGTTGTGGCCCCAGCACTTCGTGACCTCTACGGGAAAGATCATCACGTCTTTCAACAGGACGGCGCACCGGCCCACACGGCGAATATCGTCCAAGGATGTTATCGGGAGAATTTGACTGATTTTCTCAATAAGACTTTGTGGCTTCCCAGCTCCCTGGATCTTAATCCTCTGGACTTTTATGTATGGTTGTACATGCAGGCCAAGCAGAGCGAACATGAAGTGAGCACTATGGACCAATTTAAGAAGTTCATTAATAAGATCTGGGACGAGATGCCCATGGACCAGGTGCGTGCCACGTGTGATTCTTTTGAGAAACATCTCAAGCTCGTCATAAAGCACAAAGGGCTTCCACCAAATATCTCGTAAAGGTTCTCAATAAACACTGCTTCAATAAAAATTGGCTCGGAAAAGCATATCTTGTAATTGCATTTTTTAAAAACATTTTTAAAGTGTATTCGAACTTATTTAACACCCTGTACATGAATAAATATTTTAGGCGTCTAATGGTAGTTTTAGTAGACTGAAACATTACGCGGAGAAAGAACAGCGAGTTATAATTTCACCGAAAAAAGACAACAAAACCTAGAAATAATGCATGTACATTTGTAGTTTTACATCAACCCCGCTCTCGTGTCCCTAGCACAGACCTTCATACTTTTATCAAATTATTTTATTTATCCAATTTTTTAGCTACGCACGTTACTGTATTTCAAATTTAAGAGCTCTAATCAATAAAAAAAACGTTACTGTGATGAATTACCACAGATCAAATAAAAATAATATTATGCATACCTTTATTATTTCGTGTGCTTACAGGTTAACCATAATAGGGTCCGAAAATAATTAACGATTGTCGGATATGCGACAAATAGTACTACATTAAGCACATCAATCAACAATGTCTCATTCTCTTCTGGATCCTGGTATTCGAGAGCAGAGTGATTACATCAACTGGTCACATGGCAACGAAACAAGAAATGACACATTTCTAACCATTGATATGCAGTTTAATGCCGGACATCAACTGCAGATCATTGTTTACAGGTAGGATCAATTTGAGATTATTATTATTATTATTATTATCAGATTTTTGCACTTCTCAGCGATAATACTGAAAACTTTCACCTACCCGGGCTATCCGTTTGGCCAAAAGATTAGGTCTGACAGCCTGCATTAACATGCTCAATCGATTCCCCTACACTATTGCACTGACGGCAACGATCTCCTATATTTTTTTGCAATATACTGCCGGTACTCGCATATCAGTCCCATTTTCTATGGAGTATCCTATATAAATGGGACTGTTATGTGAGTAGCGGCAGTATATAGCTGCGGCAGTTCTTCGTGGCAATTACCCAGCCCTGGATGACTACCATGATACCTTCTGTCTTTGAATAGCGATCAACTCGTACCAATCACGTAATTCATGCTGCTTTATCGATGTATAACTGTTTTAACTAATGGAGGTGCATCTTGGGCAGTTCTTTTTGCTTCCACGTTGTGATCTTTTCCACTACTGTTTTAAGAACGCAATCCAACTGCTAGTCTCACTGCGACAGATCCAGGGCGCTGAGCCCGTGGATTGTCTCACAAACAGTGCGGTAGATTACATGGCGGTTCTGGCTTTCTCTGAAGTATCTTCGCAACTATTGAATCTGTGTATGTATATTTGTACGGGGGGGAATCCACCAACAGTTCAAGGTCCTGCCAGTGTATGTGGGTAGACTTACAGTAGATCCAAATTTTATTTGATTGAATTTCACACTAAAGCTGCTGTAGAAGGACCAAACAGTATTGGGCGGACCCACAAGCAGAGACATTTGTGTGCATTCCGGGATTATAAGAATTTGCTTCCCCATTAGGATCTCTCCATGTAACAATCAATTTCGCTGCAACAGCTTTAACCCACGTGATGGTTTGTTTGTTCGAAGAGTGCAACATAAATATGGTTTCAAACCTTCAGGAGCTTCCTCCTAGTGATTCCGGTTGACTCCTCACTCCATCCTCCAGCCTTCCACTCATATGATGCCTCTGTATTTATGAATTTATCATGTAATGCATATAATCAATTTATCGCATGATGTACCGTGACCGCTCCTAATTCTGCGCAGCTCCTAATTCTGCGCATTTTTCTTTATATAAGTATTTTTTAACATTGTGCATAACTATGATCATTGTGTTATTTTTTTATAAATGTCTGTTGAATATTACATCATTATTCACAAACGGGCCATAATATTTGAGAGCGAAATAATTTAACGTGAAACTGAAAGTATTTTATATGGCAGAAAGCATCGTCGTTAGCACCAACGCTAAGATTGTCCTTCTAGAAAATTAACAAATTAATGATCGAAATTCTTTGCAATGATCAAATTACCCAGCATAATTAGAAAGAATAATTAGTTTTAGTCATGTTTTAGACAAAAAGAGTGATTGCATGCATTATTTTCCTTTCAAAAAGGCGATGCAATAATGCGCAGAGTTAGGCATAGATTTTTTATCCATATTCCAAATTCTGCGCAGTAATGTATCCTACGAAGAAATCGTGAAAGAATACGCAACGTCACCCAAATGGCTGAGGTATAGAGGCATGAAAATTCAAGTAGAATCTTTAACTTGCATTGATTGGAGTCCTGTGCTGTGTCTCGGGGTCCGAACCTACGAGCGCCAATTCATGAAACCATGTCTTCTATTTTTTTTAATGTCCAACCTCATGGGGCTGTCAGAGAGTGGGGCAGTGGTTTCTGTATGAAAACACAATTCTTAGTATTAGACTAAAGTGTAATGTTTAGTATGCAAAAAACCCGAATCAATTCGCCCTTCACGTAATCGAGAATAATATATTTAAAATGAGGCAATCAAAATGATAACAATATTCCTATGCCACCCGGACAGCACAAGAAGGCCGGATCATGGATTTAATTATGGTAATGTCTAATGCCGAATTTTTTGGTGTGCTTTCAGCGTATAAAGACATAAACAGCATGGCAGGAGTATTTATTTTCACTTTCTGGGTGCGCAGAATTAGGAGCAAACATGCGCAGAATTAGAAACATGGGCAAGAAAGTGCGCAAAATTAGGCACCGTGGATAAGTTTACAAAACGAAAAATATACTCAATTGTTGGTCGACTTATAATTCCCATATTTTTTACCCGATATTAAAGACCGTAGCACTACACGTTGCTGATATCCACGTTGTTAATTTAAATCTAGAATACTTAGAATAGCGAAAGAAACAGAAAAATGTCTGCGCAGAATATGGTACGTTCACGGTATAATGAAATGAAATTGATATGGGTAAAAATAGAACTAGTTCACCAACAGTCCTTTGAAACAGATATAGTTGCATCATTTGAGTTTCCATCAGTCCTACATGTACATCAGCCCAACAATATCCATGTACATTATTAGAAAGTTTTACGGTCAATGTTTTTATTGTATAGTTGGTGTTTGAAAAGCTATAACGAAATAAATAAATTGGAATATATATTGGGACTTCCCGATCAAGAGGACCTAACAAAATTATAACAGATCTTGTTATTTTGTTATCAAATTTTCTAACAACAGTTGTTATTAATTTGATATATTTGATCATATTATAACAACCGTTGGTATAAATTAGCCTCCGTAAGTGGTAAAATATCAAAAATTATAACAAACTGCCTCTAATTAATACCTGATTCATTACAAACCATGTAATGATTTTATCTTAATTGTAACACATTGTGTTAAAGGTTAATTGTCAACATTTCAAGATATTCCAAAAATAACATAGCTAATAAAGATATATTAGTAAGTATTAGTAACTGTGAAGTGACGCATTTAATATACTTAATATTAATATTTAAAATGATGATGGTAATTAAAATAAGTCTTGCAAGTAAGCATTGCAACTCCTAGCTTAGCTACTCAATCTTAAGGAAAGAGCAATGCCGGGTATGACCACGTGGAGGTGCTAGGTAGGAACATGAGATGGCTAGAGCTATGTTGGACGCATCTTCATTTCCTTCTCACTTTCATACCCATCTACGCAACTATTGGATCTGTGAGGCACGAAATGCCTGGATGTCAATCACACCATTCCTGCTTCAATAGGTGGTAAGGCAATTCTTTCTGTGGCCGATTTTGGGTGGTGCGAAAGGTGTTTTGCACGCGATGCTCGTAATGACCTCCCAGTTGGTGTCGAGGTATGATGCTGGCCTAAAAAGCCAGTCGTCGTATGTTTGAATCTCGGCTGGGAGAGACTGTAAGAGTCAATAGGATCGTAACAACTGGCCCTGAAATTGTCCTGTACTCTAACAGCTGGCTGCGAAGTCTGTCGTATAAAAAACAGAACGTCAAATTTCGATAACGGAATGTAGCACCTAGGCTTTGCTTTGCTCGTAATGCTCGTTTGATGGCCTCCAAATCCGTTTTGGGCCATTTTATCACCTCGAAGCTCAACATACGTCAACAATAGCATAGTAAATGCGTTTAAGGCTTTAATCTGGCTGCTGGCAGAGAGAAAAGTCTTCATAATATGGTTTATTTCTTAATCGCAGTGTGGTTGCAGCAACGCCAGGTATTGATGTGACTGCCCTTCAACCACACTCCTAATCTCCTCCCTAGGGTTGATGCGGAAACTTTCGGCGGCCAGAACTTTACCCCGACGAATATTGACTAGTCGACATTTGTCGATGCCTAATTCCATCCGGATATCGTTGCTCGTCGTCGAACGTCGAAACAACTTGCAACAATTGATGCAGGTGCTTCTTCGTTTCCTCAAACAACTTCAAATCGTCCATGTAGAACATGTAGGTCATTTTTGTAGACGTTGTCCCAATTTTTAATTTGTAGCCATAGCAGATTCGGTTAAGTGATCAAGCAAGAAGGTTCATTGCAAGACAAAACCATAACGTACTAAGGGTGTCACCTTGGAAGATCCCCCTTTTTGCTGAGAATTCTGTACCGCATGTACTCTTGTGCATTCTTACGGCAGCCTTTCTGTTTTTCTTTCATCAGTCCGTTGGCATCATAAGGCTCCTACACTTTGGTACTTTCACTTTACGTATTTTCTCGCCTCATCGCGGAACTCTTAACCACGCGACGTGGCACAGAAACTATATGGCGATTTATACGATAAACTGCTTAACTTGTGATCAGCGCAATCGAAGAATACGTCCGCACGTATTAGGGTTAGTGACCTAACAATCGCGCAAAAAGTCGTAAACGAACATGACGTGAAGCATGAAATGAAGTGTGAAGGGAAGAAACACGAATTACGAATTACGCTAGAAGACGGTAGTGCCGAAGTGCGTGTCTATGACCACCCTGAAGATATATCGGTAGAAAAAGTTGTCGAATTCCTAAGTGTATTCGGCGAAATAATTTCTATCCGTGAAGTGTCATGAGGTGATAGCATATACCAATAAAACTGAAGGCATACCTCTCGGCATATGATCTGTCCGGATGATAGTTAGACGGAACATCGACTCCTGGGTCAATACAGGGTGCTCCACCTTTTATGTCGCTATGTTAACGCTGTATAACTTTCGCATTTACCAATCGATTTCTTTCATTAGATATGTTTTGGAAACGCCATTTCAGTACAATTTTCGCCATGTATCGCTTCACACCGAAAGAACGCGGCCAAACAGTCGCTCGAATGGTTGACGCTGAGCCTAATTTTTGGAATACAATTTTAATGACTGACGAGGCCAATTTCAACCTCTCTGGCGGTGTTAATAAGCAAAATTGCCGCATTTGTGGAACGAAGCATCCTCAAAGGATTCACGAAATGCCCTTGCATGGCCGGAAAATAACTGTGTGCCGGGATTTGTGCCAAAACCATCATTGGTCCTTATTTTTTCCAAGAAAATGAAACTGTCGATGGAAATCGATATCGGTGGATGTTGACTCATTATGTCTGCCAACGAATGCGCGAAAAAGTTCTAGAAGGTTACTATTTCAACAGGACGGTGCACCATGCCACACTGCGAATTCAGCAATTCAATTTCTGCAACGAAAATTTCCGGGACGTCTGGTGTCAAAAGGAGGATACTGACTGGCCACCCACATCACCTGATTTACCACGTCCTCGTGCCAGCAAACACAGACAACGCAAGTTTGCTCGCCGTCTTTCCTAACACCGCCACAAGCCATCATAGATCCTAGTTTTGCGCCGCAAATATAGGATGAGAACGAAAATCACATCAGAGCAGATGCGATTCTTGTGCACGCTAATAACACAGGTCTGCATCAAAAAAACTGCATAGAATTTTTCAACTGATTCTTATAGATTTTTGTACACTGAATTCAGAAAAAATTATAAAAATTGTCCATCACGTCACGTTTTCATGTAATACTTGTTGAATAATCTTGAAAGTTGGTTTTAGACATAAAAACGCCAGAAATATCCCGGATGTAAATTACATTAAAAAATTGATTTTTACATCAGAATTGTATTTAATGTAAACCCTTCCATGTTTTGGAAGAAAACCAATTCGATGGAGAAGCTAAGGAGAATATTATTTTAAAGCAAATTTGGTGCGTTCAAATACACCCACTTGCGCTCAGTCGACTGTACTGCCTTATAGAAGCAAATTTGATAAAAGTCATGAATGAAACATTTGTAGAACTGAATGCAATCTACAATCTTTCTGAATTGAGAACTCCATTACTTTTGTATTTACGTGGTAATCGTATTGTAACTTCATCCTTAGCTCAAACAAACGTTCTATTTATAAAACAAGGCTTAAACGCCGTCTTTATTATAAATGGAAAAAATAATGCACTACTCTATTCAACAAAATTGTAGGCTATATTCAGCTCTACAAATGCTTCTTACTTATCTTTTACAGATTTTGCTTCTGTGAGGCACAACAGTTGAATTTGCGTAAGTGAGCGTACCTGAGTACATGACCCCGTGTTGAAGGACAAAAAAAGAATAAAGATAAAAATTTCAGTCCAGTAGTATTTTTCCTGTATTTATTAAGTAAAAATTTACTGAAATAACAGAAAAAGATTTCATTTAGGATTTTTAATACGAATCTGTGATAATAATTTTTCCTTCTAATTTGTGACTTTTCCATATAAGAAGCATAATTTGCAAAAAATATGAACGTGATGGAGAAAAACGGAAATCAGTTTTGGATTCAGCACCCCAAAAAACATATGATTCACCTAAAATATCTCATGCATCTGAAAAATTTTTTATTTTTGCAGACCTGTGTAATCGAAGCCGATGAAGGCCACACGGTAAAAAAACACGTCGAAATTGCGAAGAGGACATAAGGGAAGAAAAGTAAAATCTAAAATGGCTCTCACTTAGTACAATATCTCGTCGAACAACATCGGTACCATCACGAACCCCACAAAACTGAACGCGCTCCGAACTTTCGTCAACAGCCAAAGTCTTGACATCATATGCCTACAAAAAGTAGCCAACGAACAACTCATTCTGCCTGGTTACGGAATTTATTTTAATGTAGACCAAGCAAGAAGAGGCACAGCTATCGCTGTAAAACAACACGCCCAAGTTACCCATATCGAAAGAAGTTTAGACTCTCGACTTTTATCGCTGAGAGTGCAAAATACAACGATCTGCAACGTCTACGCTCCCTCTGGTTCCTCGCAACGATTTATTAGAGAGAACTTCTTTAGTAAGACACTTCCATACTATCTTCGTCACTGTACTAAGCATATCATCCTAGTTGGTGACTTTAACTACGTAATTCAAACATGCGATTCAACCAGCCCAAATACCAACCCCGCCCTCAAAACTGCCGTTCAACAGCTGCAAATTCATGACGTATGGGAAAAACTCTGCCCAGATGAGTCAGGATACACGTACATTTGTCGAAACGCACGATCGCGCCTTGATCGCATCAATGTCAGCGGAGGATTGCGTGAACAGCTACAAGCGACTCATGTCCATGTCTGCTCATTCACTGACCATAAAGCCCTTATACTCCAGCTCCATCTCCCAAATCTAGGACAAGAATATGGCTCTGGCTTCTGGTCCCTTCAACCCTACCTTTTAATCGACGAAAATACCACAGAATTTCAATACAAGTGGCAATCGTGGACCCGGCAGCGTAGAAACTATAACTCATGGATGGAATGGTGGCTTATGTTCGTCAAACTGAAAATTAAAACCTTCTTCAAGCGGAAATCTCGAGCCGTATTCGATGAATTCCATCAGCGTCTGTACAGCGAACTCCAGCTAACCTACGAATGCTACTACCAGCGCCCAAAAACGTTCACTACCATCAACCGGTTAAAAGGCGAAATGCTAGCGCATCAACGAAGCTTTTCTCAAATGTTTATGCGGATAAACGAAAGGCACGTAGCGGGAGAGCCCATGTCTATTATACAACTTGGCGAGAGGCAAAGGAAGCAAACCATCATCATGCAGCTGCAGACGGAACAAAACGGAGAAATCACATAGCACCGCGCGATCGAGGAGCATATGATCAACTACTTCTCAACTATTTACTCAGAAGATGTCAGAGAAGACAACGACAGCACATTTGAATGCGCAAATGTAATCCCACGCAACAACCCAGCAAACGAAATCTGCACGAGTGGTATTACGACTGCAGAAATCTAGTCTGCAACAGTAACAAGTGCACCTCGGAAATCTCCTGGCTCCGACGGCATCCCGAGAGAATTTTACCACCGCATGTTCGATGTCATCCACCGCGAAAAAAACCTGCTAATGAACGATGCACCATCCGTTTATGGACGGAATTATCGTACTAGTGAAAAAAAAATGAGGAGACCGTTCGGCCCAATCATATCGTCGGCTCTCGCTGCTCAACAGTGACTAGAAGATCTTCATACACAAAATCAGACTACAGCGTGTGATGAGAGAACATCACATTTTGGATATGAGTTAATTTTTTTTCATAAAATCAATTGTCTGTGGGTTCTACAGCCTGAAAAACTCGAAAAATGAGTGTACGAGTTGAGTTAATGCCTCTAACACGAAACAGAAATGAAAATTCGAACAACGGAATTTCCGAAAATCGACCGAAAATTTTTGACGTAGGACTACGTCTTACGGCAAGTTTTGAGATAGGGTGTCATTCCAAAAAATCGAAAAATGCGAGCGTCACGAAAAATGAAAGGTTTTGAGCGCTAATAGCTCAGCGGTTTTCCGATCGATTTTCAATATTCTTACACCAATCGATCGGAAAATCTTCTAAGAATTGACCCAAATGAAGTAAAGTATGCATTCTTGATGTTGAACTATTGAAAAATTGAAAATAATGAACCTATGTTTTACCAGAAGTCTCGCTTCGTGATTGGTTGGAAGATTCTTTACGATGATCTAAACCTATACCAATTTTATATCTGTGCCTGGGAAGTAAGCCAAAAAAAGTAACAGTTTCCTCATTTCAACAAGATTTCTTAACACCGCGGTTCAACCTAGACTATTTTGATGTCCTTGCTTGGGAAGTACGCCAGAGAGAGTAACAAAGCCCCCTCGTGCCAACAGATTTCTTACGAACGCGATTAAACCTAGTCCAATTTAATGTCTGTGTTAGGGAAGTGTCCCAGAAAAAATGACATAAGTTCGTTGTCGGCGAACTTGATATCTGTGTTGGAAAAATGTGCTGCAGCTGTAGTGTTCGGTTATAATACGACTCTGTATGAATATGCATGCTTGCCGTTTCATTAGAAGTGTAGTGAAAAGATGTGCTGTTGATAAAATAGGATTGAATTGGTAAAATCCCTTCAACGTGGGAAATATGGATAATAAAAACAATTTTTAATTTCAGTAAGGTAGCAGGAAAGCAATAGTTTGTGTTCTTAATTTTGTTAAATTGTTTTCAAATTCACATTTGAGAATTGAACGTATGCAATGTTACTACTTTGATAAATGTTACATACAACGCATGTAGCATGTATATATGCTGCATATAGCATGTATACATGAAGAATCGAATGATTACAAGCATGAATAGGGCAACCAACCTATTTTGGACCCCTTCAGCAGCTGTACATAATTTGGACACTTCCATTTGATTTTGCTGTAAGTGTCCAAATTATGTACAGCTGTTGAGGGGGTCCAAAATACGTTGGTTACCCTACTATACCCAACTATGTTACTATTACTACAAAGAGACTTACGTAGTCCTGCGTCACCTATATATGCGGTCGTGTCTTGTACACAACCCCTATGATTTTTCTTTCGTTTTTGTCTTTTTTCGTAGATTTTCGCATCGAAAATAATAACGTATATATTAAAAGCAAGAATAGATTTGGTTTTCATGTTTAAACTTTAAGTGAAAATGCCTCAAATCCATATTTTTTTTTGCTCGATTAAAAAAAACTCTTTGTTTTTTTTTTCGACCCCCCCCCCCCCTTCAGTGGCCCAACACCGGAAGGACAAAAACTTTATAAAATATTTGTAATGGCCTAAGCAAATAAGAAAAAAAAGCAAAATTAATCTGGTTTAATCTAAAGGCACATTGCGCGGTTGTGGAAGCACATAAATAGTATATAATACAACACAGAATACAGAATACGAAAGTTGAGTGAACGAAAAGTCAAACCTATTTTCACAATAAAATTCCACTATCAGTTTTAATTCAACAGATACACTTTTCACCTTCTACTTGAAGGCTTCATAAATGTCTGTTTTCGACCTGTTTCGAAGCTTCGATTTTTCTTTCGTTCAATAATATAATTTAGTTTTTCCTAACAGTGATGCCAACTCTTCAGTTTCACTAGTATAGGAACACTGTCACTCCATATCAATATAATATTGATATCAGATTTAACTATCTGTATTAATAGTATTATAGGCGAAAAAATAAGCGGCGTTCTAACAGTACGCGTAATAATCTCTATGTGAGATATTAGTTGTTGCCGCTTTCTCTGAAAATTTTGTATTCGTGTTTCAAAGACTATACCACTTCACTATACCAACAGTCAGACTACGATTCATCCGTTTGCGACATATACTTACTTTACTTTAGTGGCAACGGTCCGTTACCGATCCTGCGCCGAACGAATTATAGTCCTCCAGTACCGTCGGTCCTGGGCTGCCGTTCTCCAATCCCCACGAACACCAGCTGAACGTGCATCGTCTTCGACAGCACACACCCACCGGGTGCGGGGTCTGCCTCGGAGTCTACGGCCTCTTCCTGGTTCTCTGCTGAAAATAGTTTTGGCTACTCTTTCATCGGGCATTCTGGCCACGTGTCCAGCCCACCGCAGCCTGCCACATTGCACTACCTTCACTATATCAGCATATTTGTATACTTGGTACAGCTCGTGATTCATGCGTCTGCGCCACACTCCATTTTCCATTTTGCCACCAAGTATAGATCGCAGAATTTTACGCTCAAAAACCCCAAGCACTCGCCGATCAGCTTCCTTTAGCGTCCATGATTCGTGTCCGTAAAGGGCCACCGGGAGGATTAGTGTTCTGTAGAGCGCCAGTTTTGTGCGAATTTGCAAACTACGGGACTTCAGCTGGCTACGTAATCCGTAGAAAGCCCGATTCGCGGCTGCAACTCGTCGTTTCACTTCGCGGCTTACATCGTTGTCACATGTCACGAGTGTACCAAGGTATATAAATTCCTCCACTACTTCATATCGTTCCCCATCTAACTCCACCTCGGCACCAACACCACTTGAGCTCCCACGTTCCCTACCAGCAACCATGTACTTCGTTTTGGCGGTATTAATGGTAAGTCCCAATCTCGCTGCTTCCCTTTTAAAGGGCCTAAAGGCCTCTTCTACTGCTCTACGGTTGATTCCGATGATATCGACGTCATCCGCAAAACCAAGAAGCATGTGAGATTTCGTGATGATAGTTCCATTCCTTTCCACGTTTGCTCTTCGTAATGCACCTTCCAAGGCAATGTTGAATAGCAGGTTAGAGAGTGCGTCCCCTTGCTTCAGTCCATCCAACGTCACGAAAGCAGCTGAGGTCTCACCCGCTATTCTAACGTATGATTTGGATCCATCCAGCGTCGCACGAATCAGCGTAACTAGTTTCGTCGGAAAACCATGTTCTAGCATTATCTGCCACAGCTCATTTCGTTTAACTGAATCGTACGCCGCTTTAAAATCCACAAACAGATGGTGTGTCTGCAAGTTGTACTCCCGGAACTTGTCTAGCAACTGGCGCAGGGTAAACATCTGATCCGTCGTGGAGCGACCCTCACGAAAACCCGCTTGGTACTCGCCGACGAAGGACTCCGCTAACGGTCTCAGTCTGCAGAACAGGATACGGGAAAGCACCTTGTAGGCAGAATTGAGCAATGTAATTCCTCGATAGTTTTTACACTCCATTCGATGTCCCTTTTTGAAAATTGGGCAAATGAGGCCATCCAACCACTCCTCCGGCATTTGTTCTTCCTCCCAGATCCTGACAATGATCCGGTGGATTGCTTCGTACAGCCGCTCGCTCCCCGCTTTTAGAAGTTCAGCCGGGATACCCGAGCAGGAGCGAAGAGCAAAATAATATAAAAACAATATCAAAATGAAGTATAATGCTATATTTTGTTATTGAACAGCTATGGAGATACATTGATAACACATTTTGTTATTGAGTAGATATTTAAAACATTGGTTGTAAGATGAGTTTAATAACTGATTTTGTTATCACATCTTATTATGACCTTAAAATGACATTCGGTATATTTAATAAAAATCTTTTTTATTGATTAAAGAGATTTTAAATATTTATATTTTACGAAATGATTTTTTAATATGTAATATGCTACTGCATTTGTTATTCAATACCTTAATAATAGTAAAATATGTTATTCCAAACTCTGAATACAGTCATGTTATTCTCCTGCTCGGGTACCGTCCTTCCCAGCAGCCTTACCGTTTTTCAGCTCACTGATTGCCTTCTTAACCTCTTCCTGTGTTGGTGGCTCCACAGCTTGACCATCGCTTACAATTTCTATCCTGTCCCTGCTGATCTCCTCATTTACCTCTCCATTCAATAGTGTCTGGAAGTGCTCCTTCCACCTGGCTGCTACCGCCGTTTTGTCGGTAAGCAGGTTGCCAGCACTATCATTGCACATCACAGGCATGGCAAAATTCCTGCTTCTCACCGTTTTATAGAAACTCCGTGTGTCGTTGCTGGCGTATCGCTCCTCTGCGCCGGCAAGCACGTGCTCCTCGTACTCGCGTTTCTTTAGACGATGGATTCTTTTTTCCGCAGCTCTAGTCTCTCTGTATCTCTCTCTGTTTTGACGCGTTGCCGCAGTGAGCATGCGACTCCTGGCCTGGTTCTTTTCGTCTGTCACTCTCTGGCATTCGGCATCAAACCAGCTGTTACGCTGTCTTCCACGCGTCGTGCCTACCACCTCTCTCGCTGTTGTTTGGATGGCACCATGGATGTTCCTCCACAGCCCATTTATATCTTCTTCTTCTACCTGCTGTTCTGCGATTCGCTGGTCAAGCTTCCTGGCGTACTCCACTGCAACGCCGTCTGCCGTTAACCGCTGGATGTTGAAACGCAGCGTCCTTTCAGTGCGAGCTTTCGCCGTGTTCGACAGCCTTGCGCGAATCTTACTCACTACGAGATAGTGGTCAGAGTCGATATTTGGTCCACGAAAAGACCGTACATCGATAACATCCGAAAAGTGTCGACCGTCAATCAAGACATGATCGATCTGAGAGCTAGAGTCTCCATTTGGATGCCTCCAGGTTTGTTTCCGAATATTCAAACGTGGAAAGTAGGTGCTACAGATGGCCATCCCTCTGGCCGCGGCAAAATTTATGAGCCTCAGACCGTTATCATTGGTCGACAGATGCAGGCTATGTCTTCCAATAACTGGACGGAAGAATTCCTCCCTCCCGATCTGCGCGTTTGCATCTCCGATGATGATTTTCACGTCGTGTTTTGGGCACTCTCCATAGGTCCTCTCAAGCTTGTCGTAAAACTCGTCTTTAGCATCATCGGATTTATCATTTGTCGGTGCGTATAAGTTGATTAGGCTATAGTTGAAGAATTTGCCCTTAATCCTCAACACGCATATACGGTCATCTACGGGCCTCCACCGGATAACTCGTTGCTTTTGTTTTCCCAACACTACGAAACCGACTCCATGTTCAGCTTTCTTACCGCCACTGTAGTAGATGTGGTACTTAAAAGAAGTGCCTGCAATAGGGTCTACTGCACGGAACTCCCTTTCTCCGGAATTTGGCCACCGAACTTCCTGAATAGCAGCGATCTCCACTCCGAGTTGATGCAGCTCTCGAGCAAGCAAGCCAGCCCGTGCCGGTTCATGGAGAGTTCGGACATTCCAGGTACCAAGTTTCCAATCGTTATCCCTTAATCGTTTCCTTGTCCCTTGCCGTGTCCTATACCGATTGTTCCGTCCTGAATTTCTTTGTTCGTTGTTCGTGGTAATTGAGTTTTCGGTATACTACCTCACCGGGGTCGCGATACCTACATCCCGCTGATGGGTCTGCCATCTTAGGTATAGCTTGCGGGATACAGCATTTCATATTCAGCCGCCCGTTACGAGACAGACGCTGTGTGAGCCGCCCCTCACCTGGAGAACAGGCGCTCTAGTTCGCACCTCCTAGCTTAGCTGCTTCAGTAAGTACATGAAGCATTTCCGGGTAAGGCCATCGACCGTCATCATTTGACTTAGATCTGCGTGGAGGCGCCAGGTGGGAGCTTGAGAGAGCCAGAGCTATGTTTGACGCTCCTTCCAGGTAACTCTCTCCATTTCATACCCCGTTTGCGACATATATACTAAGGATATAGCAAGGAGTTGTTGTCATGGAAAAGAACCGAGCGACAGAATAGGGGAAACTATAAAAAGATTGGCCACACGAGCAAGTCTGCAGCAACCCGGTAACAATGTGACAGCTCCCATACTAATCAAACGTAGCTAAAACTGCTGGTTCATGGTTCACAACAAATGTTTGAAAGCGGCGTAAATATCGAAGAAAGAGTTTATTATCATTTGTTTTGGCAAAAAAATCCCTTGTGCATATAAGATCTGAATTGGTTTATTATTTCAATAGAGTATTTTACAAACTGACAACATTATGTCAAGTACCAAAACGTTTCCGTGGTAATGACAATAGCAGCATAACTGGTTCTTCTGTCATAATAACATGCTCTATTTAGTTTTGTCATGTAACAGAGTGTTTGTACAACTGCAACGATCTCTATTGCTTGGATTTACTCTTAAATTTTGCTTAACTTGTTCTGTAATGACAAAAGCGATCCGGCAATCATGAAAGAGCATTTCATTTTGAATTGCGCAGCGGATAACTTTCAATGAAACACGCAATATTTAAATACTTTAGAGCAGACAACTCGTACACAAGAGTGACAATCTTGTAATAAATACCGCTTTTTATCTTGTAAACAAATCAATCAAACAACCCACCAAGAATTCAAACAGTTTTACCGAAAACATGAAATAATGCTGAAATAATCAATACGCACTTTTCAAATGGTTGTCCAGACAGCTTTTTGCGTTCACATTTAACGTAACAAAAATTATCATTTCCTTTGGAAATTGAAGGTGCGTCAATTTTGACCGGCACGTAAAAACGATCGTCGCGACATTTTTGACACTGGCGGGTGTTATGGGAAACTGTTAATAACTGTCACTTTGTTACGGGGTAGGTCTGCAGGGTGTATCCTTACAGTACAGATACCCAAACAACTTCAGGACTAGACGCTAAATAATTGTACCGTCATCCGGGGCGAGATTGTGCCAAAAAAGCATATATTTTTGTTCTTTAGCTCAGTATACACACAATTTAGGAACTAAGTTGATTTTAAACCTGTCAATATATACTAAATTGTTCAATTGACAACTACCGTAGAGATGGTTTAGTTACAATGAAATTTAATTTTACTGGAAGTGCATGAACTTTGGCAAAACATAAAGTTAGGCCAAAAACCTAAACAGTGAACATTAGCATGTTTATAAACAATACACATAAATATCAGTATAAAGTAGTTCATATGGGGCCCTCCATGAACTAAGTGGACTATTAGGGGCAGGGGATCGGCCAAAAACAACGCATCATACAAAAAGTATGGACGAAAATAACCCGGAGAGGTCTGAAATAACTAAAAATGAGTTCGTAGTCAATGGGCAGCCTTTATAGAGCCAGTAGCGCTTCTAGGGTTAACAAGGGGAAGATATATGAAGGGGTGTATCCTAAGGGGGCATACCTATTTGATCATTTAACAAAAGTAACCATTACTTCGTTCGAGAACCCGCGGCCGCAGAACATGTGGCCTACCCCACTCCCCTCTCCACTCCTTTAAACTGGCAGTTTGTACACGGTATAGTATATTCGTCTTATATTAGAGTGTTTATTCAAAGTATCTGAAATTTCTAGAGAAAAAGTAAAAATTAGTTTAAATTATTTAGCAGACCTATGATGCTGTTTGCTCCAAAATGGATTATGCAATCTAATCTGTCGAAATATTGTGCTCAATAGTAAAGAATGTAAGTGTACTGACGTATTTTTGTTGTGTATGTGAAATCCACAAATTGGATCGATCATTATGGCTTGGCACAATCTCACCCCCGTGTAGCTCGAAAAGTACAAAGTTTCGAAAATTATTATTTTCGTAGTAAAAACTTATCCAACGCATAATAACCTTTCAATACATTGTAAATGATTAGTTTATATACCTTCAAAATAGCAAGTTGATGCGATATCTTGATTGGGTTGGTTTATGCGGGACATTTTTTACAAGCGTCATTTCCGAGTATTTTTGATCGCGAACTTTGAAACCCTGTTTAGGCTAACTAGTTTGCTAATATTATCTGTGCTCCATTCTAAGTTATGAATAAATATATTATGTGCATCATTATTTTGAATTTAGGTCACCCGTTTCTACAGATATAATAAATTTTTACAAATAAACATTTTTGGTTTTTGGCACAATCTCACCCCGTGGCACAATCTCACCCCGGATGGCGGTAACTTAAACGAAAAATTCGTCACGGCCGCAAAATGTTGTGAAGAAATGGACCGTTTCAAGTCAGCAGCTTCTATTCTTGGTATCTGATCTATGATACTGCAATTGCTTCTAGCAGCAACTCTGTTAGAATGAAAACGGTTTTCGAATCAAAATAAGGAACTACATTCAAGGTAGTATCAAGGAAGTTAGCAGAAAAAACACAAGGAAAGAATGATTAAAAGAAATAAAAATATAACAATACTATTGATACTGATATAAAATATTGATACGGTTTGATAGCGTTCCAATAATGCTGAAAACTGGTAATGATACTATTAAGTTAATAATTCCAGCTCAAAACGCTGATAAAAAGGCCATTTTTGACTCGACTATTTTTGATAGGAATGAAATTTTCCTGATGTGTTGGGTACCACGCAAGAATTCATTTTCCACTAATTTTGATTTTTTTCGTCAAGAGTAACTTTTCAAAAGGGCGTATTTAGAAATGAGATTACTTTTTTTTAAACATCATCTTGAAAACTACTTATTTCATCAAAATGGCGTCGAAGGGAAAGTTGTAGGAAATTAAGGGTATTTTTAGAAAAAAAATTACACTGAAAGAAAAAACTTTTCAAAATCATGATAAAAAATTATAAAATGTCAATTATCTCAAAACCATCCCCCCCGATTTGCATAATTTGCAAAAAATATTTTACGTATTTCATTAAATACGTCAAAATCCATGTGATTGAAAAAGTATTTAAAAAAAGGTAGATAAAAACGGAAGTAAAAGGTAGACAAAATCGGGGGTACCTAAAATCGGGTGTAGATTAAATCAGGTGTAGATATAATCGGGATACCACTGTATATATGAACCAGCCTACGGCTGAAAATCTCGGTAATAAAGCTTAAATTATGCCCTAAAATCTGGTGAAGAGCTATCGATGAACGCTCTTTCGGATTTTTTTTTAATTTTCAAAAATATCAAAATTTTATTTGTTTTGTAAAACTCAAACAAAATTAATTTCTACGTATAATTTTGAACAAATTTACACATATAAACTTTTTTCTTAAATCCAACCGTTCTCGAGTTATTGCAAATTTAAAATTTACCCACAGGGAACGGCTGTGCTTAAGAAAAAAGTTTCTATGACATAATTTGTTCAAGATGATGCGTAGAATTTGATTTTGTTTGAGTTTTACCAAAAACTGCAGAATTTGGATATTTTTGAAATTTCAAAGATTTAAAAAAAATCCGAAAGAGTGTCCATCGATAGCTCTTCACAAGATTTTAGGGCATAGTTTAAGCTATCTTTAAAAAAAAATATGCAAATCGGAGGGGATGGTTTTGAGATAGTTGACAATTTATAATTTTTATCATGGTTTTGAAGAGTTTTTTCTTTCAGTGTATTTTTTTCTAAAAACACACTTAATTTCCTGCAACTTTCCCTTTAACGCCATTTTGAATTTGCCATTTTGTTACTCTTGACGAAAAAAATCAAGCTTAGTGGAAAATAAGTTCTTGCGTGGTATCCACCACGTTAGGAAAATTTCATTCCGATCAAAAATAGTCGAGTCAAATCGTTTTGCTAATTGAGCTGGAATTGCTCGTAAGCGACTGAATCTTCGCATCATTAGCAGTTCACGCTATGTCTGAAGGGTGCGATTATGCAACTTTAACCTTCCTAGTGCATTGGGGTCGTTTTCGACCCATCGGCATACTTACAAAGCTTGATACTCAGTAACGGAACGAGCTAGAGACTTGAAATTTTCTGACTTTTCCTAACTTTGGAAAACTAGCATTGTGGGGGAGTTTCAGCTTTCAGCGACATCTAGAAGAGCCACAGCAAAAAAAGTTACATATTATGCATTAAGGGTCGAAAACGACCCAAGTTTTGAAATTGCTCTCATTCATCCATTTTCAATCCGAATTTTGTTTTCTTTACCTCATGTGAAAGGTATGGCCAAAACCTGGCACCCAAGGTGTATTAGGAAATATTTGATGACTAATGGTCACTTCTGCGTCGGTTCCGGAACACCCACTACCAGGTCCCGGGGAAATTTTTATACTTTGAGGTAATTCATTTTGCGGCACATCAAATTACATTGGCTTGATAAAATAAGATTAATGGAAGTACAATGGGGACATTTTGGACTCAAACGGCCATTTTCCCATTGGTTCCGGAACATCCGGTACCTGGTTTTTGAGGACAATTTTAAATTTTAGGATGATTTATCTTGCCACACGTCAAATTACGTCAGCTTGATATCAGTAGACTATTGAAAGTATAATAAAGACATTTTGAAGGCAAATGGCCACATCAGCTTTGGTCCTGGAACATCCGGTACCCGGTTTTTGGGGCCATTTTTGTATTTTAGGATAATTCATAAAGCGACATATCAAATCACATCGGCTTAATAAAATAAGACTGATGGAAGAAAAACAGTGTCATTTAGAAGCCAAATGGCAACTTTACCATCGGTTCTGGAACATCCGGTACCTGGTTCCGCGGGACATTTTTGGATTTTGAAATAAATCATCGTGCGGCACATCGAATCACAACGCCTTGATCAAATAAGACAGTTACAAGAGGTTTGAGGACCTTTTAAGCTTTAAAAAAATATAAAAGCTGGGATCTTATTATTGTCATTGCATGAAAATATGTTCAAGGTTTTTGTAATCATGTCATGGTTTGGATGGTTTGGGTTTCAAACCAATATTATTCGAAAAAACTAATATAGGTTACAATGCATCGTTTTTATTAGATACTCACTAATATACCTTCCGACTACTATCAAAATTGTTGAGCGATTTAAAAGTTTTTGGGTAGTTTTTCATTTCGACGTATCTGGCAATGAGAGATTCTCTTCGTGTCTCCTCTCTTCCGTTTTATACGGCGAAACTAAAGCATTGAAAAGAAAATTTTCAAAACATTGAGTTAGCCAGTGATTCCGGCAACCGATTCGCGCAAAGCTGATGCGCTAAAATGCATTAGTATCGCCGTAAAAAGCGGAAGAGAGGGGACACGAAGAAAATCTCTCATTGTCAGATTCGTTGAAATGAAAAAGTATCCGAGAGTATTTAAGAGAAGGTGTTATGACACAGATTATGATTTTAGTACCACCCTAAGTGGTCTAAAATTGTCATAAAAAGAACAAATCCATAAAGTTTGATCAACATCGGAGCACTTTTGCTCATGGAATTACTAGTGCGTACACCTGTACCCGGTTGATTATAACTAAAATATTCAAATTGACTTTTTTCAATTTTTTCCAGATGTATTTTTTTAAAATTAGCATATTCTGAATCGTGAAGACCTGTCCTAACACGTTGTGAAAGAAAATTTTATGTACATCAAAGTTGCATAATCACACCCTTCAGACATAGCGTGCAGTTGTAGCATTGCTTGGTGGTGTCTATTGCTGCTTCGTCTTTTTTGCGTTCGGTTTACGAGCTGAGCTCATTGACTACTGAAAGGTTGCTCTTGGACTTGATCATCCTCCAGTCGCTAGTCGCTTGCTCTGTTCCCGGTTCCGGAACTGCTACAGTGCACTATGGTCCAGAAAGCGATTTTAGACGGACAAAAATGATTGCGCCTAAACGGGATATTCTAGCTCAATGAAGTCTTCGGCAACTTTTTGAATGAAAACATGATGAAAGTGTTTGAAAGGGTCGTTCAATGTTCAGATGATACCGTAACAACAATTCAAGTAATAATTTTTAAAAGAAGTTTGTTTTCCATATTTTAGTTCCAAAACATAAAAGAAAGATTATTTCACATGATTGCGCCTAAACGGGATATTCTAGCTCAATGAAGTCTTCGGCAACTTTTTGAATGAAAACATGACGCATCTTTTGAGAGGGTCGTTCAATGTTCAGATGATGCCGTAACAACAATTCAAGTAATAATTTTTAAAATAAGTTTGTTTTCCATTTTTTACACGGTTTTACACGGTTTTTTCCAAAACATTAAAGAAAGATTAATTTAACATAACTTTTTTAAACATTCCAAATTTCTAACTCTTACGTATTTTCAGCAGTGGACCTTTGTTTATGGACGACCCGTAAAATCATATTTCCTCTTATAACTCATTTATCTCAACAGGTAGCTCAATATGATGTTCTACAAAAAATTTTATACATAAGAGAAGAATATTTTGCTTTATCTTTATGAGTTAATAAGATATAGCCGATTTCAAATTAAAAACAGGTCAATTTTACTAACGCATAACTCGGAAAGTTGCAAACGAATCTTGATGAAACTTTGGCGATTTAATATACACATATGCACAAAGTTTTGAACAAAAAATGGTGCAGGTGTTATTTTTTTAAAAAACCCGATTTAATCCACCTAGTGGTGAAAGGAACCTTTGTTATACGGTCTTACTTGCTATTTGAGATAGAAATCGACACGCCTTTGGAACATAATTCATCTATTAGTTAATGTTGCGTAGTGCGTTGGTTTACATCAAATTTTTGAAAATTGAATAAGTTTACAAAATTTTAACAAAATAGGAACACTTTTAAATTTTGATAGATCCTTTTTTCATGAAATTGCTGAGTAAGGATAAGTAAGTTGTTATTAATCTGTGCAAGTGCAAATAAAAGTAAGTTGTAAGAGGAAATCTTATTCTTTAATATATATTGCCTAGTAAAGGTCAAGTTTACAGGTTTTTGAACTATGCATAATTTCTTGTAATTCCGTTCTATTTGAATCACATCAATAAAGTTTTCTTGAATAAATTTCATCAATATTTATTAACCTTTGGTTACTCACGCTGTTGTATTTTGTACAACACGTGTAGGTTTTCCTACGCCATATTGTTATAAAATTACAAATCGTTGTTTAACTAACGTATGTTCTTCAATAAACTTATTATGAGCAAAATGTCATAGTTATTCAATGCATTCATAATTTAAATTGTTGGGAAAATAGATCAGCATAAACCGCCATCACATAAACGAAGCAATCAGCATGTGAGGTGTACCAGAATTTGACCCCAACTGTAATTTTCTCTCGTTTCTTCATATGGAAAAATGGTGTCTGTATGCAGCAAAACTATCAGCAAATGTAAAATGTTTAAAATCCGCCTGCTGGTAGTCGAGTAATTCGGAGTCAAAATTAGGGTATTTTTATAATCAAAGTTTCACAGATCCTAAACAAGCAAACATAGAGGTTTACTATTTTCAGCAAAGTTGTGTATTTTTACTATTTGTACAATTTTGTAGTACATGAAAAAAATCAGCGGGGTTGTGTACAAGACACGACCGCATATATAGGTGACGCAGGACTACGTAAGTGTCTTTGTAGTGATAGTAGCATGTATCCATGCTTGTAATCATTCGATTCTTCATGTATACATGCTATATGCAACATATATACATGCTACATGCGTTGTATGTAACATTTATCAAAGTAGTAACATTGCATACGTTCAATTCTCAAAAGATTGTACATTTGAAAACAATTTAACAAAATCAAGAACACAAACTATTGCTTTCCTGCTACCTTACTAAAATTAAAGATTGTTTTTATTACCCATGGTTCCCCACGTTGAAGGGATTTTACCAATTCAATCCTATTTTATCAACAGCATATCTTTTCACTACACTACTAATGGAATGGCAAGCATGCGTATTTATATAGAGTCGTATTATAGCCGAACACTACAGCTGTAGTACATTTTTCCAACACAGATATCAAATTCGCCTAGGTTTAATCGTCTCGCAGTAAAGAATTTGCGATCTGTTGGGACAACGAACTTGTGTCATTTTTTCTGGCACACTTCCCTAACACAGACATCAAATTGGACTAGGTTTAATCGCGTTCGTAAGAAATTTGTTGGTACGAGGGTGCTTTGTCACTCTCACTGGCGTACTTCCCAAGCAAGGACATCAAAACGGTCTAGGTTTAACCGCGGTGTTAAGAAATCTTGTTGAAATGAGGAAACTCTGTCACTTGTTTTGGTTTACTTCCCAAGCACAGATATCAAATTGGTATAGGTTTAGATCATCGTAAAGAATTTTCCAACCAATCACAAAGCAAGAATTCTGGTAAAACATAGGTTCATTATTTTCAATGTTTCAATAGTTCAACATCAAGAATCCATACTTTTCTTCATTTGGGTCAATTCTTAGAAGATTTTCCGATCGATTGGTGTAAGAATATTGAAAATCGATCGGAAAACCGCTGAGCTATTAGCGCTCAAAACCTTTCATTTTTCGTGACGCACGCATTTTTCGATTTTTTGGAATGACACCCTGTCTCAAAACTTGCCGTAAGACGTAGTCCTACGTCAAAAGTCATACAACAATTACAAAAAGAGCAAAAATAGAAAAACTGATTTTAAAAATTCATATACAATAAATACGGTTTTTCTATCTTAGCTGCAGAGATAGAAGGTTACTGTCCTTAGCAAAATTTCTTGTAATAATATGCTCTATAACATTGAAGAACACATCAATGTATTATATTGACACTGAAGAAAAATAATTTTTTTATTTCAAATCAAATCAAAATCTAAATTCCACCAGACGATAGAGCTTTCAATTTCAAGAAACTCTTCCAAAGGTATGATAAACCTAAAACCAAATTTTCACAATCAAAACTATAGTGCGCACGTTTTCTTTGGTTTTGGCTATTGTGCGCGCGAGTAACCGTGTTACAAAAGTTGGCCCGAGTGTTCGAGGGTTAATATCTTTTGACCGGTAAAACCAATTCTTATGAAATTTTGCATACATATTAGTGTCAAAACCTCTTGTTTAATATTAAAATAATTGAAATCAGGTAAATTATCTTAGTTAAAACCGTTATAAATTATTGTTAATTTTGATGTGGTTTATACGATTGCTCATAACTTTCAAATTAAACGTCCAATCAAACAATCATTCAATACTGATCTATTAGGATATATTATCTTTCAAATGAGACTAATAGCGCATAAATCGCTTTGACCATCTCTGAGAAACAGGCGATAATTATTACCTTGTCAAACCAGATTTTTTAAGCATAACTTTTAAACTACTTGTTTGTTTTCAATAAAAAAATCCTGAACCATTTAGCTTTAACTAGAGCTTTCATTTGATACTAAGATCGTTGAAATCGGTCATGTAGTTCCGGAGAAACGCATGTCACATAGTTTTCACATTTTTGCTTATAACTTTAAAGCGATAGAAAAAAATCATTAGACATACACACACACACACACACACACACACACACACACACACACACACACACACACACACACACACACACACACACACACACACACACACACACACACACACACACACACACACACACACACACACACACACACACACACACACACACACACACACACACACACACACACACACACACACACACACACACACACACACACACACACACACACACACACACACACACACACACACACACACACACACACACACACACACACACACACACACACACACACACACACACACACACACACACACACACACACACACACACACACACACACACACACACACACACACACACACACACACACACACACACACACACACACACACACACACACACGCACACACACACACACACACACACACACACACACACACACACACACACACACACACACACACACACACACACACACACACACACACACACACACACACACACACACACACACACACACACACACACACACACACACACACACACACACACACACACACACACACACACACACACACACACACACACACACACACACACACACACACACACACACACACACACACACACACACACACACACACACACACACACACACACACACACACACACACACACACACACACACACACACACACACACACACACACACACACACACACACACACACACACACACACACACACACACACACACACACACACACACACACACACACACACACACACACACACAGACATTGCTCAAATCGTCGAATCCTACCGATTGGTATATGTGACTTGGCCCTCCAAGCCTCGGATCAATTTCGTGTTTTTCGACCAATTTTTAAACCTTTGTTATAGTATAACAAAGGTAAAAAGATAAAACTCTTTGAACTTTATGATTTACTGTAGCTAAAGTTCTCGTTTTATCCATTCCTAAATGCCCAGGCACAGTTTCAAAGCGTTATAACACAATTTTGCGTAACTTTTTTTTAATACAAAGCTTGTTGCTTTACTATTTATTTTTTATCGAGACAAATACAAACGCTTATCTTACGACAACCACTGTATTTTCAATCTGTTAGCGAAAAATATTCATGAAGTTCATTTGATACGTTTAGTATCAATACCTACATTGAGAGAGAAACTATGATATATACGCTGATAAATTACTTAATTAACCTTCCTAGTGCATTGAACCTTCCTAGTGCATTGGGGTCGTTTTCGACCCATCGGCATACTTACAAAGCTTGATACTCAGTAACGGAACGAGCTAGAGACTTGAAATTTTCTGACTTTTCCTAACTTTCGAAAACTACCATTGTGGAGGAGTTTCAGCTTTCAGCGACATCTAGAAGAGCTACAGTAAAAAAAGTTACATATTATGCATTGGGGGTCGAAAATGACCCAAGTTTTGAAATTGCTCTCATTCATCCATTTTCAATCCGAATTTCGTTTTCTTTACCTCGTTTGAAAGGTATGGCCAAAAACTGGCACCCAAGGTATGTTAGGGAATATTTGTTGACTAATGGCCACTTCTGCGTCGGTTCCGGAACAGCCACTACCAGGTCCGGGGAACATTTGTATATGTTGAGATAATTCTTTTTGCGGCACATCAATCAGTTTTGCTTGATAAAATAAGACTAATTGAAGTACAATGGGGACATTTTGGACCCAAATGGCCACTTCACCATCGGTTCCGGAACATCCGGTACCCGGTTTTGGGGGACAATTTCGATTTTTAAGATGATTTATCTTGTGATACATCGAATTACATCAGCTTGATAATATAAGACTATTGAAAGCATAATAAAGACTTTTTGAAAACAAATGGCCACGTCAGAATTGGTCCCGGAACATCCGGTACCCGGTTTTCGGGGACATTTTTGTAATTTAGGATAACTCATCTTGCGACACATCACATCACATCGGCTTGATCAAATAAGACTGATGGAAGTAAAACTAGATCATTTAGAAGCGAAATGGCTACTTTACCAAACCGATGTTCCGGAACATCCGGTACCAGATTCCGGGGGACATTTTTGGATTTCGAAATAATTCATCTTACGGCAAATCAAATCACATCGCATTGATAAAATAACAATATAATGGAAGTACAATGTGGCGTTAGTCGTATATAATCCGGTACCCTGTATTTATAATCTATACCTATAAAGAAGGATTTCTGTCTGTCTGTCTGTCTGTCTGTCCGTATGTTCCTTATAGAATCGAAAACTACTGAACCAATCGGCATGAAAATATGCATGTAGAGGGTTTTTGGGGCCAGGAAAGGTTTTAGTGATGGTTAGAAACCCCTCCCCCCACTAAGAGGGGGGCTCCCATACAAATGAAACACAAATTTCTGCATAACTCGACAACTAATCAAGCAAATAGAACAAAATTTGGCATGTGGGTGTTTTCGGTGACAATAATTTATTCTATGGTAAATTGAGACCCCTCCCCTCTTTATAAGGGGAATTACAACTCCTCTCCTCTTTAAAAGGGGGGGGCTTCCATACAAATTTCCTCATAACTCGAGAACTAATCAAGCAAATGGAACCAAATTTGGCATGTGGTTGGAGACAAAAATTTTTTCTATGATGAATTGGGACCACTCCCCGTTTTAGGAGGGGGGGATCCTATACACATGAAATACAAATTTCCTCATAACTGAAGAACTAATCAAGCAAATGGAACAAAATTTGGCATGTGAAAGTTTTCGAGGGCAAGAATATTTTCTATAGTAAATTAGGACCCCTCCCCACTTTAAGAGGGGGGGGCTCCTGTACCAAAGAAACACAATTTTCCTCATAACTCGAGAAGTAATTAAGCAAATGGAACCAAATTTGGCATGTGGTTGTTTTTGGAGACAAAATTTTTTCTATGATGAATTGGGACCCCTCCCCGTTTTAGGAGGGGGGATCCTATACACATGAAATACAAATTTCCTCATAACTGAAGAACTAATCAAGCAAATGGAACAAAATTTGGCATGTGAAAGTTTTCGAGGGCAAGAATATTTTCTATGGTGAATAAGGACCCCTTCCCACTTTAAGAGGGGGGGCTCCTATACAAACGAAATACAAAATTCCTCATAACTCGAGAACTAATCAAGCAAATGGAACAAAATTTGGCACGTGGGTGTTTTTGGAGACAAACATTTTTTCTATGATGAAGTGGGACCCCTCCTCACTTTAGGAGGGGGGCTCCTATACAAATGAAATACAAATTTCCTCATAACTCGAGAGCTAATCAAGCAAATGGAACCAAATTTGGCATGTGAAAGTTTTTGAGCGCAATAGTATTTTCTATGGTGAATTAGGACCCCTCCCAACTTTAAGAGGGGGGGCTCCTATACAAACGAAATACAAATTGCCTCATAACTCGAGAACTAATCAAGCAAATGGAACCAAATTTGGTACGTGGGTGTTTTTGGAGACAAAAATCTTTTCTATGATGAATTGGGACCCCTACCCACTTTAGGAGGGGGGGCTCCCATACAAATGAAATTCAAATTTCCTCATAACTCGAGAACTAATCAAGCAAATAGAACCAAACTTGGCATATGGAGGTTTCTGGAGGCAAAAATATTTTCTATGGTGAATTAGGACCCCTCCCAACTTTAAGAGGGGGTGCTTCTACACAAATGAAATACAAATTTCCTCATAATTCGAGAACTAATCAAGCAAATGGAACCATATTTGGCATGTGGGTGTTTTTGGAGGCAACCATTTTTTCTATGATGAATTAGGACACCTTACCTTTTTAAGAGGGGGGGCTCTCATACAAACGAAATACAAATTTCCTCATAACTCTAGAACTAATCAAGCAAATGGAACCAAATTTATCATGTGGGTGTTTTTGTAGGCAAGAATATTTTCTATGGTATATTTTCTATGGATTTCCCTACTTTAAGAGGGGGGGGGGCTCCTATACAAATGAAAAACAAATTTCCTCATAACTCGAGAACTAATCAAGCAAATGAAACCAAATTTGACATGTAAGTGGCTTTGGACGCAAGATTTTTTTCTATGGTGAATTGAGACCCCTCTCTTCTTTAGAAAGCGAGTTATGGCCCATCTCCCCTTTAAGAGGGTAAGCTTCCATACAAATGAAATGCAAATTTCCTCTTATCTCGAGAACTAATCAACCAAATGGAACCAAATTTGGCATGTGGGAGTTTTAGATGGCAGAAATTTTTTCTATGGTGAACTACGACCCCTTCCCCTTTTAAGAGGGGAGCTCCCATACAAATGAAATTCAAATTTCCTTATAACTTGAGAACTAATCAAGCAAATGGAACCAAATTTGGCATGTGGGAGATTTTGGAGGCTTGAATTTATTTTACGATAGTTAGAGACCTCTCACCCCTGTGGTAGGGGGATATGGACTCTCATACAAATAAAACAGAAATTTTTGCGAAACTCAAAAACTAATCGAACTCGAGAAATTCGAGACTCTTCCATAAAACATTAGTCAATACAAGACCACAAAAACTATCTATAGTAACACTAGATCATTCAGGACGAGAAGGTCGCGAGTGTTGCCGGTGACCCGCCGTCGGAAGCGCCGCCCACTGGGGGGCTTGCAAAATTCGAGATTGTGACAAAGATCATCCGAGATTCATGATTTATGTACAACACAGGTTAATTTGTGGCAATACGAAGTTTGTCGGGTCAGCTAGTGAACCATAAAACGTGGTAATTCGGGCTGATGAATTACCCTGTAATCCAAAAATGTCCCAAAAAACCGGGTACCGGATGGTCCGGAACCGACGGTGAAATGATCATTGGGCTCCAAAATGTTTCCATTGAACTTCCATTAGTGTTATTTTATCAAGCCAATGCGATTTGAAGTGCCGAATGATCTTATCCAAGAATGTTCTCATAAACCGTGCATCCGATATTCCATTGTACTTCAATTAGTCTTATTTTATCAAGCCAAACTGATTTGATGTGCCGCAAAATGAATTATCTCAAAGTACAAATGTACAAATACAAATGTCCCTCGGACCTGGAAGTGGCTGTTCCGGAACCGACGCAGAAGTGGCCATTAGTCAACAAGTATTCCCTAACATACCTTGGGTGCCAGTTTTTGGCCATACCTTTCAAACGAGGTAAAGAAAACGAAATTCGGATTGAAAATGGATGAATGAGAGCAATTTCAAAACTTGGGTCGTTTTCGACCCCCAATGCATAATATGTAACTTTTTTCTAATGCATTAGGAAGGTTAAGAAATGTAAATACCATTAGCACTTTCGGAGGCAAAGGATACCAGCCATAGAGCTATACATATAGATTGTTCTGTGTATTCCCGAAACTGTACATATTTAACATTCTAAAGAGGCAACGATAGATAATGACTATTTTTCATGAAAGTACACTCAAAAGAAGGTCAAGATATTCATGCAAAAGTAATAATCTGGACTAGCAACAGGTAAGATATATTATAAAATCTTTATTTTGGTTTTCATATCCAATCCTTGTTTTTTCCAAATATTACAAAACTCAGTGAGTAATTCACCACTGAATATTTTTTAGGTCGAACATTTTGTTCTAGATATCCTATGTTTTCAAAAGTAAAAACTGACAAAAATCGTGCAATTATTTTCGTCACAATTTTCCTGAATTTTTGATTTTAAAACATAACAACTCTTAAACGCATAATCATAATGTTGTAATGTTGATGCCAAAATGTCAATCTATTCTCAATACAGATATCCAATTAGAATAAATTTCATATGTGGCTTTGAGACTTTCAAAGCAAAAACTATCTACAGAAGTCTACCCGTTGATAGGTTGGTTATATGTTTGCTAATAGTTATTAGCATCACGTGCATTCGTTCAAATAAATCGACGTGGTGTCTAGTAATATATTTGATAAATGTTGAAATTGACTGAAATTTTTTGAGCGTTTCAGTGGAATACGAAGATTGAAAATAAAGAAAAAAAATCCCGATTTATTTCCATTGTTAATTATATAGTTTTAAATGGATATAAAAATCATAATGGAATTCTTCTTGAATTTCAATGTTGAATTTCCCGAAAAGTATAACAATTAGTGGAATTTCCTTCGTAAGTAGTTCGATTACGCGCAAATCATAAGTTTTCCGCAGCCCTGATTCATCTTCCTCGTTTTTCATATCGCAGTTATTTTTAGTCTATAAAATATTTTCAAAAACATCTTCATATTGCGAATACGCGTATAATAGTAAAAGTCCGTGTTAGTATCTAAAAGGATCGTAAAAATCGTTTAATTCAAGGTTATTATTAAACATTCTTTTAGCTTTTTCGCTTAAAAAACAAGATTGCGAATGTAACTCTTTGAATGCATTCACTATTTTAGTATCAACCATGGTCATTGCCAGTATATTTGTTGCGTATTCCGTGGACGCATACTTGATTACTTGAATGTGAATCTATGAAGAAAACGACCATTTTAGCTATAGTAAATAATAAAATTCAAAGAATTTTATCTTTTTAAAAATTGGTCGAAAAACACGAAATTGATCCGAGGCCCGGAGGGCTGTCACATATACCAATCGATAGGGTTCGACGATTTAAGCAATGTCTGTGTGTGTGTGTGTGTGTGTGTGTGTGTGTGTGTGTGTGTGTGTGTGTGTGTGTGTGTGTGTGTGTGTGTGTGTGTGTGTGTGTGTGTGTGTGTGTGTGTGTGTGTGTGTGTGTGTGTGTGTGTGTGTGTGTGTGTGTGTGTGTGTGTGTGTGTGTGTGTGTGTGTGTGTGTGTGTGTGTGTGTGTGTGTGTGTGTGTGTGTGTGTGTGTGTGTGTGTGTGTGTGTGTGTGTGTGTGTGTGTGTGTGTGTGTGTGTGTGTGTGTGTGTGTGTGTGTGTGTGTGTGTGTGTGTGTGTGTGTGTGTGTGTGTGTGTGTGTGTGCGTGTGTGCGTGTGTGTGTGTGTGTGTGTGTGTGTGTGTGTGTGTGTGTGTGTGTGTGTGTGTGTGTGTGTGTGTGTGTGTGTGTGTGTGTCTGTGTGTGTGTGTGTGTGCATGTGTAATGATTTTTTTTATTGCCTGTTTCTCAGAGATGGCTGAACCGAATCGTTCGCTATTACTTTTGTTTGAAAGGTGTTATTGTCTAGTAGATCACTATTGAGTTGTTTCGTGATTCGACGTTTCGTTTAAAAGTTATAAGCAAAAATGTGAAAAATACGTGACACGGGTTTCTACGGAACTACATGACCGATTTCAACGATCTTAGTATCAAATGAAAGCCCTTATTAAAGCTAAATTGTTTAGGAATTTTTATTTGAAAACAAACAAGTAGTTTAAAAGTTATGCTTAAAAAACCTGTTTTGACAAGGTAATAATTATCGCCTGTTTCTTAGAGATGGCCAAACCGATTTATGCGGTATTAGGCTCATTTGAAAGATAATATATCCTAATAGATCACTATTGAATGATTTTTTGATTGGACGTTTAATTTGAAAGTTATGAGTAACCGTATACACCACACTAAAATTAACAATAATTTATAATGATTTTAACCAAGATAATTTACCTTATTTCAATTATTTTAATATCAAACGAGAGGTTTTAACACTACAAATATATATGCAAAATTTCATAAGAATTGGTTCTTCCGATCAAAAGATATTAACCCTCGAACACTCGCGCCAACTTTTGTAACACAGTTAGTCGCGCGCACAATAGCCCCAAACCGAAGAAAACGTGTGCACTAGAGTTTGGAGTAGGAAAACTTGGTTTTAGGTTTATCGAACCTTTGGAAGAGTTTCTTGAAATTGAAATCTCTATCGTCTGGTGGGATTTAAATTTTGATTAAATCCCCTAAAAGTGAAATAAAAAAATATTTTTTTTTTCAGTGTCAATATAACACATTGATGTGTTCTGCAAAGTTATAGAGCATATTATTACAAGAAATTTTACTAAAGACCGTAATCTTCTATCTCTGCAGCGAAGATAGAAATTGTATATGAATTTGTAAAATCAGTTTTTTTTATTTTTGCTCTTTTTGTAATTGTTGCATAACTTTTTCATGTACTACAAAATTGTACAAATAGTAAAAATACACAACTTTGCTGAAAATAGTATACCTGTATGTTTGCTTGTTTAGGAACTGTAGAACTTTGATTATAAAGAATACCCTAATTTTGACTCCGAAGTACTCGACCAGCAGACGGATACATTTTAAACATTTCACATTGGCTGATAATTTTGCTGCATACATTTTCCCAACAATTTAAATTATTAATGCATTGAATATTTATGACATTTTGCTCACAATAAGTTAATTGAAGAATATACGTTAGTAAAACAACGATTTGTAACTTTATAACAATATGGCGTTGAAAAAACTACACGTGTTGTACAAAATACAACAGCGTGAGTAACCGAAGAATAATAAAAATTGATGAAAATTATTCAAGAAAACTCTATTGATGTGATTCAAATAGAATGGCATTACAGGAAACTATGCATGGTTCAAAAACCTATAAACTAGACATTTACTAGACAATATATATGTTAAAGAATAAGATTTCCTCTTACAACTTACTTTTATTTGCACTTACTCAGATTAATAACAACTTACTTATCCTTACTCAGCAATTTCATGAAAAAAAGATCTACCACAATTTAAAAGTGTTCCTATTTTGTCCAAATTTTATAAACTTATTCAATTTTCAAAAAATTTATGTAAACCAACGCACTATGCAATGATAACCAATAGATGAATTATGTTCCGAAGACGTGTCGATTTCTATCTCAAATAGCAAGTAAGATCGTATAACAAAGGTTCCTTTCACCACTAGGTGGATTAAATCGGGTTTTTTTAAAAAATAACACCTTCACTATTTTTTGCTAAAAACTATGCATATGTGTATATTAAATCGCCAAAGTTTCATCAAGATTCTCTTGCAACTTTTCGAGTTATGCTTTAGTAAAATTGGCCTGTTTTTAACCTGAAATTGGCTACATCTTATTAACTCATAGAGATAAAGCAACATAGTATTCTGCAAAAATATTCTTCTCTTATGTATAAACAGTTTTGTGGAATATCATATTGAGCTACCTGTTGAGATAAATGAGTTATAAGAGGAAACATGATTTTACGGGTCGTTCATAAACAAACGTCCACTGTTGAAAATAGGAAAGAGTTAGAAATTTGGAATGTTTAAAAAAGTTATGTGAAATTAATCTATCTTTAATCTTTGATAAAAATGAAAAACAAACTTATTTAAAAAAGTATTACTTGAATTGTGGTTACGGTATCATCTGAACATTGAACGACCCTTTCAAAAGATGCATCATGTTCAAAAAGTTGCCGAACACTTCATTGAGCTAGAATATTCCGTTTAGGCGCAATCATTTTTGTCCGTCTAAAATCGCTTTCTGGACCATAGTGCAGTGGGGACTCCCTCTTCGAGCAATCGTTTGGTATTATTCCGCAAATTGTATTCCATATTGGGGTGACTTTTCTTTCCGGAAACCTAACCGATTGGTGAGGTCATGAGCTAAAGGTACTTATAACGGTACCCACTCGCTTTATAAGAAATGGTTTTTAGATATTATGGTATTTCATGGAACTAAATAGAGCCTGTAGAATCTGTAGAAACTGTAGAATCCCATCACACCCATAGACCACCCCGCTGCTTGTTCGGGATTACATATTTAATTCGCAACCAGGGTACATGAGGGTATTTTCAGCCTGTTTCTAAGCTTAGCCTATTTTCCTTTTCTTTCGCTAAATAAATACCTACTTTGCTGAAATTCAACTTTAACATGTTCTAACTAGTTTCTCAAAAATGTAAGTAATCTACTTTTTTCTCTCAAAAGAACATCAAAACCACTTGTTCTTTCACTAGAACTAGGTCTGGGATGAAAAAGTAGAAGCAATCGCTTAATGGGCTGAAAAAAATCTCCTGTACCTTACATCCCTGTATTGTACACAAAGATGTAAAACTTGGTTCCAATTTGTTGTCAATTTAATGTTAATAATGTCAAATATTTAATAAATGTCAAATTCAAAGCCAATCCTGTTATTTAAACTTAATATTCTCATTTTTTCAACTACATAGATAAAATACCATTGCATAACCATTATTTATAATTTTCTTTTATTTTTATTTACAGTGTACTAATGGTAGTGTCTGCCATAGGAAACATAACAGTGCTGACACTTCTGATCAAGAGGAGACTTAAAAAACATTCTCGGATAGATATTATGTTAACGCATTTAGCAATAGCTGACTTATTGGTAATTTCAAATATAAAAAGTATTTTAAGTCATTCAGTATTGAAGACGTGTTCTTCATTATCAAGAAATCGATTACAATACAGAAACATCTGCAATCGTTCGGTTTCATATAAATCAGTAGGCATCCATTGGCTAATATAATCCATATCTACTTTTTAAAAGGACCTAAGTAACAATGTGAAATTCTCTTTGTGCCACATCTCTTTCGCTTACCGCGATAATGCCAATGCATTTTAAAACATCTGCTTTGCATGAATTGGTTGCTAGCGTCAATATTTAGCTAAACGTTAAGAAAATTTTCTTTCAAATGCATTTATGTCGTCGTTATACTCAGAAGAACGGGAAGCCAAAGAGTGTCTTTCAATGTTACTTAGGTTCTTTTGAAATGTTATGCGAGGTTTATTCTATAGATATATATGGTACCCAGGAAAGAGCTATCAGAAACGACTGCATTCTTTCGCTTTTAAACATTTACTTATAATTTTTTGGGTGTGTACGGACCATAAACGCGACCATATATTGATCTATTGTAATATTGCTAGGCTGTTTGCTGTAGTCCGCACTGCAATTCTGCACTGTAATCACTATTGATTAAGTGATCTGCATATTGTTGTTTTTTATGCTGGCTATCTCCAGTTAAGGATGACCCTGGTGAAGCCTTCTTACGTTTCTCCACCATTCTCCATCCTCCGTGGCCATACTCCATCAATGCAGGTAAAAACAAAATACTATACCTTTACATGGCAACAATGTCTTTCAACATTATTTATTTAAAAATTATACTTCAAAAAATAAAAACTCTACATTTTTAAATTTTTATATGGAAACTGTTTGTAAAATAAGCAGGGGAGATGGCTAAAATGAACAGGTAGTCAATTTGCCAAAAATAATTGAAATTACACTCTCCTAACAGCAGAGGGGTAAAAATCAGATGGTTTGTGTACAAGCCACGACCGCATGGTTGACGTAGAACTACGTAAGTCTCTTTGTAGCGATAGTAGCATGTATCCATGCATGTAATAATATGATTCTTCATGTATACATGCTCATGCGTTGTATGTGACATTTATCTAAGTAATAACATTATATTCGTTCAATTCTCAAAAGATTTCAGAGTTATTTCTATTTATTGATTGGATCTACTTCGTAAGTGGATAGCGACCTAGTAGGGTTGGGACACTAGTTTTTGAGTCTGTTTCTGTTTTATACCGTGCCAGCACCATTTTCAAAACAATGCTTAATTCTCGCTATTTGAACAATTTAATCACTAATATAAATAAAATAAACTCTTCAATCGTTACGGGTAGGCCCTTAAAAGGACCGATTGTTTGATTATCATAACTCTAAATTACAATATTTACTTAATACAAGCGTGCTTTGGCTGCCTCATAAGCTGCGTGCTCAGCAAATTCACCAGGCAACAGCAGACTTCTTTTAGACCGATGCGTAGATTTTCTGATCGATTGGTGCAAAAATATTGAAAATCGATCAGAAAACCGCGAGGCTATTAGCGTTCAAAACCTGACCACTTTTCGAGAAAGATTTTTTGGAATGACACCCTATCTTGCCAAAGCTTGCCGTAAGACGTAGTCCTACGACAAAATGTGAAAATTACGTGACATGATTTTCTCCGGAACCGCTCAACCGATTTCAACAATTTTAGTATCAAATAAAAGGTGCAACGTTCCTTAGTGGAAACAACCGGAGGAAACTATGGTCGTATACGGATAGGGAAGGAGGTACTCATGCGAATGCTGAGTGTGAACTCTCCGTCTACAATGACGGTTCTCTGTATAAGGTATGACTACAGACACTATAGATTACAGAGGCGCCGAGACACTCAAAATCCGCTAAATTTTGAAACAAAACGGAGAATACCATCATAAATAAAGGTAACTCTCCGCTTTCGTTCAAAATTTAGCGGTTTTTGAGTGTCTCGGCGCTTCTGTAATCCATAGTCTCTGTAGATATAACTACTAAGAACCAAAGCAAACGGCCCAAAGTCCCTAAAAAGAGGATGGTTTTAATAGCCGTTATCCATAGCTATTACGTAAAGACTTAAATGGATAAACCCCTAATCCAATGTCCCTAAAGCTGGCAGTACAAAGTTAGCAGAACATTAGTAGCACCATTCAGTTAATTGATGCTCAATTAATGCTAATTAATGCTCCTAACGACGAATTTAATGCTCCATTGTTTCATAGGAAAAAACAATGCACTGCTAGCTTTAGATAAAGTTAGCAGGACAATGTTCGGAAATGGCACTTCCGGTGCAGATAGGGCTACCCAGGTATGACCATAATTTAATGTTTATTCAGGCCATTGTAAATCATTTTCAAAGCTTTAGTCACTCCCCCCCCCCCTTGGAAATCGGCTTGAAAAATCGGCGGGCAAAAAAATAATTTGTATGATGAGTTAATTTCTTTTTTATAAAATCAATTGTCTGTGGCTCTACAGCCTGAAAACTCGAAAAATGAGTGTACGAGTTGAGTTAACGCTTCTAGCACGAAATCGAAATGGAAGTTCAAACAGTGGAATTTCCGAAACTCGGCCCAAAAAATTTTCTTTCGTTTTTGTCTTTTTGTTTGTAGATTTTTGCATGAATAATAACAACGTATTTATTTAAAGCAAGAATAGATTTGGTTTTCACGTTTAAACTTTAAGTAAAAATGCTTAAAATCCATTTTTTTTGCTGGATCAAAAAATTTTCTTTGTTTTTTTTCGCCATTTCCGAACATTGTCCTGCTAACTTTATCTAAAGCCAAAAAACAAAACCTGTTTCATAACCGGGAACATTCCTCTACGTTATTTTCTAGCCCAACCATAACATTTGATTGATTTCAAAGTGCGTATATTAAAAAAAATCAAATTTACTTCGGATGATTTCAGTTTTCGATGTGTTTTGACAGCTTGAAATAAAAATATCATCATTTTTACCGCGGCGTCAACTACTGGTCGAATGAAGCTTTTGTTCGCCTATTGTAAACATAGTTTGTAAAATCAAAAAAATAACTTTCTACCATTTGGTTCACAAATCCACAAGCTTTCAGAATTGGTATACCATACCTCCTCTCGATTGTTTTTCAATAGTGAAATAGTGTATTTCTATAAACAATTGCGATTTTTTCACAGTTGGAACTTTTTCTCTAGATTATTTTTATTTTAAAATATTTGTTGATCTTTTTCAAAGAAGCATGCAAAATTTGGAAATGGAGAAATGAAAACTCTGGAAGTTATGAGTTTTTATGTCTCGACTCGTAACGCTCAATCGATGCTCCCACGGGTAGCTTCTTAACCAGGCCGCCTTTGATGCTATTAAGGGGGCATAGTACTTTTTACACCATATTTTTTGCCTAATTTCAAATATATTATTCTCGATAACGCGAAAAGCGAATCGATTCGGGTTTTTTGCATTCCAAACATTGCACTTTATACTAATATTTACAATTTTGTTTGCATATGTGAACCCCTTCCCCTCTCCCCTACGGCTCCTTGAATATGATCGTTCGAAAAAAACATGATTTGCGGTACCATGGATTGGCGCTGGGGGTCTTATCCGAATTGCAAAATTCCAAAACAAAATGAAAGTATATTAAATTATCTCGTGTTTGACCCATCCTTTTTTTAAAATTTGAACGCATAACAAAATGGCGGACATTCAAACATAAAAGTAAGGTTTTTAGTCGAAAAAATTGACTTTAAACATTTCTAAAAAATACAAAAATAGTAATATCAAAAAAAGGATGGGTCAAACACTAGATAATTTTGTTGGCTTTAAAACAAAAAAAGAATCATGAGAATTGCTTGAGCCGTTCTTGAGATATTTATGGTACCGACTTTCAAAACCTGGTTTCGAGAAAAACGACGTTGAACTTTTTATTCGCCGTGTAATCGCTCCAGACATGCGCGGTACAAATAGCTGTAACTTTGTCAATTTTTGGATTTCATTGAAATGACTTGAAACACATATGGTCAAAATGTTAATCTTTCGAAATAATCATTAAAAAAAATTTCGATTTTTTTAAGTTGAAAAAGTACTATGCCCCCTTAAGTGTGACGCGTCGTTGCAGCGCGCGCGGTCGACCGCTCGTTTGCATTATTTGTGCGCGCTTCGTTACAAAAATTTATAGCTTCTAGAGTTTGTATTTCTCCATTTGCAAATTTTGCATGCTTCTTTGAAAAAGATCAACAAATATTTTAAAATAAAAAAATCCGAAAAAACAGTTCCAACTTTAAAAAAATTGCAATCTATACCTATAAAAATCGATTTCTGTCTGTCTGTCGCTATGTTCCTTATAGAATCGAAAACTACTGAACCGATCGGCGTGAAAATTTGCATATAGGAGTTTTTGCGGCCAGGGATGGTTCTTATGATGGTTTGAGCCCCCCGTAGATATCACCTCTATCTAGGTTTATTTATTTTCCCAGATCTACTGACCTCTATTACTTTCCTTCAGTTGGGTCACCCCTGCGAAATGGTACTTTCTACGAAAAGATTTTCCGAGAAATAGTACATTCCGCATAAGGTTTTTCGCGAAATGGTATTCTACGAAACTCTATATTCCGCGTTATGGTCAACCGAGAATTGGTGTTCCGCAAAATGGTATTCGGCGAAATGGTTTGTAATGATGGCGAATATTTAAATGCTATCCGCTTTATTTTATCAGGCTAAGCAATGGGGGGAGTTGTTTTCTACTTCACTGTGACGAAAATTTGTATATTAAAACACCCATGAACTCCCCAGAAACTTGCAAAACTCAAGATTGTGACGAAGGTCATCCGAGATTCACAATTTATGTACAACACAGTTTAATTTGTGGCAATACGAAGTTTGTCGGGTCAGCTAGTTGTTTATAAAAATACACTATTTCACTATTGTAAAACAATCGAGAGGAAATATGGTATGTATGTATGTATGGGGGTAGCCACCATCACCTCAAGGGTTTCCCATTGTATGCAAGTAGAATTACTGCAGAATTGAATTTATCTACCTAGCAACTTTCATGTCAATGCTGTTCGTGAAGGACCAAAAGGGGTTGGGTGGATCTATAAGCAATGTCGCTTATATTATTCCACGGGATATGATACACTCCTTCCAGCATAGACTTTCGGTTTCTAGATACATAACTTCGCCGTGCAAACTTATCTTGCGTAATGATTTGTGTGCTAAAAGGGCGCGTTAAAATCCTCTCCGACCTTATATGACTTGGGCTGATTAATACATCCCTCATCCAGTCTTCGATTCATTCGATACCCTGATGCTTCTTCCCCTTTACGAAAATGATGGTATATGGCAATGTAATAAAATATGTGTTATATGAATACTAGGTTGACCCGTCGTGGCTAGCCACGATACCAAATCCTTTGAAAATGTAATATACAATTCAATAGCCCGTATTAAAATTTATTAGTCAAATATCTCAAAAATTTGCATCGTTCTATTAATTCAAACACATGTAATCTACAAATGAAACAAACGGAGTTTAGATATAAAGTGTAAAAATCTACGAATTGTGAGGAACGTGTTGCTCGAGGCAGCACATTTTGAAGAAGTACTCAATTTTAGAACCTAGATAAAATTTAAAATCGGTCTCGCCAATACTATTATTGCAGTAAATATTGATTGCATTATATCGAGCAGTCGTTTGCTGTTTAATCCGCTACCACTCAACTACAAATACTCTTCCGGTTCACTAAACGGACATACTCTTGGATTAGTTATTTGCTTAAAATCGAGTCAACGCAACAGAAAGTCTTTGGATGATGTGGATTTCGGCGGCCTTTTTGCGATTAGAACACTTCTAATACACTTTAAATAATATACTTTACGGTAAACGTCTCAAGCTACTTTTAATAAATTCTTAAGGTTAGTACCTAAATTTGCAGTTATATATGTTACTTTATAATGAGATATTTTAGGTCGCGTTCGTGAACAACAACATTTCACATAAACCACATTTCGATTTCTTTGCTTCTGGCTTTTTACCTTTGTTATACAATATAACAAAGGTTTAGGAATTGGTCGAAAAACACGAAGTTGATCTGAGGCCCGGAAGGCCGTGTCACATATACCAATCGATCAGGTTCGACGAATGAGCAATGTCTGTGTGTGTGTGTGTGTGTGTGTGTGTATGTGTGTATGTGTGTGCGCTTCAATTTTCAATCGCCTATTTCTCGGAGATGGCTGAACCGATTCGTCTGCTATAACTTTTATTGGAAAGGTATTTTTACCTAGTATATCACTAATAAATGGTTTCGTGGTCTGACTTTTAGTTTAAAAGTTATAAGCAAAAATGTGAAAACTACGTGACACGATTTTCTCCGGAACCACATAACCCATTTCATCGATCTTAGTACCAAATAAAAGCTCTTACTATTGCTAAACTTCACGCCAATTTTTATTGAAAACAAACAAGTGGTTTAAAAGTTATGCTTAAAAAACCAGTTTTGACAAGGTTCAAATGATCGCCTGTTTCTCAGAGATGGCCAAACCGATTTACGTGCTATTGGTTTCATTTGGCAGGTAATATAGCCGGATAGATCACTATTGAATGGTTTTTTGATTGGATGTTTAATTTGAAAGTTATGAGTAATTCAATACACCACACCAAAATTAACAATAATTTATAATGATTTTAACCAAGAAAAATAACCTAATTTCAATTATTTTAATATCAAACGAGAGGTTTTCACACTACGAATATATATGCAAAATTTCATAAGAATTGGTTTTACCTGTCAAAAGATATTAACCCTCGAACACTCGCACCAACTTTTATAACACAGTTACTCGCGCGCACAATAGCCCAAAACCAAAGTAAACGTGCGCACTAGAGTTTTGACTAGGAAAACTGGGTTTTAAGTTTATCGAACCTTTGGAAGAGTTTCTTAAAATTGAAAGCTCTATCGTCTGGTAGAATTTGAATTTTAATTAATCCACCTAAAAGTGAAATAAAAAAATTATTTTCCTTCAGTTTCAATACAACACATTGATGTGTTCTGCAAAGTGTTAGAGCATATTATTACAAGAAATTTTGCTGAAGACAGCAACCTTCTATCTCTTCAACGAAGAGATCTTATTTATTGTATATGAATTTGAAAAATCAGTTTTTCTATTTTAGCTCTTTTTGTAATTGTTGTATGACTTTTTCATGTATTACAAAGTTGTATAAATAATAAAAATACACAACTTTGCTATACATAGTATACATCTATGTTTCCTTGTTTACGAACTGTAAAACTTTGATTATAAAAAATACCCTGATTTTGACCCCGAATTACTCGACTACCAACAGATGGATACATTTTAAACATTTTACATTTGCTGGTAGTTTTGCTGCACACAGACACCATTTTTCCAAAAGAAGAAACAAAAGAAAATTCCAGTTGGGGCCAATTGCGGTACACCTCACATGCTACTTGCTTCGTTTCTGTGATGTCGGTTTATGCTAATCTTGTTTCCTAACAATTTAAAGTATTAATGCATTGAATAATTCTGACATTTTGCTCATAACAAGTTTATTGAAGAATATACGTTAGTATATACGTAATATACGATTTGTAGCTATATAACAATATGGCATTCAAAAACCTACATATGGTGTACAAAATACAACAGCGTGAGTAACCGAAGGTTAATAAAAATTGATGAAATTTATTTAAGAAAACTTTATTGTTGTGAATCAAATAGAATGGCGTTACAGGAAATTATGCATAGTTCAAAAACCTATTCTTTAACATATACATTACTACGCAATGTATATGTTAAAGAATAATATTTCATCTTACAACTTACTTTTACTTGCACTTACCCTCATTAGTAACAACTTACTCAGCAATTTCATGAGAAAAGAAACTATCAAAATTTATAAGTGCTTCTATTTGTTTCAAATTTTGTAAACTTATTCAATTTCCAAAAATTTCATGTAAACCAAACGTGTCGATTTCTATCTCAAATTGCAAGTAAGACGGTATAACAAAGGTTCCTTTCACCACTAGGTGGATTAAATCAGGTTTTTTTATTATCAAAGTTTGAATGTATCCTAGATAAAACATCAGACTGTTTAAGAAAACACGCTACATACTACATCACCTCGTTGTGATTCAGATACCATCCCACACCTGACTCGGGACAGTTTCTGATAATCAATTAACACATTCCGCGGGCCGGTATACCAACCAGACATTTTATAAAAGTTGCTTTTAGCATAGTTGAATATTTTTCCATGATTGGACAATGTCTGAATCTTTAAAAACTGTCATAATAGCTACTCTAGCATTTTCGGAAGTTATATAAAACGCGCATCGAAAGTAAATGAAATTTACAAGAAATCAATGATTTTTCGTGATATTTTTAAAAATGTTGCTACAGTGCGCTAAAACATTTAATAATATCACTTGTTTTCGACCAACTTACAAAGAAATACTTGCTGAATCCATACCAAAAATAGTTTGGATGTAATTTTGCAGTTATTTTGTATTTCAAGTTGATGAAATAGGGCCATTTTTTGCAAAGTACAAATTTCAACAATCTAATAATCCATATTTTCTTTGTACTCATAATTACCTTTAAAACGGTGCCTAAAGAATGAAGATAAGTTCAGTAGAACTTAAATTACAACTGATTGAAGCTCGCATTGTAACGTCACGGCGGACAGCCGGACGGATTCAAAACAAGTGAGACATAAGCAATAAGATCGAAACCTTAAGATATAGCATAATAGTTGCTTTAGAAAAGTTTCTTCATTTAAAAAGCACTTTCTAGTGATGAAAAAACATTTGGAAATTAGGTCCCTAAGCAGATAAAAAAATCATTTTCTCTATTTCAAGTCAGAAATGATTGCTGTCTACAGAAAAATTGTAGAGAAACTAATTTCAAGAAATTTCGTTGAATTCTGAAGGTTTCTATTTGTTACATGAAAAAAGTTATAGAGCCAAACTCTTAGGGACACCCTTAAAAATAGTTTTTTTTTTCGATCTATCTCTTTAATAACACTTCGTACGCCTTTTAGATGTTCTAAGAAATTGGTAATCGAATTAAATTGCACATTTTTGTCGAAAATAGTAGAGATCTACCTTTTTCCCTTTAGGAGCTATCCTTTGTTTCTTTTATTTCTACATGTTCACTTACGGTTGCCTTCATAATAACTTTTTTTAGATTTTTCACAATGTTCTTCCCTAAGTTATACATGGTGGAATACATCATAAATTGACTCACAAAAAACAAGTGAGTTTAGCTGTTCAGAGCTGCTCTCCCCCGAGATACACCCCCTTAAAGAGTACATGTAAAAATTAAAAAAAAAACTAGTGAAAGCTTCTAAAGGGAAAAAGATAGAGCTCTACCATTTTCGACAAAAATGTGCAATTTAATTAGATCACCAATTTCTTAGAACATTTGCAAGGCATACGAAACGTTATTATAGCGCTAGATAAAAAAAACTATTTTAAGGGTGTCCCTAAGAGTTTTTCTCTATAACTTTTTTCATGTAACAGGGTGGCAACTACCTGGAAAAACCTGGAAAACCTTGAATTGTCAGGGAATTTGAAATTACCTGGAAAAACCTGAAATAATCAGGGAATTTTTAACAAAATCAGGGAATTTTACAAACAACCCCAATGATCGATTCGTTGAATAGTCATCAAGAACACTTAGAAATAGATAAAGAAGTACGGCACACAAGCGATAGATTGGGTCATCGATAATTAGCTCAGTGTTTTGCAAAGGGCCTTATTCTGCGAGGCAGGTGAAGTAATTAACAAATTTAGTTTGCACTCACTTCGCGCGTTTCGTTTGGCGTTAGTCAAGTCGAATCGAATGACATTGAAGTTTCAGGACAGATATTTTGCGGCATGCGACACAATTCGCAGAACATCGAAGTAAATGCCAGTGGCACCGCAGCGAAATTCGGTTTTCGAGAAAAATGTTGGAGAAATTCCACTGACTCACGGCAGTGCATAAACTTGCCATACAGTTGAAAGTTAGAAGTTGTAACCGCAATACGGGTGTAGCGACCTACCTTCCATGTTACGAATTTTTGGCTCTAGCTTGGACCCGGAAGAGTAAATCCCGATCAATCCATGCAAAGTGAAATAAGCCGCGTTGGTCAGAAAGTAGAACATCCACCAGTGGTAAAGCAAAATTAAAAATTAGCTCAATTAAACTGCTTTTTTGCAAGGCTTATGGCTTGAAGAACAAAAATTAAACCTATGATCATTTCCGCGTGGCTGGCAGGAAAAGCGCCACGGCGGGCTCGAGAGCTAGCCGCAATGGGCACTAAAACTCCGCTTGCGCCTGAGTTTGGGAATAACTTACGCGGGAAAAAGAACAGATAAGGAACTCACGGGAGGAGTGTAATTTGCTGGTCGGCAGAATAAGAGAAAGTGATTGGAGAATTCGCCTAGGGAAATAGAGTAGGTGGGGAAATTTTTCTCAATACCTCGTAGATTGATAAACAATTCAAATATCAATGATCGAAACACATTTTCAGTTAAAAATTATATCGCAATATGAAACCTAGAATTTTATTAAACACCGGGAAAAACCTGGAAAAATGAGGGAATTTGGTTTTTCGTGTCCAGTTGCCACCCTGTGTAAGAAATAGAAATCTTCAGTATTCAACAAAGTTTCTTAAAATTAGTTTTACTACAAATTTTCTGTAGATAGCAATCATTTCTGACTTAAAATAAAGAAAATATTTTTTGTATCTGCTTGAGGACACCCTAATGTCCGAATATTTTTTCACCACTGGAAAGTGCATTTTAAATGAAGAAACTTTCCAGAAGCAACTATTATGCTATGTCTTAAGGTTTCGATTATATTACTTATGTCTCACTTTCTTAGAATCCCTCCCACTGCCCGACGTAATTTGTGAACAACCGCACAATTACGTAGTCAAAATAGTGAAAGACAAACTAACAACACGTTTTTGGATTATCTCTTACATACAGAAGGCAGCAACTGCGATAATTAACGAATATTAACTGAACAGATTTTTCGCGACGTTACAACGTAGCTACGACCCTCCCTGTGTAAAGCAGAGCGTTGTAACGTCACGAAAAGTAAAAGCTCGTTAAAAATTAACTTCACTGATTATCGGAATTCTGTACATGGCAAGTTGTTCAGTATTCATCTCTTATCAAATCATAGAAGAAAGTTTTTAGATAAAACTTGAAAGAGAGCAGAATTTTCATGTTTTTGCCTTTCTACTACATGAAAATATAGTATAAAGGTATAGGAATCACACGAAAAACCGAAAATCGAAAGAAAACCTAGCGGGACGAGTGTCATATACCATTCGACTCAGTTTCGAAAACTGAGCATTTTCTGTGTATGTGTGTGTGTGTGTGTGTGTGTGTGTGTGTGTGTGTGTGTGTGTGTGTGTGTGTGTGTTTTTTTTTTTTGAAAATTGATTGCATATGAAAGGGGGGTCTTTCAAAACCTTAACTTCAAGATTTCATGGCGAATAGGCTTGTGGTTTGAAAGTTACATAAAGAAATGTGGAAAAAATGTATTTAAAACTGCTTTTTGTTACATATAAGCATTAATTCAAAGGGAAACATCCTACAATTTATTATCATTTGAAAGTTACTGTTGAGATCTATCAAACGAAACCAAGTTACTGAAAATCGGACGATTTATTCAAAAGTTATTCAAACTTTAACACTTAAGCGCCGTATATTAAAATGCCGTAAATGTATAAAATCAAAATAAATTAATCAAGGGTCGATTGTATTCAATGTATATGTTATGTATGTGTATGTATGCATGCATGCGTGTATGTATGTATGTATGTATGTATGTATGTATGTATGTATGTATGTATGTATGTATGTATGTATGTATGTATGTATGTATGTATGTATGTATGTATGTATGTATGTATGTATGTATGTATGTATGTATGTATGAATGTATGTATGTATGTATGTATGTATGTATGTATGTATGTATGTATGTATGCGTGTATGTATGTATGTATGTATGTATGTATGTATGTATGTATGTATGCGTGTATGTATGTATATGCGATTTGCAATTTTAAAATTTGCATAGAAATACAAGAAGAGTGAGAAACATTTCAATTGTCATTATCTTTACTTGCTGTTACTCGCAATCCGACGAGCAAAGCAAAAAGCGAAGAAAAGTATTTGATTCAATCATATAGGTATAGTGGTGTATAGGATTAAAAATACTAATGAGTTGATTTTCCCAAATAAATTTATACCAATTTCAAACAAATTTTGCGCATCAATAGATGCTTTTCCAATCAATAGATGGTAGAGCTTAGAAATTTTATATGAAAAAGAGGAATAAAAGGTTACTAATAATTCTGTACGATTTGTTTTCGCTAGTGACACTTTAAAAGATAATAGTCATGTGTCATGTATCATGTTTTAATAAATAAATGAATATGGGTCCACTCATACCAGCAAAACTAACAAGCGCCGGAAATTATATTGATCATATTTCCCATCTTCAAGCATGTTTATGGCGCCGCTTTTGTTTATTTGATCTCATCGTTTCCTAAAATATCTAAAGTATAAGCGATACGATCAAGCTAATGACTATTTTTTCATTAAAGTTTATTCAAAGAAGCTCGAGTTTTGATTTTCATGCAAAAATAATCAACTGAAAGCGCGCCATCTAAGAAAAAGTCCAATTTCTCTTTTTCGTTTTTTATATCTAATACTCTACTCAGTTATTTTTTCAAATTCAGATATTATCTTTTTTGGATATGGATTTTAAAAAATAAGGAACGGATCTTTAAAAATATAGTCAAGTTATTTAAAGATGTTCCTGAGAAATTAAAAAGTAATTAGTGTGGCAGTAGAAATGCTAGGTCACACCGCTAGGTGGATTTATTCGGGTTTTGAACAGTAGAACCAACAGACGAATTTCTGGCGCGTTGTAACGTCACGTTACATATTTGCTTTCCAAAACAATCTAGGTAAAGCAAATGCTATTAATTTGTTCACTTTTAATAGGAAATTTTATGCTCTTTCCAAATATATAAGGGGGCATCCATAAAGTACGTCACGCTTATAGGGGGAGGGGGGGTTGACCTAATCGTGTATATGTGTGAATAGGACTTATTTATTCTATGTAGTATGAACTCTTCATTAAGGCTTTACAGAATATGCAGTACACCGCTGAAGAGCTGCTTGAGTACCGTCCTGCCTAAAAGATTTTTGCAACCGCAAATAGCAGTCGCACAAACTCCTGAAGGGTTACGGAATGCTTCCAGAGACCCATGGCAATGTTTTCCCTTGATATTCGTGCTGAACTCAATCGATAAACAAAAAATCATACCGAAGTTCCACGGCTGTTTTAAGGTTTTTCGGTATAGATTATACTGCCCCTCACTCAAAAGCTCTCTGAAGGATAGAGTTTAAGCCACTTGCGGATTAAATTTCGCAACTAAGGTAGTGTTGAATGATTGCATGCTTGAATGAATACACAAAATGACAAAATCCGTCAAAAAAGTTCTTACAAGGCGTGTTGCTGCAAGACGTCAGCAGGAAGTCCTGATTCTTTCAACTAGATCAGACGAATTTGAATGGATGAATGTAAAGGGCGTGGATATGCGCGAAACATTAATCGACGACACATCAGCGACTTCTGAAGCGTATCCGATTGCAGCAATTGAAGATCATCTTCAAAATCCGTGAATCGATGACTTAAAAGCACGAAAATTTTCCATTTTTATTCGCTGAAATTCATTTGATAGCTTTAAATAAAAAGGTTGGCATGAATATTTAATTTTTTTATTGTGAAGGGGGGGCCATGCCAACTCCCGCATGACGTGACGTACTTTCTAAGGGGGGGCATGAATGTGTGACGAAATGTGACAAGGGGGGAGGGGGGGTTTGATTTTGGTCAAAATTTGCGTGACGTACTAAATGGATGTCACCTAATAATATTTGGGGGTTTCTCAACGATTTTCCCAGCTGAAGCACAAATACTGTGTAAAGAAGAGTCAAAACGTTGTAACGTCACGGCGGAATGTATCAATTATAGCTTGATTAAATCGTAGGCTATCATTATTATCACGTGCCAAATCACACGCTTAGAATATTCCATCAATCTCAAAAACTTGACGTTCGTTTTAAAATCAAATTTATAGTTCAACCGTTGGAATTGTTGAAATCAACATAGCATTACGTGGCAACCAATTAAATTGTCGATTGCACCCACCCACCCACTGCTGTACCATGCTCAATATCAATATATTGAATATTCAATCAATATCCAGACACTTAAGCAGGTCATATTTTTAATATGTTCCGTAAACAATATTTTCGCAACATTCTAGTAATTGCTTTGTACTATAATCAAATATAAAGCTTAAATTCGCAATAACACGTCAATTTTACAATGAAAACCCAATTAAAAACATTAAAATAAGATAAATTATCAGGCTTGTCTTGTTCATAAATCCGGACACCTGACATCTCAGTGAATCTATATCCGGAAACTTTTGAATCGTTTTCCGTACAGGCAAAACTTTTTCATATTTTGTCTAAGAAATGTATGCCTATAAGTAAACAACCTGTCACTTGTAGTATTAAATAAGCATCTCTCTATACATTTTTTTACTTTTAATGCCATTAACGGTACGATTTTAGTCAAGTACTACACTGACCCACGTACCTAACCAGAGAACGAAAGTGATTAAATACTTCTACATTAATTGCCTTGAAGTACAGTCACCCCAGTATTACGGGCCACCCAGTATTATGGGCCAGTCCACACTTTGCGTTAGTTCTATACATAACAAACTAACGTTTAACCATCAAGTATAATTTTAGTAGATAGAAATATTATTCCGCTACATGCTTGACACCAATACATTTAGCTCTAATGCGTTAAGTTTCTTAGTTTTCCGGTAGATGTCGGTCGGATCCATTCAGTTATCGATTTGTTGTTATTTTCGCGGGTGTCATAAAAAATCGGTCCTGAATTATAAGCTAAATAGCGGCGAAAATTTGTGTGTCTGAGCGCAAAATGGATGGAAATCGAGAGAATAGGTATGTATTCGTTGAATTACGGTGAAATCGCCTAAAAAAATAAGTTTTCTGCGTTGAGATACGAAGTTAAACATTGGCTCATAATACTGACCGAAAAATTAAATTTTCCCAGTATTATGGGTCAAGCATATGGATCAACAATATTCACTATTTTTTAACTAAAACTTGTCAGTAAAGCGAGAAAACGTGCAAGGAACGTCGATAAATGGAAACGGAAGCTCTACGATCCTGATGTATTGCATCAGCTCTTGATCAAGCAAGACAAACTGGGAAAGTTCGGCAATCTGCTAGGGATCCCAATATCCCGTATAGTACAGTTCAGCGTCACCTTCGGAAACCACCCAAAACTAATAAGCCAGGTCCAAATACTCTTCTGCTTCCTGAAGAGGAAGCTAAAATTGAGGAATGGGTTCTGTATATGTCGAAAGCAGGATTTCCCGTCAGTGAATTTAACCTCACTCAGACAGTTGCTGAGTATGCCAAAAAGATCCGGAAATCGCCTGAACTACCAGATTCGTTTCCAAGTAAGTCGTTCGTAAAAATTTTTAAGTTATTTATTATTTATTTTTTTTTATTTTTAATTACTTATATTTTGTTCTCTTTCTAATCTAATCTAATGTCACACTAACGCAGCCAATTCTTGAAGGCATCCTGGAAAATGACGATTACTTGAATCAATCATTTTTCTTGTCAACGGCCAGGCCAACTGCGCAGCATGTACCGCAGAGAGAATTCCAAGGAATCAAGTGGAACCAGAAAAAATATCTAATTCCATTAAACTCCTTGAAATCAAGGGGAAGGAAGAAAGCGTGGACCTCCCGTACCAAACGCTTCCCGTATACATAGATAATGATTTATTTACAATCGTTGGGAGTATCTTTGCTAATAAAGGTTAAATGATACTCCGGACCCTCAGGGATGAACTAATGGTATTTAGACCAGAAGCCAGGCTGCAATTGGCCAAGGATATAGCGCCTTATTTCGCTCTCTGAAAATAGATTAGTTTGCCAAAAATATTAGTTTAAATCATATAATACTTGAAAATAAAGTCGTGTGGTTTAATGGTTGCCTAAAACTACATTTGTAAGGTTAGGAACTGAAAACCGCACGACCCCGCACCTCCTAGCTTGGCTACTCAATTATACAAATTGAAGTATTTCCAGGTATGGCCACGTGGAGGCGCTAGGTAGGGGCTTGGGATGGCTAGAGCTATGTTGGGCGCTTCTTCCTAGTTGCCTTCCCCATTTCATACCCTTACTTATATTTTGTTCTCTTTCTGGTAAAAACTGGTCTCAATATTACTTGAAGCGGCATCCTGTGATCAGCAAAAAATTTACCACAAGACTTCCGAAAGCTGGAGCAAAAGTCACTAAGGATCAAATCGTTTGATGGTTCCTGGAGGTGGAAGAAACTCTCAAAGAAATTGACGTTGATCTTTCTATTTTCAATCATCCTCAGCGTATTTTCAACTTTGACGAATCGGGTTTCCAGCTTGTACCAGCTAGGTTCAAGGCTCTATGTGACACTCGTACAAGCAATGTCTACTTTGTAAACAACAACTGTGACAAAGAGAATTTCACCGTACTTTTTGGAAGCAGTGCTGACGGAGAGTTTATGCCACCAATGATCATCTATCCCGGTAAGCGAGTAACTCGTGAAATCGCTGAGAATATTCCAGCTGGTTGGTCCGTAGGTGTTTCGGATGAGGGGTGGCAAACTTGCAAAACCTTTTATGAATACATTGCGAATGATTTCTACAGATGGCTCGTGATGAAAAATGTAGAGTTTCCGGTTGTAGTATTTATTGATGGACACAAGAGCCACGTCAGCATCGAATTGACAGAGTTTTGCACGGAAAAGAAGATCATATTGGTTTCCCTTTTCCCAAACTCGACCAGGTTTCTGCAGCCGCTGGATAAAGTTTTTTTCGGGCCGTTGAAGAAAATTTGGTTTAGAGTTTTACGAGAGTTCGTGAGTAATAAAAGCGATGCCAGGATAAACAAGACAAATTTCGGACAACTGATGAAAACAGCCATCGAGAGTTTTACAAACGCAAAAGTATGCCTCAAGAAAGGTTTTAAAGCCTGTGGAATTTGCCCATGGAACGTTAGCGAGATTGATTTCAGTACTTTGCCAACAGAAGCCGGAATAGTCGATAAAAATCTAGCCGATTCAACTGCAAATGCCAAATCCACGGAACAGGATAAAACGCCAGATTTTTACCACCACCAGCTTTCGTTCGTTGAAATGGGACTAGATGAAGAGGTTCTGAATAGGTTCTCTGACAACTTTCGAAAGGACTTTTGGTATAGCCCTCTAGAGGAGCTGGCACTTTTCAACTTTTGGAAAATTATTAAAAACAAGTCTGAAGGTTTGATGTTTACGGAGCCTGTCAGCCAGTACGGTAGCTTTTCTATGGACTACACCGTTGGCGAAAGTGGCGATTGCGTTCCTGTTGAAACTGCACATGACGAATCAGCGCTTGGTATTTTTTTATTTTTTATGTTTAACTAAAATAATGAGCCTGATTCTTATAGGTATTGAGTCGAATATAGAAGAGCCTGTCCGAAATAAAGATGTGTCAATGGAGGTAGGTGAAATAGGATCCAATCTTCAACCAAACGATCCCTTCGATGATATACTTATTTGGCCTAGAGTGGAGGTCACGAAAGTTGGTCGGAAGCGTAAAATACAAGAACATGTTCTTTGTGTGGCAACCAGTTCGAAATGGGTAGAATGGTACAACAAAAAGGATCTGGTAAAGAAAGAGCAGGAAAAGGCAAAGCTTGAGATGATTGAACAGAGGAAATTGCAAAAACAAAAGAAAGAAGAAGAAAATCAGAAGAAGCGATTGGCAAGAGAAGAGAAGAGGAATGCTAAAGTAAAAAAACCAAAAGCAGACAAGAAGTCAAATTAGAAGATGAAAGAAGAGTATCTGATAAATCTTTTCTTTTTCCCAAAATCAACCTTATTTTATCCATCTGAAGAATAAAAAGAGACTTAATCAAAAATTTGGTTTGATTTTCGTTGAGCTATTTTTCTATAATATATTTGAGATGTCACAGATTTGGTCAATACCGCGTTTCATGTCCCAGCGTCCTACAGCGTCTTTGAAAATTATAACACACACATACACGCACACACATACACACATACTTACACACAAATGCACACACGAACGGTTTTTATCGAACGAAAACAAATTTTGTCTAACTGGCCCATAATACTGGGAATATTGACCCACAATTCTGAGCAGGCTGAAAAATGGCTCATAATACTGGGAATGGAATATGATTATATTTTGTGATTTTTAAAAACAGTATGTCGTTTTGGAACAAGATTACCATCAGAACATCAAAGTATGATATATTTATAATCAATTAAGATAAAAATGAACTGTAAATTATTTGAACCTGTGTTTCTACCAATAGTTTTACAGCATCACCGTGCTTAACTGGCCCATAATACTGGGATGACTGTATTTTGCATTTCCAAATATTTTGATGGTTCCATGGATCGAGACTCCTTCTCTTACCACACCTTCTGCCTGGTTCAGTGTGTCCTTTCGCATTTTCTAAGAAAAACATTAGGTAGTTACCATCAATAATCAAACATGTCCGGATTTAAAAACAAGGTTTTAATTCCGGACAGCGTAATTATTCATAAAAATACACTTTATTTCGACACATTTATGAATGACACCATCTCAATTAATGGAAACTAACCTTCTTTGTTGATACTAAGTCTAAAAAGTTGCTTTCTTTGTAATAATAAGCTCCCAAAACCTTAAATCGCGAAAACACTCCTTTTTAGTAATCTAAAAAAACTCGCAGAAAAAAGACACTGTTCGACACCAACGTTACGTTTGGATTTATGTAAGTTATTTCGCGCAGCCTACTTAACCACTGATTATGCTTAAACGATCTTATGATATATTTGCAAAGTAATCCACGTAGCTACACCTCATAATTTGTACATATTATTACTTAATAAGGATAAATTAGTGAAGGTGTCCGGATATTGGTACCGTCCGGAATTTGATGGAGCATGGTAATCATTGGGCCGTATGAATAAAAGAGTTAGAGCAAATATTCTCATATGATTTACACGGGAAAAGCAAAGTAAACTGTTTTATTCATACGGTCTATTGTTACCTTCACTACGTGTGTTGGAGTCTAGAAAAAAAATTATTTAACGGCTTGCTAGGATCTAGCGTTACAATCAGACACAAGGAAACTATATAAAGTAATACATTACCATGCGGTGTCGAATTCCGTACAGCTTCGAAATCTGTACACCTAATAGAATTTGCTTGATTATATGTAATTAACACTGTAAAAAAATTAAAATTGTAAATCTGTTGGTACTAAAAGATAGGAGGTTTTGTGCCTACTGGAGAAGGAACGTTATAACTGTTCCACTCCAGCGGGCTTTTCCCTTCTCAAATAAACAAATAAACAAATAAACACTAGATTTAAATATACCTATTTATACCAAAA